>NC_068288.1:41218873-41555748 GCF_025860055.1 Xyrauchen texanus
CTGGTAGTATTGATAAAGTCTTGCTGTGTACCCTCCCACCAGATATATCATAAAATTATTGAGATTTAGCACTCTACAGGCTATTCCTTCAGGATGTCTGACTTTCCCTATCCACAGCCAAACACGACTAAATCAACAAAGCAGTAGCACTTCTGCAGCCTTTGTTTCCCTAGCTAGGCCAGAGGGCACGCAATCGCTAAGATGCCAGGGAAGATTTTGAGCCTCAGGCCCATTTTATTGAAGTTGCCTTGTGGCCCTTGGTTTATCAGAGTTAATGCAGATTTAATGTTGCAAAGACTCTCTTTTCCTCTTTATTCTGTGTTATTGTGTGTGTGTGTGTGTGTGTGTGTGTGTGTGTGTGTTTTAGAAAGTGAAATAACAAGAGATGTGCTTCAAACTATACATAACAAGACAAATACAACCAATACCATTAGCCTCATTTGCACTTTCTGGATTCAAAACAAATCAGCCAACAGCAAAATTGTCCTAAGCGACATAAAATTATTTAGCATATTCTTACATCCCAGCCTGTTTTTTTTTAAACAACATGGTACAGTCATAAATATGCTTAGCATTACTTAGCGTTAAGAATATTAGCATCAAAACAGAATATTATAATTACCGATTATAAATACTGTTAGTTTAGTTGTATGCAATGGTCTAGGTACTTAAAGGTAAGTTGTGTAATTTTGCCCATTGTACAAATGTACTTGGGTTTGTTCCTGGCAGGCAATTTACAGACTTTTTAAGCAGAACTGTTTTGGTTTGGACATAAAACACAATGTCTACCAGACACATTTTTGGAAAAGCTTACATTTTAGGTCTAGATAGACATTTCATTTTCTTACTAAACTGATATGAAAGTGTACATGTGGTGTTTCTATATATGAATTAAAGCTGCTGTCCCTACCACTTGACAGATATCACTGAAATATGTGTCCTGAGAAATTACACTTTTCTCTGTAACAGTTTAGGCTCTGTACACCGCTAATAGGAATCTGACAGTGGCCTATGCATGTTAGTCAACACATTGAGGTGGCTCTCTAGGGCAGGACAAACTCTTTGTCTGAAGATGGAGATGGATGAAACATTTTGAAAAAGTATTTTCTTGTTTGGTGCATCTTGCCACACAAAAAGCTTATAGCAGCTTTAAGCAAGTAATTGTGCACACATGAATTTAAAATATAAACCAGTGTGAATCATTATATGTCAATACAATTTCAAACAGCGTTAGTTGTAGTGCTAGATGTACGATGCACACTAAAGTGAGTCAAGTATTACATGATTGAATGGAACAGTACAGAAGGGCCAGTGGAATTTGTTTCCGTGACTTTCATGGAATGTCACCATGTTTAGTTACAGAGACAGTCCTCCCCTGGAGCAACCTGGGGTTCAGTGTCTTGTTCAAGGGCACAATATTGACAGCTCAAGGATTGCTATTTCTGAGGTTCAAATATGTACCGTTGTGGTTACCAGTTCAGACAGTTAATTACTGTGCTTTGCCACAGAACACTGTATTATAATTTTAGAGCCATTTTGTAATTGTTTTTCTGCTAATATTTAATGTGAAATTCAATATGCAATATTAGCTATGCAGTTTGAATCTAAATAATTATTCTTTATTATACACACACACACACACACACACACACACACACACACACACACACACACACACACACACACACACACACACACACACACATTGTGGGGACTCTCCATAGACTTCCATAAATGCAATGGATTTTACCCTCACAGAAACCTTTTTGCATTTTTACATTTTCAAAAAAATATTGTTTTTTCCCTCGTGAGGACCGCTGGCTGGGCCAATTGGTGCCCACAATGTAGTATGAACTCTAAACACTATTGCTCTGCAGTACTATGAAAACATTTAGATCAGACTGACAAACAAAGTTTGAGTTTGGGCAGAACTAGTTATTTGGCTGAACTGTGGCAGATGGGGAGAATTTGAAAAACTTATTTGAAAACATTTTTTAAAAATTTGAATTTTTTTTATAATTTCGTTTGTTGAACATCTACAGGCTGCACAGCCCATTTCTTCTTCTTAAGGTATTTTTTTGAGGTTATAATTCTGTTGGAATAAAATATCGTAAATAATGCATACTAGCCTATATACCACCATCTGTTATTTGGAGCTGCTTTGTAGATTTGTGAAAAATTGCAGTTAATACACCTGAATTGATGTGTGTTTCTTTGATGTTGCTACATGAGAGTTGGAGACTGCTCAAGCAAAACAGTCTGACATTTAAAAAGCAATCAAAACTTGACAACTTTTGAATAACACTTTTGAAAATGTTCAGTGTTCTGTTGAGAGCAAAGGCTTTTCGAGTTTTTGGTGTTAAGATATTGGAAGCGAGCATGATGTTTTCTGCATTCATTACGAGCTTCCAATCAGTCTCCTAAGCACGAATCACTTGTTCAGAAAAGCCCAACATTCATTTTCTTTTTCTCCCTACTTCTTAAGGCAAAAACAGTGGACAATCGTTTTTGTTAGACTTTGACATATTCAGATAACAATAGAGGTTTGATTTACGATATGTTTCTGGGGCAAAACAATATACATTTCTTGACTGAGTGGCACACAATCACAGGCACTCCAATCAAAGCATGCAAGGCAAAACTGAGTCCACCATATTAACCTGCCAACATAAAAGGCCATTCATTTTTAGCAGTACATTTTACTTCAGTAATGTGATGTGTTTATGAGTTAACAATATTCAACAAGAAAAAAATGTAAGGCAGGACTTTTATTTTATTCTTTTGGAATTGATTGAATAGTGAAAAGTGTGTGTACTATTTCCTTCCTGAAAAAATGCACCCAGTTTTGAGAGGACGTGGAGGCCAAGGCTGAAGGCTGAAGGTCAAATACACCCTCAAGAGCATCTCAATGTATCCCAATGTTAACACTTCTTTTCAAACCGCAATATATCGCTAAATGCTGTAATTTTTATTACATTAACTTAAAGGAATAGTTCACCCCAAAATGAAAATTCTCTCATCATTTACTCACCCTCATGCCATCCCAGATGTGTATGACATTTTCTTCTGCACAGTACAAATGGCCATTTTTAGAAGAATATTTCAGCACTGTAGGTCCATCCAATGCAAATCAAAAGGGTCCAAAATTTTGTATTTATGTTTACATTTGTTTATTTAGCAGTCGCTTTTATCCAAAGTAACTTACAAAATAAGAGGCTCAAATAAAGCACATAAAGGCAGCATAAAAGTTATCTGTACTACTAGAGAGGTTACATTTTTGGGTGAACTATCTTTTAACCCTTCTGTTTTGTTTGGGTCAAAAAAAGACCTGGTGGAGCACAGTAGATATACAGCACCTCCTTTTTCATTATTAACATGAACATTGGCATAGGCTTGTTTTTCACACTGTTCATCAGGAAAGAGTGCCACCAGTATCAATGATGGTACAATTCTTTTACAGTAGATATAAAGTTAAACTTTAATTGAGTAAAATATATTTATTTTCAAATACAATATTCAAATATACTACATGAGAACACATACAAATTTCAAGTCTGTTTGAAACAAATACATGATTTTAATACAGGATTAAAACCATTTTTATTTCAGAATATAAACATCT
The DNA here is from genome assembly GCF_025860055.1 of Xyrauchen texanus. Classification (NCBI taxonomy): domain Eukaryota; kingdom Metazoa; phylum Chordata; class Actinopteri; order Cypriniformes; family Catostomidae; genus Xyrauchen; species Xyrauchen texanus. Next base: position 41,222,496 of record NC_068288.1, read on the forward strand.
GCCCGGCAAAAAATTGTGCAACACATCACATAGACTTCCATTGAAAAGGTCCCTACTCATAGAGTCTTGACATAGAGGCATGATTTCATACATTTACATAAAATATTGGTTTGCATTAAAATTGTTATTATGTGAGAAGAAACAAATTGCTGAACAGCTGAAATCAATCTCCGGTATGCATTAGAGTTTTGTTGGCGTCTGACTTCTCATTATCCAGCCTCTTTCAAGACTACTTGCCAAATAAATAAATACATGGACATGAAACATTGATTTGCATTAAAATTATGTATTATGTTATTACGTGAGAACAAATAAATCGCTAAACAGCTGAAATCAACATCCGAGTTCTGTTGGTGTTTATTTTGTAATTAATGACTATCTAACTACACTTTATGAATCTTATCACAAGACCACATACCAAATAAATGAACAAATGCACATGAAACATTGATTAATTGCCTTACTTTCAGTGAGCGCACATTGATGTGCTTTCTTATTCGTAGATGTGCAGTTGTTACAGAGAAATATCAGACCACTAGATGGTGCCATCAACCAATCAGAATCAAGGATTCCAGAGAGCCATGTAAAAAAATCAGCATTAAATTACTGCATTTACTATTGGCAATATTTTAGAAAGGCTTCATTACCTACAACAGAAGCATAAGACAGGGTCGACTTGTCCCTTTGTTGAACCAGAGGGAATTCCCACTTGACAATTTTGCCTTTGTGGTCCTCCTTGTCTTTGATAAATTGGGCAACAGAAGTTTCTGAGGGGGCACAAGGAAAATCTAGCCCTGAGGCCCAGCCATGATCTATGTTAAGCTTGTAGTGCTCATAAACACTGTCTCCACTGTAGTGCTTAATGAGCCATAATAACATTTCAGTGATTTGAATAACTTATCCTGACATATTATTACTTAATAGTAAAAGGTCGCTGTCCTTTTCTGCATATTGCGGCACTGGTTTGTGGTCCGTTCTGCATAACGCGGCGGCTCATTTTTGCTTATCGCGGCCCATTCGGCACGTGTCCACTTAGGACCCACCGGCCCACTCGGTTCTCCCGATGGCCAGTCCGCCCCTGATCGGCCCCAAAATGCATCGGCCCACTGGGAAAATGCCCAGTATGCCAGATCACCAGTCCAGCCCTGCTCCCTGACAAACGCTTATATATGTTTTATAGCTAGAGTGGATAATTCATTACATAACATTCTCCTCCAAAATTTTATTAAACCACCCTCCTCAGATTGGTGAATACTGTTCCTGCCCCCTTGACACCTCCTTGGCCATTCATCATTGGCTGTTGTTGCTGCCAGTCTCAATCACTTTGCTTTCCTCCCCTAGTTTGGGTATGATGAACGAGCTGGAGGGGCTCTCATCTATCTGCCCGGCACCTCCATTTATCGCCATGGCTGAAAAATAGATGGTGTATGAAGTGTAATTTGGTGCGGTAGCGAGGCTGCTGTCCCAGTGGATGTGTCGTGGGACTTTGATTAAATCCTTCGTATTGGAAATCGATACATTCTTCATTAGTCCTCTCCTTCTACAAGCCTGACCCTTTTCCTTCCTTACACATCTAACCTACACACTGAGGAAGGAGTGGGATGAGGTACAGGAGGGATGGGCATGGGGAGGCATAAAGGATGGTTGCGAACTAAAAGGAGGAATGACCAGGAGAGGATAAGGAAAGAGGACTCAGACCAGGAATTTAGGAATAAAAGAGGAAGGTGATGGGGGGCTGGGGGGGAGAGGGGCAACAGAGTAGAGAAAGACTAATGCTGATATGAGTGAAAATAAAAATGAAGGAAGCTGAAGGAATGACCAATCCAGATAGAGAGAGAGAGAGATAGAGAGAGAGAGAGAGATTTCTGATTTCTGAAATCTAGATAGCTGCATACTAAGACAGAAATGGGCTGTTCTGGGACGTGTCTCGTTGTTTTTTCAGCAGGATGTTTTTAGACGCGATGCCAATTTAAAAGAACTGCAACTTTTAAAATCACGTCTTGTAATGCAACACCTGCATTCTGTTTTATTTGTTGCACTGTGTCAAGTTTTTTTAGACACAAAAACGCACATTATGGGCTGATCACACTGGACGTATTATTGTGTATGTCTGCACTGTAAAATTGTATTTGTTGCACTGCATTATTTAATTTTTTTACACAAGAACACATTAGGTCTGAATGGCCCCTTAAAAGGCATCAAAGGCATATCATTTGATTCAACATTGAGGGGTTTATTTGTACCCCAGTCAGTAATTGAGAAGGTTCCAGATTCCGATTTTGTAAAACATGTTAAACAAAAAAGTGAAAAAGAATCAAAAAATAAAATAACTAATAGTGATTAATCTCACAATTTTCCTGCTCATTTCCTAATTTTTGTTTTAATGTTATTTATAAAAATTACTAATAATATTAATGATTATTCAAAATGATACAGGATAACATGTGCTAAAAGGAACACATTTGTGGTTTGGGTTTTATAAAGGGGTTCTTCAGCAATACTGAAGGGGCTTTGGGGGCACATTACACAAAACATGTTTGGGAAACACTGGGACATTTTTAGACGTTTTGCCCCAAATCTAAGGCAGCAGTGCATATATCCTTTATCCTAAGAATGTATTCCCAATGTACAGTAGACAGCAATGCAGCACACATTTTTTTGGCAAGAGACTGAAGCCCTACCAAAGAGACACCTAATTCCTTTCATGCATGCTCCACACTGCACTCCACTCTAGTGGATTAAACCGAATCAAAAAAGATCAACAGTCGATATTACAAATGCTAAATGGCTGGCAAACACAAGCTGTGCTGCAAATTTGAATTGAGAGCGAGAGAGAGAGAGAGAGAGAGAGAGAGAGAGAGGGAAATTGAGTGCTAATGACCCAGCCCACACAGAATCTGCATATACTATTTTGCATTTTCTGTGAAAATCTGCAGAATGGATTTAAATATGGTCAAATGTGTTACGTTTAGTACCTTTAAAGCAAGTCAGTTTATTCGGTGGCCATCTTGGTAAGGCGGCCATGCAGCTATTTTCAATGGAGCTAATAGGCAAACAAGCACAGCTCCTATCTACTTCAGGACAAACCAAACCTACAAAACTATTTATCAAGATACATTTCAAATCAGCACTACAGGAGGGATGAAAAACATGGTACAATAAATTTAGCTTCTTTAGCTCAAATCATGCTAAAATTTATTTTTCAAGCTGGTTCCACTAATGAATATGCACATTATATAGTTATTTGTGCAATACAAATGACTGATGTATGTTAATAACCTGTAATTCTCTTCCCCATGTCTTGCTCCAAACCATAGACTGTGAAAAAAGATGGACGACGCCCCTTCGCTCTTTTCCATTGGTGAGAACTGAAGCCGCCAGTGTCCCGATATGGCGCTGACATCTTGGGACTTGAGTCTGCGCAGTTGCGATTTCGGGACCAGACCTGCGCAGTAGTGAGCAGGATGTAAAGCCGCGAAATCAAGGCCCCGCCCTCACTCTCGCTGAATCAATCGCAAGCACACGCCCCTGCACTTTTGACTTTTGACTTATGACGGTGTGAAATAATTAATTATAGAAATTTAGATATTAAATTTAAAGCTCCAATCTCAGTCCTCCGAAGATCCTGAAAAAAAATCCGTTGGTGCTTCAGTGACTACTCCGCTCAGAGAACCTGTCAATCACAGCTGTCAATCATATTGTCACAGCACCATTTTTATAGCACCAAATAACTAACTAAAAACAAACTTATTTTGAAAACAAACACTTGAAATTACATCAACGTGATAGAAACTACAGTAAATGACAGAAACTATCTTTGGAAAAAAGATATGTGAAGTGTAATTTAATTGTTTAGTTGGTCTCACGTCCCGTTGAATAACATGGGGAGGCGGGGTTTATGACCTATACTAGGACCAGTCACCGGGGGGCGATCGAGACGTTTTGGCTTCACTTTTGAGGGCTTGTGCGGCACACTTGCTCCAAACCCTGATGTTTTCTTTCTTCCGTGGTACACAAAAGTTGTTTTCCTATTAATATCATGTTTAGGTTTAGGGTATGGGAAACAAGTTAGATTTATGGTTAGGTTTAGGATTGTGTTAGGGGTTAAACTTTGTAATAACATTGTTTGTTGGTTCGATTATTTTTAGAATTGAAGTTTCGCCATCTTTTACTATTATTATATAGTCTTTTCAAGGGACTGGGTTGTAATGGAGAGTGTCCGACTCCTGCGCAGCTCTAGATCAGTTAATGACCAACTCTAGCCATGTTGGTGAGACTGACACTGAAGCAAATCCTTTCAACTGAACAGACCAAAACTTGACCACATAGCAAACTCTGCTAGCCTAATGCCTACAGAAGAGAGACTTGAATGGATACACGATGCCAATTTGAAAAAGAAAATCAAGTTAGCATTCCCTGAATGAGATCTTCTACAGAAGCTTGCCTCTAGTTATATTGCCCAAGTAGCTGTTAAAAAGTTATTGGCAATAAAAACCAGACAGAGTTTGAATTTTACATGTCTTACACTCCAGCATACTTTGAACTCGTTGGACAAAGTCCTAAGTTTAATTATTTAAAAGGCCAGAAAGAAAACTCCTCCTCTTGTCTGGCCTGGACAAAATATTTAATTCATCTCCCCCCATTGATAGACTGTCTGGCCCGCACTGCCCCAGCATAAGGCCAATCTCTGCCAGAGATATTTTAATGAGTTTGTGAGTGTCACCTGCTGTCAATTTCAATTTGAGGTGAAGAACTCCCTGGGGGCTAATTTGCTCTTGCAAACAATACACAACTGGCAGCTTCCACTGGATGCTACGTGCTTTGTAAGAACCCTGTCTTTCTCTTTTACCAGACACACTGGCTGCATCCCAATTCGCATACTGTCCATCACAGGGGGTCAAGATTTGGCTGGTTAGCTTAAGAAAGTTAACCCTGCTGGTAGATACCATAACTGCACACACTTATGACCGTCTCTTCATTGAGCTTGTTTGCATGAACACCAACATGCTGATAACTACCAAAATGTTTTCGAAGTGTGCATTTGTGTACACAGCTAATATTGCACTTTTTCATTTTGAAAAATGGTGAGAAATGTGAGGTAGACACTGTCAAAGCTGTTAAATGTGTAAACCGAAAAGTATCTTGACTTAAGATGATGAATTTAGCTGGATGCTAAAGCTAACAAAACAATTATAATGTAGGGTGACCATACGTCCTCTTTTTCCCAGACATGTCCTCTTTTTCGGAGCTTAAAAAAGCGTCCGGCCGGGATTTCTAAATTTGCTAAAATGTCCGGGATTCAGCTTAGTTGCATTAGGATGTGCATCTGGTCTAATACTTCATTGTGTGTGCATGCATATTTGAATTGCTTTAACCCCTCTTTGTAAGTCCCGCCTTCTCGCACATAAATTGGTCGATTATAAGAGACTTGCAGCAACTATTGGCCAAATTCCTGCCTGTCAAACTCCCTGCAAACGCGCAATGCGCTATTGTGTTCGGCATCAAACAGTTGCTTGACAGTAGCAGCAAATGACAGCTGAGTGGAAACAATGCCCAAATGAAAGTGCAAATTTACAGAAGACATGTAAAGCTGGCACTTATGTGTCAGTTGCTAATAAAGGTGCAAGTGATTTAGAAGCACACATTAGCTCTGCGATGCATAAAGGGTCAGCAAAAGGTGAAAGTTTATCAGGTAAATTAACAGACTACTTTTTGCGATCAGGTTAATTGTTATCACATTGCTTCATTTTCCATGGCCATTCAAAATAATAGTAATAGTAAATGAAGATACACACATGGCATCAAATATTTTATTTTAGTACATGGACATTCAAAAGAATGTTGGAAATTTGTATTTATTTATATATATTTATGTTATGCCTAAACCCCCCGCCCCCTGGCTAAGTGTTTAATTTCTGCGCCACTTGCAAAAAACAAAACAAAGATGGAATTTTAAAACTAAACATTGTTTTCAAAAAAATATGGCTTACTTATAGTTGTCTCCTGCATATTAAGCTGGGATATGAGAAAGTACTTTAACCATAAAAAATGGATTTTAAATGTGTAGTGTCAGTATGTGAATTAGGACAACTTGCTCACTTCCTACCCAAGGCTTGTCTATTTATCTCTTCGTTCTCCTCCTCTTTCTTGTTGAAGGGGAGGTTCATTATGTGCCTCTCCATCTCAAGGTTTTGCAACTGATACTCAAGGTTTCAGCTCAGCTTACTGTATCATCCATCAAGCAAAGGTGCTATGCTTTTAGCAGAACGTTCCGGAAACTCTGAACGATGCAGACAAACCCACTTCTAATCTTGGAAGGGAGTGGAGAAAGTTGAATAATGATACCAAAAGACTAAACTTCCAGAGAATATCTTTAACATGGTTTCCAGCTGGTCAGAACTGGATATTTGTGGTCATTAGCCAGTCCAAGCTGGTTTAGGTGGTTGATTAGCTGGACTGCTAGCTGGTGGGGCCATGGTCAGACCACTTTGGCTAAGCTGGTGGAGAGCTGTTTGACCTGTTTAGCCCTGTTCCGAAACACTAAAATTGGTTGACCAGCTTGAAAACTCATCAAACGAGAAGATATAGCCTAGGGTTTTGAGTAACGTGTGCAGAACTGACATTCCAGACAGACATGAAGCAGGTAACATCTTTGTACAAGCAATGCACTAAAACCACAATGGTAATAAACAAGTGGTTAGTCAAGAGAAGTCAAATGGAAAGCAATCACTGAAAAGATTTATGTACTACATCTACTTATCTAGCACTACTTACTGTAAGTTCCATTCACCAACAATGGTAATATTATCAAATAATGGTAATATTATGAAATAATAATATAACACCACTATTGATATCATTTTACATTGGTATGTTCCTATATCATGCTTGTGACGAGGAGGAGGGCATGATGGGGCCATGATGGAGCACGGCTGGCGCTGAATCAGCGGATTAGTGGGAGAGTGAGACAAAGGGACGTTCGGAGACGCCAGTTCAAGAGAGAGAGAGATGCACGCAGATGTGCTGCATGTTTGTTTATGTTGGTTTTACGTTTACCATTAAAGTTTATGTTTACTGTTCAGCAGGTTCCTGCCTCCTTGCCTGTCCTTAAGCTGTTACAATGGTGCCGAAACCCGGGAGGGAGGAGGGATGCGCTGTCGCGGAGTCATCACCGCTGCCATCCGCCATGGGAGCAGTCAGACCGGGCTGAATTGGGTGGGGGAGGAGTGTGACGAAGAAGAGGGCATGGCCAGGCCATGATGGAGCATGGCTGGCGCTGAATAAGCTGATCAGTGGGAGAGCGTGATAAAGGGGTGGACGAAGACACCGAATCGAGAGAAAGAGACGCACGAGGCCGCACTGCACATTTGTTTATGTTGGTTTTAAATTTACCATTAAAGTTTATGTTTACTGTTCAGCCTTATACTGTTACAATGCTATACAAGTCTATTTAACATTCATTGTACGGTTCTTCGAAGAGTGAACATACAGTATATCAGTTTACCTGGGGTGTAACGATTCACTCGTTTTCTCGATGCATCAATTAATAACCCTGCCGATTCATATGCATCGATCTTGAAATATGACTTTTTGAAATGAGAATCGTTAGTGTTGGTCAATAATCTATTTAAACGAAATCGAATGATTCGCGATTCAGTAATCAGTTTACATTATTTTTGTATATACCATCTCACAAGCAAATGACAGATTGCAATAGCGCTCTTGTCGTGAGTCAAATGCGCTCAAACCTTTTGATATAGCTGCCAACTCACCGCATGGCCACTACATGGCCAGAAATATTGGAGCTTGGGGCAAATAATAAATAATAATAATAATGCTCCCGAAAAATGCACTGGTAATACATTCTTCATCCATCCATCCATCCATCTTCAACCGCTTATCCGAAGTCGGGTCGTGGGGGCAGCTGCTCCAGCAGGGGGCCCCAAACTTCCCTATCCCGAGCCACATTAACCAGCTCTGACTGGGGGACCCCGAGGCATTCCCAGGCCAGTGTGGAGATGTAATCTCTCCACCTAGTCCTGGGTCTTCCCCGAGGCCTCCTCCCAGCTGGACGTGCCTGAAACACCTCCTAGGGAGGGGCCAGGGGGCATCCTTACCAGATGCCCAAACCACCTCAACTGACTCCTTTCAACGCAAAGGAGCAGCGGCTCTACTCACGGATGACTGAGCTCCTCACCCTGGAGAAGCCCGCCACCCTTCTGAGGAAGCCCATTTCGGCCGCTTGTACTCGCGACCTAGTTCTTTCGGTCATGACCCAACCTTCATGACCATAGGTGAGGGTAGGAACAAAAATTGACCGGTAGATCGAGAGCTTTGCCTTTCGGCTCAGCTCTCTTTTCGTGACAACGGTGCGATAGAGCGAGTGCAATACCGCCCCCGCTGCCCCGATTCTCCGGCCAACCTCCCGCTCCATTGTTCCCTCACTCGTGAACAAGACCCCGAGGTACTTGAACTCCTTCACTTGGGGCAAAACCTCATTCAAAACATACATTCTTCAGTTTTTTTTTATTCGTAACCTCTAATATAGTTGATGTTGATGTATTTTTGTGGTAAGACATAATACATTCTCAGACTTCAAAATTTGTATGAGTAAACTGAATACATTTACATTTTGACATAAACGGATAAGTGTTCAATTTTTAGAAAAAATTAATCCCTAAAAAATGCCCCTGAAAATCAAATACAGGGGGCAAATTTTGACCATAAATGTAAAAGTTAATTTCTGACACAAGGTCACTACTGAAATAATTGATTTAATTGTGAGGAAACTTATTAAGCCGTTATTTTCTATAAAATAAAATAGTGCCATTTTACTGGTATAATTGTTTATTTGGGGACTTGGTGAAACACATAATTTCAGTGTCGCCACAGTCACATAATGTTCATGCGATGAGGCTGGTATTTCGCATTAAACCAAGAGAAATCTGTATAGGTCTGCTTTGTCTTGCACAAGAGCATGTGAACCTTTTTTTTGACTGATGATAAATCACGTTATGCCTTGCGTGAATAGTTTTGGGGTGAAAATCAACTAACAATATTTTAGTCATTATTATTCATACACTCAAACAATGATAAATACATTTTGGCTCATGCCAATCTGCTTATGATTTTTGGTGATTCGCTTTGTTGTTTCTTGGCGGGAATTGACCTTTAGGCTCATATTTCCTGCTTTTTCCAGCAGAGCTGACAAATCAGACTATGCTCTAAACTGTTGCTTTGTGGTTTATTTTCTAGGCTCATAGAATAAAAAAAAAAAAAATTTGGAATCATAAATGTCTTTTTAATTGACACCTATTACGTAAACTTCCACAGATGTGTCATAGCCACTCATTTTAAGAACACAGATGTGCATACAAAAGCATTTAAAATCCATCACGATACGTCTTCTTCACTTAATCACATACCATTTTAATAAACGTTAATAAAGTGAATAGATTGTTAATGGAGCATTAAATTAAACTGTATCCTATTTTTTGTGCGCACAATGAACTTCTTTCGCTCTGCTCTCTTGAGCTGCTGCTGCTGTTTTCTGCAGTCAGTCAGACACTCTCTCGGGCTGTTGTCAGAATAAAGAGGCATTCTGCACACTCCGCTTTGATGTCTGTGACCCGAAGAGAGGAGAGAAGATGGCAAGACACTTAAAAGACACTGCAGTGGGAGAAGGAGGAAGACGGAGAAGGCAAGGAGAAAGACGAAATAAAAGAAAGCGAGGGAGTGAGTGAGAGAAACAGAAGGTATAAGAAAGGATGAAAAGGAGACGTACAAAGAAACGTTCACTCTGTGTCTGTGCTCCAACGCATCAGACGAATGAAAAAAGGCCTACAAAAGACATTACTTAAACCTACATTAACAAAGATCTGTGCTTTCAAAAATACACAGCCGCAGTGAGAATGTTTTAAATTAAAAGCTAAAACTGAAAGCTAAACTGCAACTCTAGCTGGAGTTCGATTTATAGGGTCTTTTGAAAAATACATTCCTAACTACAAGAGGCTTTCAGTCTTTAGTTGATTTTATTGGCTCCTTGCCAATAAACTAAAGCTTTAAAGTTGTATATTCACAAAAGTCATGCTAGAAGAAATTTCATCTGCTAGTTCTTTTCAGAAAAGTGAAAACAGCGAAATTCCGGTTAGTACAAAAGATCAGAGATTTATACAATACAATATAATGCACATTTTCAAATATATAATTAAACATTTTATATACTAGAATACACAGAGATACAAAAGTCAAAAATAACAGGTGAAAATGCTTTTATTTAGCATTTTTCAAGTTTTCATATTCATATTTTAAAGGTTTAATAAAAATGTTTAAATAAAATATAATTAAAAAACTACACTTTTAATGTGTTGTATTTAGTTGTATTATAATATTATATAAATAACAATTTTTAATACATATTTTATATTTATATATTTTATATATGTTTATATAAATAACATTGTTGTATTATATTATTATATAAATAACAATATTTAACACATATTTTATATTTATATATTTTATATATGTTTATATAAATAACATTGTTGTATTATATTATTATATAAATAACAATATTTAACACATATTTTATATTTATATATTTTATATATGTTTATATAAATAACATTGTTGTATTATACTATTATATAAATAACAATATTTAATACATATTTTATATTTAAATATTTTATATATGTTTATATAAATAACATTGTTGTATTATATTATTATATAAATAACAATATTTAATACATATTTTATATTTATATATTTTTATATATGTATATGTTTACATTAATAGCAATATTTTTTTGTATTTGTTGCTTTGTTTTTTGCTTTTTACTGTAAAAAAGTAACTTATAATGTGGTGTCTTGTTTTTTTAAAATATTATTAAAAATATATTTTTTAGTTTCCTCTTGAAATTTGGTATTGTATTTTTAATGAAAAAATATAATATAAAAAATTAATTTAATGTTTTGTTTTAAGATATACAGTATATAAACAAAACACTAAAAATATATAAAATATTATAAAAACACCCCAAAAAATTATCTTGAAATTCGGTATTGTCGTACTACCAGTATTGTTTTCTCCCATGTGATAAACTGCTTCTGTTTTCCATCATTTGTTCATTTCTTTGGATAAAAGCATTCACTTTATAAAAAGATGTATTGTAAATGTCTAGTATCATATTTCTAGTGGATGTTTTTTATCATGATTTTACCATTTAATATTGTTTAGCCGCAGTGTAGATCATGGTTCTTCAAATACAGACACAGTTAAATTAATACTACATTACAGGAGCAGTATACCTAATGGGCCCATTAAATAATAAAAAATACATGAGAGCAGAGGAAACAAGGACATCTGCATTTTCTTTTTGATTCCCATTGAAAACAGACATTCTAGTACATTAAACAAGAACTGGAAATAATAACACAAACCCTCAAGCCATAGCATTAGTCAGCATTATTAGCACATATTGTATTAGCAGTAATAAATTGGAGCAAACACGATAGCAGCTCAGTGAACTATGTAATGACCTCTGTGTCAATATGTTGACCTTGGTTCATCTCCAAAGGAAAACCATATTGTGTAGCTGCACTTTTAAATGAGCATCACTCACATTTGCCCACAATAAATGCCAAACCTGAGCCAGCGGCTCTCCTCGTGGTATCAAAATCCATGCCTCAAAAGTTCAGGGCTAAAATTGAGCGCAAACCACATGAATGATTATCCACTTAATTATCTCTCTGTTTGAACTCCGGTCCACCCGCAATAGGAAATAACAGGGTATTCATAATACATAGAGCAAAAGCTGCGATGGTTGGTTAGAGAGGGAGAGCGATACAAATGGTGCCACTGAAGCATGTCTGATTGCAACACTGTGTTGATTTGTCCGTGGTGCCATACGGCCATAACGCCACGGTCATTCAGATAGCTTGCGAATCATTGCTATAATTACTTCTCGCCAAATCGCGATGAAGGTCTTTATTTTGGATTAATTATCTTAATCACAGCATATTAGAGTCAGATGAAACCGACGCACTGGAATGTGAATCGATGTGTGATGACATTGAAAGGGCAGTGATGTCTAAGGCATTCTGATAATTATGCACGGACAGGGAACCGGTGACAAAACAAATCAGTTAGGTTCATCTTGTGAAGTGGAACCAGTGTTTGGATTATGCAAATGCTTCGTTGGACTGTACCATGAAAATGGTGCTAACAGCTTTAAAATCAAATGTTTGTTGAACAGTCTAGTTGTTAAAGGAAAATTCTGTCATAATTTACTCAACCTCATGATGTTCCAAACATGCATGACATTCTTTGGACAGTGGAACACAAATGTAGAAGTTTAGCAGAACGAAAATGCTGTTTTTTTTTCATCGCGGAGGGTGACTGGATTTGTCAAGCTCCAAAAATGACCATATTCAATGATATTCAAATTTAACATCACAAACGGTTATCAGACACACAGGAACTCATGACGTTCGGCATTACTGACAAAACTGCCATGATGCATCTTAATATTTGAACATATTTTGAATGTGAATGAGATTTGAGATCTGCGGCAGAATATTTTAAATATCGACTTCTCACACAAAACTATCGTGTGGCTTCAGAAGACTTGGAATATTGCACATGAGACATATAGACTACTTTTATGGTGCCTTTTGTCATTTTTGGATCTTGACTTCACCCTGGTCACCATTCACTTTCACTATATGGATAAAAGCGTCTGCCAAATGCATAAATGTAAATGTAAGAGCAGCTTCAACATTCTGCTAAACCTCTTCTTTTTGTATTCCAGGGACGGAAAAATCGTGTAGGTTTGGAAAAACACCAAAGGGAGTAAATGATAAGGCTGGTATTGTTACATATTTCACGATTTGAATCAATTCCAATTTCTATTCCTATTCAAATGGGCATATTAAAGTGAAAAAGTCAAATGTGCCTACATAGGAAAGAACTTCTCTCTCAAGTAATGCTGATAAATTGGGACCTTTGTACTTAGAAGTAAAGAAAAATGGTGTTGCGTTGTATTATGATTTTAAAAAGGATGTATTTGAACAGAGAGCTCACATACGTTAGATTAATGCAAGAATATAGTACAAGCAAGAGTATATTTACACTTTAAAGTGCATTTGAACAAGATAGGGGTATGTCACAAAAAATTATTTTCTGAGTAAAGATTATACAGAGTATTTGCAATGATATTGGTATCACAATGCATTCATGTACTTGTTTAACATACTCATGTAACTGGTTTAATCATTGTAAACGTGGAGTTTGAGTATGATGATTGGGGAAGCATCCCCTCGCGACCAAATACAGTAATAAAACATAGAGATGAAAATGCCCCAGTATCTATAATTGTATTATATTTACAAACAGGAGATGAGCATGCTGCAATTGTGAAATCAATTACATAAAAGACTTAAACGTGGTCTCTTCGGACATGAGTTGAGCATATTACTCCTCTGAGAGAGTAACCTGAGCAGCGTGCGCAACTCCACATGAACTGGGAAAACTTTGCCCTGATAATTGCATTAAAGTGGTGGATAACACACATTGTGAGGTGCAGTGTTGATCCAAAGAAACGATTAAAAGGCTGATGTTTACTGCCAAGTACATCCAAGTTGGTTTAATTTATTTATAAAAACTGTGATTGTCCATAGACAGATCTATGTGTGGATGTTTGGTTACGCTACTATTCAGAGCCAGATGTGACGACATGTGGACTGTGATAAAGGCCTCTTTCGGACAGTACCTGGTTGACACACAAATGCACAGTTCGTGGCATTTATACAGTATATTCACTTAAAATTCCCTCATTTGGGCGTTAATTGTGATTTGAAGTAGAATGCCCTATAATCAAATAACCGCTGTTAGATCAAATAACCGCGATCAGGCGGTTATTTAATAATCGTAACAGGGCTATATTGGAAAATCTGTATTTTTAGCGTGCCCTAAAAATTATAATTTTAGGGTGAGCTGTTTCCTTTAACCATTTCCAACTATATCAATTGATACCAGGTTTGAATATTTATATTCAAAGCATGGTTGAATATGAACCACATTTTTGGTCCTTTGAGGGACACGGGTCTCTTATTCATCCTGCAACTTTATGTACGGCTGTGATTCTTTGTAGAAATTTAATGAGCTGTTTGACGTGTTAAACTATCAAACTGCATAACCACCACCTTCCCAAATGACTCCTTGGCCTCAGTGGTATGTAATTGAACCAAAACACATTTAATAATTAACAGAACAGTTTGTCACCATATGAAAAAAATGAGGACACTTTGCTTTGTATTAAGGGACCAAACATACAATGGGGAACAACGGCAACAAAGGAAGTGTGATACTCAACTGTGGATTATTCTAATTAAACATCACCTCTGAATCACCATGCTAAATTAGTCACTTATGATAACGTAAATTAAAGCTGAAGTGTGTAATTTTGAGATATTAAACTACTTTCGCCAAACTTCAAATGTAGAGACAACAATTAAAGGGATAGTTCACCCAATTTTTTTATTCTGTCATTATTTACTCACCCTAATGTAATTCCAAACACAAAAGGAACACAGGCAGAAGGCAGAATGACAGTCTCAGTCACCATTCACTCCATTGCATCTTTCACCATACAATGAAAGTGATTGGTGTCAGAAGACAGCGGGGAATGTTCAGGAAACCTATTTGAGTTGCATTTGGAGGGGCATAATTTTTTCCCCTTATAGCAGCACAAGGAAAAAGGAATTCATGAATAAACCATGTACAGTGGTATTCTGTATCAAGTATTCTGTATCAAGCTACAGTTTTTCCAAATGAAAGGCTGACAGGCAGCATTTTGTGAGTCTCCTGGCTGCTGGTAGATGTTGAGGAACAATGGGGCATCCCATCGTTCTGTTAACACTTTACATTATAGATTTCCATTTGAACACCAACTCATGCAACTTGTAGAAATTCTCTGACGATCCCTCCACAGTAATTTGACATTGGTCAAGTTTCAGAGTGCAGGAAGCTTGTTTTGGGAATCAACAGAGAATGTACAATTTTATCGAAAGTGTGATACGTTGTTTCCTGTGTAAATGCATTTTTGCCGCCTCGGTGCCGCATTATTGTTCAGTCAAATGTTTTTAAATAACATTTTCCTTGGTTGGAAAATACATGCTTTAGCTCAAAGTGCCAAGTAGCACGCATATGATAGACCTGCAGAACAATGAGAGTTTCACCTGGGTGATCAAGGGAAGTTCAAACTTTTATCTCACTGGCAGAGGCCAGTTTTACAGAGAGAGTGGGACGTGTGACATACCAAGGCTATGAGTATGGTCAAAGAAATATGGAGCAGCTTTATCATGTCTCTAATGAAGAGTTTGGTTGAGTGAGCAGCCAATCTCTGCTCTCATTACTGTGACCCATCGCTCTGTTTACATGGGGAGCAACTCTCTCCTCAGAAACAGCAAGAGCCTGTTGAGAAACTGAGAAGACAAGTTTCACCAACATGCAATTCCCATACTGGTCTAGGTTGGTGTTTCCTGGTTTGGTGCTAGCCACCCAGTACACCTTATCAACTGCAGAGCAATGCCCTGCCAAGCACCCACAGTGCCCTAACATCATGGCGTTGAGTTTTGCATGGGCAAGCACCATTAACATTTTCTTTAGAAAATGTAAAAATCTAGTTGGAATCCTTTGGAGACAGAATGTGCCTTTTGTATGCTGAAAACAACCCTCAACACTGAGTGTTGTGAACTCTGGACTACATCTTACCATTCACAATACAGGAAGATCCCAAAATCTGAGTATAAACACCCACTTGTCAGTAGCTGAATGGCTAAACTGCTCAGGGAAAACCAATGCTAATGTGGAAGGACCTTCGAGGATGTATGGCGTGTGGACAGAAATTGTTAAAAACACCCATCCCCCTCTTCACTTCTCCTTCTCTCCATCAACATACAGGGGTCGAGTCATCTGTGTAGGAATCAGTGTTACTTCCTGTTTGTTTTTATGACTGTTGTTTTGAGCACTCTATCCATCCATCAGTCCTTCCTTCCTTCCATCCATCCATCCATCCATCCATCTATCTTTCTTTCTTTTTCCTTCCATCCATCCATCCATCCATCCATCCATCCATCCATCCATCCATCCATCCATCCATCCATCCATCCATCCATCCATCCATCCGTTTGTCTGACTGTCTGTCATCCATCCATCCTCTATCTGTCTATCTGTCATCCATCCATCCATCCATCCATCCATCCATCCATCCATCTGTTTGTCTGACTGTCTGTCATCCATCCATCCTCTATCTGTCTATCTGTCATCCATCCATCCATCCATCCATCTGACAACATTGACATATCCAGGTAAAAATGTAAACTGAATAATTCTTATTTAACCTGCCAATCGTCTCTCACGGGGATGAAAGTAGATAAGAGAGCAGTCTGGCCTCTTGAATTTATCATGCCAGGAATCGATGGTTCTTCGGTCTCTAGCCACTTGTTAGCAGAGATTAAACCACCTTTTCAGGTCTCTGGAAACAGAGGTGAGGAAAACCTCAATGACCCTGACCTCAACATGGGATACACACACACAGTCATACATAACATGCAAGTGGATTGATCCCTGAGGATCCCGTGTCCTCTTGTGATTATTTACTCCTACCTGTATCAGGATACATTAATTATGCCTACAGAGAGCTCTGGCACAGCCATTCTCAAGAGGCTGGATGGATCTTACCATTTCAAACTAATTGGAACAAATATCAAGAGCACTTTTGGCAGAGGTAAGGAATGGCAAAGAGAAAAAGTAAAAGATTGATAAATGTAGACAAAAACAGGACAGTTAAAGAAAAAAAATCATATATAGAAATAAAATATAGTCAGAAAAAGAATTCCTCTCAAAGCCATTTCTAATCATTAAGTTTGAGCATTTACACCAGTTTCATACACTAACCTGCAAACTCATTAACGTCACTTTTGTCATACTTGAAGTACAAAAAATGTTTTTGTCAAGTCAAGTAATTTTATTTGTATAGTGCTTTTCACAACAAAAAAAAAACTGTTCCCCTCTGGCTAATCTCCGTGTTTGGTGACTAGATTCACAATTTTGAACTGCCACTTGAACCGCGATAATGCGTCCTTCATTAGTACATTAATGTTATAAAAACGTATGTTCTGATCAATAATCGATGTGTCAATATTTGATGACATTCCTAAAAACTAGACTAAAGTTCACTAAGACAAACTTTGATGTTGGTCTGACAATGGCTGTGTCTTGTTTGGAAGGATGCGTCCTCCGGACAAGACCGCCTTCATAAGACAAATGGAAACGTAACGTAACATGGTTGCTATGACAGCACGCCACTCTTTAATGAGTGCTTTGAGTGATAAGGGAACAAAGTCCCTTTAGAAGGGAATATATGAGGTATATTTTAGGAGAGTTATAATGATGTAAAGAGAAAGAATATAGATTTTACAGGTGTACTTTTAATCTAATAATTTATTTTAATGATATATTAATATAATAATACATAATAAATACTCTGCACCCATCTACTGAGGTACTTCAACTTGGGAATTAACATTCCTTGTGTTTGAACATTATATTTATGGGCAAATTGGCGATTTTTTTTTTTTTTACATTTCCGTTGAAACAATGAATTGTGGGTTGTGAGTGCCCACGAAGGATACACCTTATGCATTCTCCGAATTCCCGTGAAAGAAGGTTGCATTCGAAGGCTGTGTTCAAAGTGTCCTACTCTCTTGTCTGAAACAAGACAGCCTCGATGACGTATGCGGCTGAGAAATGCGACCTCCAGAGGACGCAGCCTTCCAAAGGAGACACAGCCAATGTCACGTCCCGGTGAGTTTGGCGGTTTGTTCTATTTGTTTTGGTTGTCTCACACTTATATGTGTCTGGTGCTGCTGGCATGCGTGATCAGAATTTCCACGGGAACACTGATCATGCCACTAATTTGCATGCTGACAGCACCTGTTCTCCGTTGATTGTCTGCCTACTTAAACCTTTAATTGTTTCATGTTCTTTGCTAGATTGTTGTTGTGTGTTCTAGTATCTCACATCACTCTCTTTGCAACAGTTGGTCCTGTCTCATGTTTCTGTGTTGGTTGCCATTCTCTGTCCATGTGTCTGGAGTGCGGTTACCTCTCAGGCTGCTGCTGCACTTGCCTTTGTGCCAACACGTTCTTCACCGGACGATTCCCTCTCGGATCGACACTCTACACTGCCATGACGCATACTTGCCAATGATCGCACATTTCGCTTAGGATTCCTCACGGATCTGCTTTCACACTCCCACGACGCACAAATGCCTACAAACTCATCACCTTCCCGCTGCAGTCGGTGCCGGGTGCCATACTGTTTGCCAGCCCTGCTGTGCTTTTGAGTTCTTATTATTAATAAATTCTGTGAATTGTTCCTCTGCTCTTGGGTCTCTTGCTTGCCGGTGTGACAGACAAAGCCTTGCCTAAATGTCTGCCAGAAAGACAGACAGATATTACAAAGTTGTTGCTTAGCTGTTCTTGGTGGTTGCTAGGGTGTTCAGAGCTGTTGCTAAGGTGTTATGAGCAGTTGTTAAGGGTTTCTGGTAAGTGATTGCTAGGGAGTTCTGGGTGGTTGCTTGGGTGTCACTAGGCAGTTACTAAGGTGTTTAGGGTGGTTGCCAGAGCAATTTCAGGTTGTTCCTGCAGTGTTTCAAGTGATTGCTACATATTTACTAAGGTGTTTGGGTGGTTGCTAGGGATTTCTCAGTAATTAGGGTGTTGCTAGGCAATTGCTGGGGTGTTTTGGGTCTTAACAAAGGCATTGCTAGGTAGGTGCAATATGTTCTGAGTAGTTGCTAGGACATTGCTAGATGGTTACTAGGGTGTTCTGAGTAGTTTCCAGGGTATAATTAGTTGTTGCTAAGGTGTCCTGAGCAGTCACTAAGGGTTTCAGAGTGGTTGTTAATGTGTTCTAGGTGGTTGCCAGGGCATTGTTAAGTGATTGCTAGGAATTTGTCAGTGGTTATTAGGGTGTTACTAGGCGGTTGCAAAGGTGATCAGGGTGGTTGCCAGCTCATTACATTTCCCACATTGTTCTGAGTGGCTGCAAGGTAGCTGGGTGTTGGGGGGATGTCTAGGGCATTGCTTTGTAATTGCTAGGGTGTTCTTGATGATAGCTAGAATGTTCTGGGTGGTTACAAGGGCATTGCTAGGTGGTTGCTAAGGTGTTCTGAGTTGTTACTCTCTACTTACTTGGGTGTTCAGAATGGTTGCATTAGGCCTTGCTAGATGGTTGTTATGCTGCTCTGAGTGGTTACAAGGCAGTTAGTTGGGCGTTCTGAATGGTTGCATTGGGCATTGCTAGTTGGTTTCAAGGGTGTTCTTGGTGGTTACTAGGGTGGGTAGTTACTTGCTAGACTAACCCAACCAGGGATGTAGTGGAGGCTAAACGCACGTAAACGCCGTTTACGCACCACCCAAAATTCGGAAATAGCGTTTACCCACCTCCAAAGTGGGTTTATCCACCTCTAAATTGCGTTTATCCACCTCTAAATAGATAGTTCCTAAGCCATTTTAAATTAAGCTTATGTCGTTTTAGTTTCATATTGTTCATTATTAGTTTCATAGGTTGTTAAACCTAAGACGAAGTCTTTCATAATGCGCTGCTGCCAGTGTTTCCCATGCGCGTGCATCGATATTGACTCCTACCAGCTATATACAGCGTGCTGACCTCAAAAATCCAGCTGTATTCTTCTAACAATAACTTAGCTCTCCTTATTAGCTAGGCTCCTTGCATGCTGGCTAATAAGTAATATCTGACAGTGCTGTGTTGGACAGATTTATGCAGCGGTGTTCCATGACGGAGAGAGAGCGCGAGAGGTACGGGTGAGACAGAGAGAGAGAGAGAGAGAGAGAGAGAGAGAGGGACGAGCGAGAGGTAGCTAGTGCTGCGCGAATGCGCTACGGCTCTCTGCAATCAAATAGGCTACGATTTTAAATAGGCTTAGTAAAAAATAAAAAATAAATCGAAAATCAATGTGTGGCGGTCAGCGTTGATATTGTGGCGGGCCGCCACAAATAAATCAACGTATGGGAAACCCTGGCTGCATTACTGTCAGTGTTGACCAATCAGCAGGAAGCAGCAGACTGCATCAAGATTCATCCGTCACTCACTAGCCCAAACGATTAAAATAAAAATATGTGGCACCAGATTCATTCTTCTGTCGTTATCTGCACTATTTTACTATCTAAACTATTTTGATAATCAATTAGTCGGGTTGAGTCATTTTTTAAGACAAAAGTAAAAACTTCTTTGATTCCAGCTTGTTAAATGTGAATATGTTCTAGTGTCTTCTCTCCTCTGTGACAGTAAACTGAATATCTTTGAGTTGTGGACAAAACGAGACATTTGAGGATGTCATCCTCCTGGGCTTTTGGGAAACACTGATCCACATTGTTCTGACATATTATAGACCAAACAACTAATTGATTAATCGAGAAAATATTCAACAGATTAATCGACTATGAAAATAATCCCAAATCCCTAATCATTATGTACAAGTGTATTGCATTGGAAGCCCTGGATATAAGCCTCCCTCTCTATCTCTCTTAAATATTTTTGTTCTCTCTGTTTTGTCATTTAGTAAACTTTATAGATTTCAACCATATTATTCCTTCTTGGGTCTCTTTAACAAGAACTTAGATTAATGTATGAATTGAATAGTGATTGTGTGACCTATGATGAGGGAACAACCAGTGATACCCTTGGTAGTACCATCAAATGATAGCCTATAGCGATGTCATCAGGATACACATACACCGCAGTGGCCCACCTTACCGGGTGACCACATCGTGGTCCACCAGAATTTATAGTTTACCCACCTCTTTTTTTACCACTACACCTCTGAACCCAACTAACCAAAGTTTGTACAATGTGTTGTCAAGCCAACATAATAAAAAAACACTTCAATATAATCATTATAATGCAATTAATATAACAATTGTTGCAAGACATTGTGTATCAGGGATTAATGTGTTATTTCATTAGATGCAATTTGATTGATGCGACAAGCAGGGGCTGTAGAAAATCACCTCTGCTGCAATGAGAGTTTGATTGTGTCTATGGCAGTTTGAAACCAGCAATCTATCCTCACAAGCAATCTGCAAAGCAGCCATTCCTCTTTTCTCCCTCCTTACACTTCCTTTTGGGGCAACACCAATGTAAGTCTTTATAAAGAGTCATACAACCAGAATGACAACCACAAAGGGTGTTTAACAGGGAAAGTCTTCTCCATTAAAGCCCTCACTAAAATCACACACTAAACTTACAGTCACTAAGCCTTGCACTTGCAAAACAATTACATAGGAACAGTGGCATAACAGAGTGTTATGATACAGGAAGTAGCAATGAGATGACTCCGGGATTATTAATCATTACAGCACATATTTTAAAGACTACCTGGTATTATAGAATCACATTACTATAACTACATTTTTGCAAAAGGATTCAAGTTGACAGAATTTAATCAATTTTAAGTACATTAGTTGGTTACACAAATTAATGAATAATATTATTTTTACACTTTTTATGAAGCCCATATTTATAATGCAATGTAAAGTAATTATAATGCATTAGTAATGTCTGAAATACACCTAATAATATGTTATAACTTCTCATATATAATTGTAACCACAACTATAATACTTAAATATTCATAATTATACCTTACAGTAAAATACATAATAACACCAGCAACATCCAATTTTATCTGCAGAAGTTATAATGTATTATATATATAATTGTAATATATAGCATATATAATATATATGCTTTAAGTAAAGTGACACAATCAATGCCTTCTTATAAACATCCATAAGATATTTTTAAGTGGTTATAAGACAAGTGCAGTGGAGATGTTATATATTACACATGCACAAAATAAAAAATAACACCCAATTAATCTACATTTTGAAATATTACGAAAAATACTTGTAAAGCAACATGGTTCAAATATATGTATGCTGATGACACATGTAGCCAATATTCTTGGGTGTAAACACAATCAAGAATTTACTGGACTCTATTCAATAAACTTGAATGTTTGTGAATCTTATTTGGAGCCTTATTTTATAAATAACTTCCATTGTATAAGTGTGACTTGTAATGTACTGTATGTTACAAGTTTACGTTATGGCTGTTTATAATAAGATATTGCTTTTGTAAATTTACTTAAAGCAGGCAAAGACCACTTATAATGTGATCACGTCTTAAAGCCTTTTGACTGTTTACACAATGTTGCTTTTGCATGACATCACTTATATGATTAACTTTATTAGCTTCTGCTGTGTTAAAATTGGATGTTGCTTGTGCTATAATGCATTATGCTCTTAAGTACAACTATGAATAGGGGAAATCTTATAATGTATTATAACTGTAGTTAAAGTTATAACTTCTCATAAGGTGTATTATGATACATTATGAATGCAGTATAACGTATGTATAATGCATTTACAATGCATTATAAATGGTCTTCATAGAAAGTGTTACCAGTATTATTTATGTAAAACACACATAACATGAATTATGTTAATGTGTAGATCTTTATGACAGCTGAAGGATGTGTGTCCCCCCACTAGTTATTGTTAGGGCGACATTAGTGTGTGTCTTGCATGTGAACCAGGATTGAGAGGAAAGTGGACGACCCAGATGCACAACAAGGAGAGTATATCATGGTTTCTAGTTTGAGAAACAGACCCTTCACAGGTCCTAAACTGCCACATTCAATGACCAGTACATGCCAAACACCAGTTTCATCTGTAACAGTGAAGAGAAGACTCTGGGATTTTGGCATTTTTAACCGACAACATGTCATCATGGTGCCCTGCCAAAGGTTTGTTTTCCAGGGCATTTCATATTGCTTCCTTTGAAACCAGAACAAGCATAATAAACAACCATTAACATTGATAACTGCCACTATGAATGAAAGGCTTTCAGATTTGTATACTTCTAAATATGTTAAAAGCACTAAAACAATCCAAAATATCCTAAAATCCATCCATGACATAAGAAGGCCTAATACCGCTTGTTGATTTTCATTTGAATTTCAGTATGCATGCTTTCAGAGACGGTCTAAAACACAGTTCATATTGTTATTTTTTCTAATTGTCAAGTGTACTAATAACACAAGGAGATAGACACCCACCTCCGATTGTTCTCTACTCATTTGGCAAGCCTAAATACATAAATTACCCCCACACACACACACACACACACACCAAAATTAAAACCCACAGCCATGCAAAGTAATGGGAATCTTTGCATATGTATGATTTCTGAAAGAGCTCTCCATCAACGTTCGATTGGTGCAGATCTAGCATTCAGCAGTGTCCATTAATATGCATAACGCAAATATTTTCTGAAGTGGGTTTGTGTGACAGGACGTGCTGTCTTCCATCAAAACCCCCCAAGCACGAATGTATCAACAGACCGGAATAATAGCAGGGTTGAGGCACACATCAAATGCATCCATGTTTTTTGTGACATTCGCATGTGGCCTCTTCTACTTTGCCACTTATCAACAAGTGTCTAAGTCCCTGAGATGCCAGGTCCGGTAGAAAGGGTGTGTCTGAGCAGTCAATCAAATCTGTTTATGGCGCCGCTGTTGGGCAGCTACATGCTGACACTGCTGCTGCTGCGAGACCTGGCGAAGTTGCCGGGAATGGAGGAACCATCCATCAACCCAACAGACAGGCAATACAAACCACTCGGAGGGCGAGAACACACATGTCCTTCCAGTGCCGGATTTATCGGCCTCATATATCCGCTCCACTGATGGACACCTCAGAAACAGCTGATCAGCATAGCTGGATTAAAACCCCACCCACAATGCCATTCTTCACTCACACAGGCTTGTATATCAGCAAAAAAGGTCATCCTACAATTTTGTTTTTGGTACAATGGTATGAATGGAATTATCTCAAAATTTCATATCCTGTTTTCTTGTTCTTAAAGTGTTATCTTGGCCTTTTTACAACTTATTGGAGTTTTAGGAGTTGTTATATTTTACATCCCACATATGAGCACCTCAAGGTCAATATTTCAGACCATGCATTAACCACTAACTCAACTGCCTTTTTTTTTTTTTATGTATTTATTTTACAATTGGTCTTTTACTTGTGTCTTTGACTGCTATGAACTATTATTAAAATACATACAATACACTGCATTTATTGTGTAACTTCCCTATGTTGTTCGACAAAATTCTCAAAATATTCTCGTTTGCTGCCACTGAGGTTGTTATCCGGGTAGGTTTAGAAGTAGGGGTTAGGGTAAGGATTGGGATAGGGTTAGGTTTAGGATTAGTGGCAAGGTTAACAGTGTAATTACAGATGTAATTAAATGCAATTATTTTAAATGTAAGTACAATGCAACAAAACATATGTACTGTATATTATAAGTACATTGTATCAAATGCATAAGTACATAGTAGTTAAAGAAACAATATAAAGTGGGCCCGAAATTGTTAACCTACAGTAGGTTAATTTTTTAACCTAGGGTTAAAGGAATAGTTTACCCCAAAATTAACATTTTGTAAATTATTTACTCATCCTCAAGTTGTTCCAAACCCATATGCTAGTATTGGTCCCCAGCCCCCAGCATGGTGTACACCCCCCCCCACGCCCCGCCGCGTTCTCGGGGAACAGAAGGGGCCTCCCCCGCCCCTGGCAGCGGTTCTCCCTCTCCAGGCGTTCGGCAGCGAGCCCCTCCCCGCTTGCGGTCGGCGGTCTCAAACCCCGCCGTATTTCAGCGGCTGGTAGGGGACTCCTCCCGGCCGCCTGGAGCGGCCCTGACCGCTCCAGGCGGTCGGTTAGGAGCCCCTTCTCCCCTCGCGGTTGGCGGCCATCGTCCTCTTTCAGGCGGCTGGGCTCCTCGTCCCCCGGCAGATGGCCGCGGCTGCTCCGTGGTGAGAACTCTACTACGGCGTATCCCTCCTCATTCCCGGGTTTCCGGCACCAGTGTAAAGGGATCAATGGAAAGGAGGAGGCAAGAACCGGCTTGATAATATAAATAATAGTTTTAATGATACACTTAAAAGACAAACACACACATGACTGCCATGTCCGTAAACAATCTCTCTCTCCCGCACGATCCTCTGCAGTCGACCTTTATCCCTCTCGAAGGCTTGATTAGCCTAATACGGGACCGGGTGTGTAGGATCACGACCCGGCCCCGCCCTCCGCCCTCCGCCCTGCCACAGACTAGTTTATTATTTTGACTAGTCACATTTTTGTTGTTGTTGTTGTTGTGGTAATCAGCATTATGCCATAAAGGCTGTTGATTCCGCTTAACTTGTAGAAAAACCCGGAATATTCCTTTAAAAGGTTTGGAATAAGTAAATGATGACAGAATTAAATTTTCAGGTGACCTATTCCTTTATCATAACCCTGGGCATTCGTCCATATTTCACACTGTTCATGCTTTATCCTGGGTTAGTAATTCATGCTGTTTGCCACAAATTTGGCACTGCACTCTGGGGTTAGCACTGTTCTGGAGCAGGACTTCCTAACCAAGGGTTGAAAGTGGTGCTTACCCTCTTTCAAAATGAGAAATGTACAACATTGCTTAAACCAGTGTCCCAAGTGGCCTAAATCAGAATTTAAAAAAAGACGTTAACCCAGGGTTAAGTGTAATGTGAAAAGTATTTTTAATGCAATAATCTATCTGTTATATGAAATTGTTTATAATAACAGAGGAAGATGCTGTATTGTACAATGGAATAAAGCATGGCATCCAACAATAACTCTTTTAATCAACAATTTACAAAAGTATCACATAAAGTCAATTTGTTTTTTTCAAATGGAGCAACATTTTCAGTAGCATCTATCACAGTGTTGCCGTTCTGACAGTTGTTCTTTGTAAGATCAGCACACTCAGTTGCTCATTACCTGTAGCTGCTGACGTAGTTTGAATTTTAATTCTCAAGGTCTATTCATTGAGAGTTTCTAAATGCTGGAAACTTCATTAAATATCCATTAATCACTGTTTCTTGAGCTTGTCTAACTCATCCACTCTCCAATAATTTATCTCTGTTTGTTGTGCTGTGGCTAGTCCTACCTTCAGATTTTCAGAATAGCACAAATTAGATCCCGTAATCACATTTTAGTGTAATATACCAGCTAAACTATCGCAGTACCACTTATTTCATTAGGATGCGTTGTTCCAAGGGACATTTTATTCTTTATAGTTTACACATCTATATGTGTGTTGCATTACATTATTTTTTCTATGGTGAAATGTAACCATGAAAAACTATTTGCAATAAAGAAAAAAAAGAAAACCCAACTGTAAAACTATATGAACCTGGAGTGCTTTGCATTCACAATACACATTCAGAGTTCACTAAACTCCCAAGTATGCCTATGCAATAATCAAAAGATTAACATTTTAAAAATCAATATTTATTTGAAAAATTATTAAAACAATGGACATTTTGTGGTGCTGTACAGCAAATTTAAAATCATTTGAATGCATTTTTTTTCCAGTGTTGAACTTAGTTTAGTGAAATAAAAATTTTATTTAATCAGCTGGCAAAATGTATTCTATATACGAGGGAATAAAAAAGCATAATAAGTCAAAATTAACAATGTAACCATTTATGTTTTGTCAAAACTTTTGTTGAATAAATGACTGTGTTGATTTTTTGGGAATTACAAATCAGTAAATGAAACTAATGTCCAATTCCATTCAAATTCTAACTTATGAATCGAAGGGGAGTTAATTTTTAAATACTGAAACAGCTCAACCCTGATTTTGAGGCTTGAATACTGTGATTCTGCCATGGCACTGGTATCCAATGCAACGCTCACGCACATTTATTTAAAAAGCAACCCATGAAAAAGTATTTAAACAATTTGAGTCCCAAAATCAGAAACAAACATCATAATTGAGATGTCTAAACTGAATCACAATTTAATACAAGTTTCTTTTTTTCCCCCCAAGCAGACTACATAGCATATCTGAGATAAAAAGAAAACATTGGAGTGGTCTCATTGACTTTAATATGTATAAAACATCTAAGGGAAGATTGTCTCAAAAGACATGTGCTGTGTTGTGTGTTAGGATCCTCTTCAAATGTAGATGAAAAGAGAAATCTGTGTGCTGAAATTGCATCATTGCTATATAAACAGATAGACCTGCAAAATGACATCAAAGCCAAGTATTGAGATTCTAATTATTATTATTTTTATTTTTACAGTATTTGCATTTCTAAGATATTGTAAGGACATATGAATGGACATGGGCATTAAACGAGAAAATAAAATAAAAAATAAGCATAAAGAAAAAAATATCATGCCTTCAAGAGCTGTCAATATTATCCAGTAAATCTTGTGCATACAACACAGAAAATAAATTATACATTGTTCCTGTCTTGGCCAACTATCTTGAAGATCATAGCTGTGAAATTCTAATTTGTTGTTCTTATCAGGTACAACCAATGTGTCCAGGCACTAGATGGAATCTCATGAAAACATGATGTCATAATATGTTTAAAAATAAAAATATTATAAATGATATTTTGCAGAATACGCAGCCAACTTTTGGAACAATTTTTTTTTTGTTTGCGTTTTGACATTATTTTTATGACAATAAAGCACATATTCAAGTGTCTGGATGTTTTCATTTTGGAGTTGTTTTTTTAATTCAAATTATTCTCAATGGTGGTTTTCATAAGACTCTCATTATTGTAATATCAGCATTTTTTATTGGATTACAGTAAAAATATACTATACTACAATGTTTTTTTTTTTAAAACAAATATTAATGACAGCAGAAAAAAGACTACCATGATGTTTACAATTTAAGTAATGTATCTAGTGAATCTAACAAATATTATGTAAATATGTCCAGGTCATATTTCATGCAAAAGAAATAAGAAATTATATTTGCATAAAGAAAATGAAGCCTATTTTGAGACCATTAATATACAGTATATACACACACACACACATACACACACACACACACACACACACACACACACACACACACACACACACACACACACATATTGCATAGTAAAATTATTTTCACGACAATTGATTCACCCAAATTCTTATTAATGTAATGTGTCCAGATGTACTTTTTTAGTGGTTTTGCAATTATTTTCAAAAGTGGTTCTTATTCCATTCTCATTATTGTATTTTTATTGTGTTAGAGTAAAACAAGATTTTTTTTATGTTGACTCAGCAAATGAAAAATGGGGGAGGGGGTATTTTTTTTTTCTTGAAAATAGTCACAAAGCAAAAATAGAACAAAATACAACAAATAATAATACTAATAAACGTGTATATACCTTATTAATAATAATGTAAAAAATTATAAAATAAACTTAAATTCCTTAGAGCAAAGTATTTTTTATTTTTTGGTATTAATTTTGATTGTTGGGTGAAATGTGACCTAGTCATTTTTTTGTGAGATTCACAAAAGGCCTGACAGAGTTTCTGTCTCTTATCCTTTGTCGACTTAGTAGTAGACACAATAAAGCCTCAGAAACCTCTGACCAGTAGGGATTACTCTACTGAGACTGGGTTGACCATTCCCTGAGCTCTGTGTAAATGTTTGCATTTGAGTGAGAGATATGTAGGTCGAGAAATAGTCTGTGTGTTTGAGTGCAACAAAAAATTAGCAGCAAACAATTTTCACCCTGCCTCCTCAGCTACCAAAAAATGTATTTAGCTTTCAAGGCTTGATCAATAAACCTGAGCACAGGTCAAACAACAGCCAAGTGTGAACCACGCTATTCATTCTCAACTACACAGAGTCATTCATGGGACACCAGGATAAGGAGATATACACAGAGAGAGGCTCATCTGAAGCTTGCCATTGCAAGGCAGCTAAGTCCACACTACTTCAGGGGTTGACTCAAGCCTTACCCTACGACCAAGGGCATTACTTGGGGGACAACAGGAAATGGTGTCCGGTGCCACATTTGATAAGGTAAGTCTACTAGTGTTAATTTTCATGAAACTGGTCAACAACATGTCTGGGTCATATTTCAATCTAAAATAAAAATGTAGCTTAAAGACAATAGATAATACTTTTGGGACAAATAAGATCATTAGCATTATGACATTATTCTCATGACAACTGAGCACATTTCCTACCTAATTTTTCATTATTTAAATAGTAAATAATTTATATATCATGGTAGCATTTGTTGTGCTGCCTTTTTGATTTATGCTGATTTAAATAACAAATAAAAAATCTTTGTATAATAATTTTTTTAATGTAAAAAAATGACAAATACAGTAATGAAAATGTAATGAGAATCATCAGTGAGTATAATGGGAATTTAGATAATGAAAACCTAAAAGTAAAATGTCCAGACGCATTACGCATTATTATAAGTCATGTGAATTTCAGAGGAAAATGTGCTTAATTGTCATGGCAAATATACTATAATCTCCAATGGCTCATGAAACCAGTCAAGAAACAGTCTGGGTTATATTTCACCTTAAAATCAAAAGAAAGGATAAATAAATTATATATTGCTTAAAGAAAAGGTAGCCTACTTTTAGAAAAAATATGATCATTTGAATTGTGACATAATTTTCATAAAAATTAAGCATATTTTCACCCTCAAATTTTATTTTCCGAAATGCAAAGAAAATGCATTCTCATAACTTTAATGCGATAAAATAACGATATATTATTAAAACTGTTAAATATTTATTATGGCTGTCGATTTAACACGTTAATTCAGTGTGATTCATTTTATTAAAAATAACGCGTTAAAAATGTAACGCAATTAATCGCAATGCCACCGGATTGTAATAAGATAGATTCCTGAGATATGCAAGCTTGTAGTACCACCTGTTTACTCCAGAGGGCAGTAATCGAAATTTCAGCTGTGTGGCAACGCGCAGTTTATACAGTGAAGAAAACAACCATCCAGCAGACACACAACACAAACATGCGTTACGTTCTTGCGTTCAAAACATTTGATGGAGCGCAAATTCGAACTAAGAGATCTCAAGATGTGTTCACAGTGACCTAAACATTTTATGTTTATGATGCAATACACCCGAGACACTACACTAGTATGTCTGATGCTTGTTGAAATTGACGGGTCCTTAAACAAGCCCTCAAAATAAATCTCGAACTGATTGACAAATTCACTTGTGAAATGGATTGCTGTGAACTGTGTGCCAATGGTTGACTTATTTTCAATAATATGGTAGTAAACAATACATTGTATTCTAAAGCAGCTTTTTGTATTGTCTTATTAAGAAATAACTCTTCTGCCACAAGAATGTAATGCATTTGAATTTATCTGAATATACATATATATATATATATATATATATATATATATATATATATATATATATATATATATATATATATATATATATATATATAATTTTTTAAATATTTAAAGATAATTATGTAAAATCATTTCATCATTATATATTGAATTATTTTAGTATGAGGGGCTTTCTCAGCAATTATTTGTATATGTAAATGCAATCAATCGCAATTAATCGGGACATCATGTAATTAATTAGATTATTTTTTTTTTATCCATTGACAGCCCTAATATTTATACATTTTCATAATATTTGATGTGCTGCCCTTAGATTTATGCTGATTTAAATAAACATTAAGCTGATTAAAAAAAGTATTATTAGAAAGAATTACTGCATTACAGTAATTAAATAATGCAATGAGAATCAACACTATGAATAATGAGTATTAAAACAATGAGAACTCAAAAGTAAGGTAGGATTTGTTGTACTACCTACATTCTTAAATAAATAAAAAAATCAAAATAACATCTGACGCATCATGGTACATGAATTTGAGAGGAAAATGTGTTTATTTGTCATGACAATAATGTTACAATGCAAAAAAATAAAATAAAGAAAACATAGTCTTATTTCTTTTTGATTTTTAGGTGAAATATGACCCAGGCATGTTCTTGACAGGTTTTGTGAGATTTGCCCAGTATAGCCTACTCATCAGCCCCATGAATTCAAGTGACAGCCCTGCCTACGACCCTTACAACCAACATCAACCATTGTCTAAAATCTATTTTAGCGGTCTCACGAGATAAGCATGCAACCTTCAAGTAACAATGCACGCATGATAAGGCCAGGCCACTGTCATCTTCATATGTAGTGTGCGCTAAAACTTGAATCTGATTTGCCAAAGTCTCAAGGTCTATGAGAGGGCGCTGTGTGGAAAGAGTTGTAAAAGCTGGAAGTGCATGAGAATAGAGCAGATGCCATGGGGACATTAAAAAACAAGGCCATATATCCAAGCATACAACTGCAAAATGAGTTTTCTTTCTTGGTTTAAACTTCTGTATGCTTATAGAGATGTATACCTGAATAGACGGATTTTCTCCTTAAGTTTAAAAAAAAAGATTTGTAGTGGTATTATTAAAAATGTGCTACATCTAGGCAATGGAATCCAGATTTCTTACCAGAATCACATCAGTTTGTGTTATACATTTCTACTTCTTTAAGAAAATGTAATTAATATGGCAAATGGCACACAGTCTCGGTAAAATCACTGAATAATTTGCTACTTTTGAGCACAGTATTTCAGTGCAAAAACATGTGTTTTATTCACTAATCTGTGATCTACATTAACCAGGCGTTTTACAAGCCAGTATCTAGATGCCCAGCGTACTGTAGCTGAGAGCACTTTTAGTGAGCCTGATCCAAAAATGTAACTGTTGTGACATTTTTGCAAAATGATATTACGTGGCTCATTATTACACGTATCGCGGCAGTTCTGACAAGAAATGTCCACTAAGTGGCGCTAAAAGAGAGTTTATTTAAAATAAGTTAATTATTTTATGGTTAATGTTCTATAGAGTTTTAAATCAACAAACGACCTCCCTACCCTAAACCTAACGATAGTGTCAATATAGCAAATGTGAGATGATAAACACAATTGATGAAGCAACCACGTCATTTTGTGATGCTTCTATGACACTTTCGGCCATCTCCGATGTGCTGTTCATGAATCATACTCCTTGGCATAATAAGTTCAATACTAAAATGCATAGTCTTACATCACCTATACATGTTAAAATGCATCGCCTTAAAAATCATGCACAATAGTAAAAGTCTTAAGTTCTTTTTTTCTAGATGTTTTACCCATTGTCAAGGGCGTACATCCCCCGCACTCTTTAAAAAAGTGTTTTGGTCCCCTGCACTATTTCAAGCTAAACTCATACCAAATGGTGGATTTGTATACAGTATTCTTTACGTTCGGATACTTTGGGCTGACTGAGCACTTATCCAGCCAATCACAGGTGAGTTTCACGAGTCGAAACAACCCTTATGTAAAAGGATGCCAGTTAGACAGTCTAATTTACGCAGCTCCGTTCATTTCTACAAAGTTACTTTTAACAAAGCTCATTTATCCATGTTTTCTATCTGCATTGATGTTGATCTAAATTAATAATCTAGAGATGAGGAACACACAAACGAGAGTTATTTATCGGCATATCCTTCTTGATTGGCAGCATTACGTGAAATGCACTGCAGAAAAATCAAAGAACAATCCTTTACACATTGTCTTCATAAGTTTCTTTTTACATTATGTTTGTGAGGTAAAAGTTTGATTGGTTCTTTTTGTCAATTTAAGGAGATTACTAGATCTGTGTTAAATGTGTAAAGCTAGTTTTAATATCAGCTCCTGTTTTTTTCGATAAGTTGTAGGAAAAAAGATAGATCTGCTTTGTTCTTTGGACACATGCATTTTACTGAAGTTAATAGATATGTAGACATGCTTTTATACATGAAAATGTACAGATGGTATTAAAAATCATACTTTTTATAAGACTGTTATTGTTGTCTTTTTATAAAAGTCATGCTCAGAAGCTCACAAACTGTAAATTTAGCAATTAATTTGCAATACTTGAATCTTTAGTCATAGAAAGCATGAAAATCCAAACAATATAATAAACAGGGGTGCATGACCAAAAACATATGTCCACAAAACTCCAGGAAAGTCAGTACACCGACTCCCAAAAATTTAATGAGCTCACTAACAGAAATTAACATAATGTTTGTTCATTTCTATGGTGAGCGCAATACTTGAATCTTTAAAATACTACGAATACAAATAGTCTGCACTTATATAGCACCTTTTTTAACCTTAGGGGTTACCAAAGCGCTTCACACTGTGTCCCAGTCACCCACTCATACTCACACTTATACACCAATGACAGCAGAGCTGCCATGCAAGATGCTAGCAACGTAGGGTTCAGTGTCTTGCCCAAGGACACTTCAGCATGTGGAGTCGTGTGGGCCGGGAATTGAACCGACAACACTGCGATTAGTGGCCGACCCACTCTACCACCTGAGCCACAACCGTCCAATACATGTATATAATACTTTAATATTGCACTGTAAGTGTTGGGTCTCTGCAAGCCACTTGACAGCTGTGTCAACCCCCCCTCCAATTTTTTAAATGACTGCTACGCCTCTGCCTGTGATTGATGTGAAAGGGAATAAAAGTCATTGTTGTTTTAGGACCACTAATGTTTATTTCACCAGAAAACTGTCACAATACATACAAAGAACCATGAACCAGATGTTGGTACAGTGTAGTAACATGATTCTATGAGACCAGGTTGTTAAACAAATCTATGAGCACGTGCAATTCGTTCTCAATGACTTTCCCCCTCAGCGTCATGCCTAAAATATCTCCATTCTAAGGACACGTTTTTTTTTTTTTATGTTAACGAAATGGTTTGAGTAGAACTGGAAAAACAGCTCT
Organism: Xyrauchen texanus; assembly: GCF_025860055.1. Taxonomy (NCBI): domain Eukaryota; kingdom Metazoa; phylum Chordata; class Actinopteri; order Cypriniformes; family Catostomidae; genus Xyrauchen; species Xyrauchen texanus. The sequence continues at coordinate 41,256,310 of NC_068288.1, forward strand.
TAGAATGTAGAGCTAAACAAAATGTAATGGTTTCACAGTATTAATTAACAGTTATCTAAAAGTTTCCCACACCTAATTTGTATTCATTAAACAAGAGCTTTTGAAAGCACAACTGACTGTTTTATTTACAATTCGACATAAAAGAAAGTCATGCTGCACGGTGCTTCTCACTGTAAGGGGGAACACACATGATTTTACTCACGTCACATTTGCATTGATCCATTTACATCCCAAAGTCTTTGAACTTCAAAAAGATGAACTAAAGGCTTTGCATGGGAGAACTCCAATGGAGCATTGATACCCTACACAATACAAACAGACTTTGTAATACTGGCGAGTGCACACTAGGATAACATATTTGCTTATGATTTCGTTTCTGAGGCTTAGATGATGTACACAGTTGTCTCAGCATTTGCATTGCAAACCAGAGACATTTTGCTGAGATAACGAGCAGCATACAGAAATCAATGATGGAACCCAGCAGAAAACATGTGGCTTTAAATGACCAAACCCAAGTGAGATCCAACCTGTGTCATCAGCCAGTCATTTCCCATCGTGCTTGCATTTCATGCAACTCAGATAAAGCAACTGCGGCTACCTCGCGCTCGTGAGAAATTTTTTGACATTTGTCTTCATGACATCACAGCAAGTCAGACAGATTTCTAATCGGTATGCATCTGCCGGTGATCACTGGTGATCGGTTCTGCGCAGAACTTGCTCATCTAAAAATGAGCCTGAGTCTGTCCTCACTGCAGCCTGTAGCACGATGACGTACTAGATTAAATCCATTACTTACTGGACCTTTGTAACCTCCATGAAGTTGGCATCCCATATAATAAAATCATTACCAAATCAGTACCATTCATTTTTGCAGCGTTTGTGCCACAGAAATTACTGTTTGTGCTGGTTCGGTGTTTGAGACAATAGACAAAATTCTTTGTTACATCACTTTCCACCCCATGTGGTCCAAATCGCTCCAAACCGGTGTTGTTCATTTGTGATCGATTTGTGCCATTTAAAGTAACACTATCTATTTAAAGTAACACTATCTATTTCCCTGAATTCTTAAGAAATAATAATTTGAATTCGCTAGCAGTGATGCCACTCTTCACCCCATGTCATCCAAATCACACCACACCAGTGTTGTTCATTTGTGTCATTAAAATTAATCTTGTATCTATTTCCCTTCCTTGGAAATAACATGAAACCTTTTGGGAGCAGTGATGTCATTCTCTACCCCATGTGGTCCAAATCGCTCCAGTTTTTATTGGATCTAATCCAGTATGCCATCACGCTACAGGCTGCAGTGAGGACCTCTTGGCGCTTGGCTGTCCTCTGAACAATGGTGCTTGGCTGTCTTCTATTGGACATTTCTGGTACTGCGCCTAAGTACTTTGCCACTCAATCTAAAATTTGGAACAGAACTGACTTTGATTTTCAAGTATTTTGACATTTCTGTTGACATTTTTATGATATTTTATTTATAAAATTTTTTTAAAGTTTGTGCAGTACATTTTCATTACAATAAACTTCACTTTCACTTTATGAAAGTTGCCCGGCATGATGAGATCTATATGTGTACAAAGTTTGGTGATGGTAGCTCAAAAGGGATGTGCTACAGAGCCCCCCCCCCGAACATACCCATCTTCTAGGTGGCACTACAGAACCCACCCTGCAACTTTGCCCAGCCCTAATGTCCGACAACTCTGACGTGTGTGAAAAATTTCAAGAGTTTTCGCAAATGTTAAGTACCCCAAAAGTACAGAAAACCAGAATAAGAATCCTTAGAAGAACAATAGTGCCTCCACACTTTCAGTGCTTGCCCTAATAAATGGTCTGCACTTATATAGTGCCTTTTTAACCTTAACGGTATTCAAAGCGCTTTACACTGTGACTCATTCACCCATTCACACACATATTCATACACCAATGGCGGCAGAGCTGCCATGCAAGGCGCTAGCCTGCCATTGGAGCAACTTGGGGTTCAGTGTCTTGCCCAAGGACACTTCAGCATGTGGAGTCGTGTGGGCCAGGATTCGAAACCACCAACCCTGCAATTAGTGGCCAACCCGCTCTACCAACTGAGCCACAGCCGCCCAGAATAAGGCTTTAATGGGTAAGAAATGGGTGAGTAAATCTAAATCAAATCTAATTAAATCTAATTCAAGATACATTATCAAAAGTAAGCCTTATTATCTTACACAATTGCTTCTTAAAGGGATAGTTCACCCCAAAATAAAAATTATTTAATTTCTTACTCAACTTCATGTTGTTTCAAACCAGTGTAGCTCACCACTTGAAACACAAAATAGGTTAGGCAGCAGTGTTTGGTGTAATCTGATTACAAATAAATAGTTACTGTAATTAATTGCCTTTTTGTAAAAAATAGTGTAATGCATTATATTTGTAAATTCTTGAAATTAAGATTACATTTTCTGACTTTCAATTTAAATTTCAAGTAATTGCTTTTAAGCACATTACTTGGGTTACATTTATGTATAATACATTTAAAATATGAACCCATATGTTCATATTTACATCTGTCATTCTGTAACAGCTGAATGGGGTCAAAAACAATGAATATAGACATTATTTAGAAATTCTTGATCAGAGAGACATTTTTATGAAAAGTATTTTATAAAGTAACGTAAAAGGAAAGAAATTAGTAATGTGATTACTTTTCCGATGAAGTAATCAATAAAATAATCGGAATATACTACCCCCCGCGACCCGACTTCGGATAAGCGGTTGAAGATGGATGGATGGATGGATGGATGGAATATACTACAATTTCAGAGAAGTAAACATACCACATAAGAAGTTCCACAAGAAACTCATATGGATCTTCAAAGGATGGTTTTATCATTTTACTGAAAAACAAGACAAAATTACTGATTACTAAGAAAGTCTTTTGCAGTGTAGCAAGCACTTAAATACAAGTGTGTCTATTATGAAGTTTATAATACGGCACTCACTTAATAGAGAATTGAGTTCTGAGTTACAAAGATAACTAGCACATAAGCACATAAGCTGCACTGCTGCCATAAGGGGGTAAACTAAGGACAGCCAGTGCTTTAAATGCCACTTTACTGCCATACTACTCTGAAAACAGCTGGGATGAATAGCACCATACAGTTTCAGCAAAAAATTAAATACACTGACATGAAAATAACATTCAAACATCTGAGATTGATACAAAATGTTCTAACATTCTTGTGTATGATCCAATATGCCCTGATATTCACAACACAGGGTAGTTGAATTGCTGGCATGTTGTCATTTCCCCCCTCATTTTTACCAATTTTCTTTTACCACAAATCAACTAATCAGTAGGAGGTATGAACAACTAGTCAGTGACTAGTCAAGGAAGTACTGTCTATTGCCCCAGTTTATGGTCATGTTGATTGGACCCCAATCAGATGCAGTTCTATGGAATACACAGTATGAAAACCAAGCACAACTTTCAATATAAAACTGACAGTAAGTCAACAAACAAATAGGCTAAATAACTTTAACATTTCATTGCACAACTTCATCTTCAGAAGGAGACCTACGGATTATGCATAATAATGGGAACATTACTCACTTATCTTAATATTTATTGTGGAAGGTGTTGAATTCAATCCAGTCTCATGAAAAGTCGTAATAATATTATGAAATGGCAAAATAGTTACAAGTCATACGAGTTAAAAACATACCACTTTTATAACCATTGAGAAAAATATTCAAACCAATGAGTTTAACCCCTAACCCAAACCTAAATACTACCATAAAGTCTAAAGCCCAAAGTATACTTCGGTACTGACGCTTAGAATATGCATAGTGGTGGGCATTATAATTTTTGCATTGTTTAATTATACATTGGGGTACACATCCTGCACTGCTGAAGTGACCCATTTCATTCCGGGTGTATTCTGAGTCTTACAATCATGTAAAGAACAAACCTATATGTAGGTTTTTAGTCACCGATCATGGTTACCCGGCATCCACCGTAACACATCATGCACAAGTTTTTTTTATAACACATAAAAAAATTGCTGCCTCAAGAATAATGGGTTTGACGTCAGAGACACAGTGATCATACCATTGGCTCTCGCGTGCCTTGTGACCAATTACAAAGACCTCTTTTGGGATGTGCATGCATTTTTTGAATGAGACGTGCCGTTAGAATCAGGATGACACAGGATCAGGATGCCTTCAAGGAGGGGGAATATTTTTACCAATTAAAACCTTCAGTTTCACTCTGCTACTCGCATAATGCCAACGTATGGTTTGGAATATTATTATAGTGCATTTTTAAAAATAAATTATTGTGACTGTACTTTATCTGCTTATAACGTCTTTTCTATTGTTGAAGACTGGTTAGGTTTAGGCATAAATGTGCGGTTGGGTGCATAAAATTATCTTTAAATAGTGTAATGTATGGTCTGCACTTATGGTAAATGGTCTGCACTTATATAGCTCCTTTTTTAATATTAGAGGTTACCAAAGCGCTATACACTGTGTTCCATTCACCTATTCACACACACATTCACACTCACATGACGGCAGATCTGCCATGCAAGGTGCTAGCTTGCCATTGGGAGCAACTTGGGCTTGGTCTTGCCCAAGGACACTTCGGCATGTGGAGTCATGTGGGCTGGGAATCGCACCGCCAACCCTGTGATTAGCAGCCGACCCGCTCTACCACCTGAGCAACAGCCGCCCCCAATAATGCATATCAAATTATGTATATCAAAGTGTCTCTTTCATGTTTTATCTATCGGTTAGGCTTAGAAATGGGGTTGGGTTGGGGGATCTAAAATATTATATATGATTGTATAATGTAATATCATGCTATTATACATAGAAGTATAATAAAACATTCAGGTTAAACACATAAAATATTTTCAAGTCAACGATTGTTAACTGACGACAAAGTTTTCTCGTCGAAAGAAAATTAGTTTTCTCACCGTGTCAATGAAAGGACGCCAGGAGGCACTATTGGTGCCATCAGGCCAAAGACACCATGGTGACTGCTCGAATCTCTGCCTGTTTGGCAGACATCTCGGTCTGGATAAAGGAACCACCTGCATCTTAACCCAGCCAAGAATGAGCTCCTTGTCTTTCCAGCCAACCCTGCTGTTGAACACAACATCACCATGCAGCTAGGTTCAACTACAGTAGCACCTTCCAAAACGGTCAGAAATCTAGGGGTAACCATCGATAACCAAATAATTTCACAGTCCACATCTCAAAGACAGCATAATTATGTAGATTTATTCTCTACAATATCAGGAAGATAAGAACGTCCTCTCTGAACATGCCACACAACTGCTTGTTCAGTCACTTGTCATAACTTGACTGGACTACTGTAGCTCTCTCATTGCAGGCCTTCCTGCATGCGCAATTAGACCTCTCCAAATGATCCAGAAATCAGCAGCACGTCTGGTCTTAAATGAACCAAAGAGAGCACATGTTACACCACTCTTTGTCTCTCTCCACTGGCTGCCGGATGATGCACGTATTAAATTCAAGGCTCTGATGCTGGCATACAAAACAGTCACTGGGTCTGCTCCAGCATACCTAAAATCATTTCTGCCTGTGGTCGGCTAAGGAACGGCGCCTTGTTGTGCCAACACAAAGAGGCACCATCACAAAACACTTTACCAATCTTTCGGTTTCGTCGAACCACGTTCAAAAAACGGCTAAAAACACATCTTTTCCATGAGCACTTTACCAGTCACAACAAAATAAATCTTGTTAAACTTTAATCTGTCTTGAATATTACTATTCTGATGCTAGTGAATCTTTGTAATGCAGCACGTTTGTATCACCTTCTCCTAAAGATGATTAATTTATAATGTATTCCTCTTTTGTAAGTCACTTTAATAGACCCATAAAGATGTCTTTACACTCCTTCCGACTCGAGTTATACAAATGCAGGTATCTCCTAACCTTACATGCGCATGCTCTTGACAAGCACATCCACTGTTGTTGTTTCTACCTTTGTATCCTGATGTTTACCGAAGATTAAATCTTCTTCTAGCGCTTCTTTGTTACAGCAATGACTCAATTGTGAGTGTTGTCACCTTTTGGACCCACTAATTAGAGCAAATATTTCCAGGCACAAGTGCATTCTGGTGCGGTTAGAGAAACCGGGATGTGGACGTTCAGTGCTCAAGCACTCTGCTGATGACGAAATTTGCGTCACGCGTCCTGTCCACAGATGCCTGCCGTTCATGTCTGACTGAAGTATACCTTGGGTTTTAGACTTTATGGTTAGGTTTAGGTCTTGGGAATTAACCACCCTCAACAATAAATTTCAAGATAAATGATGTGGGCAATGGTCCAATTATTATGCATAATCCATAGGTCTCAATTTTTTTAAAGGACTATCCTATTTTCCAGAAATAAAGTAACACCTGATTATAAGTCGCACCGGGTCAAAATCACATTGTTAAGAGAAAAAAAAGACACAAAGAAGATGCACTGAAAGAGGTTGTATTGGCAGCCACTAGGACACAGGAGCAGCCACCCGATTTCCCTTCACTGTTTTAGATGTGTGCCTCAGAATCTACACAATGTATCCCTGTGTTTTTAGGGTTGTTTTAAACTGGAGAATTTGCTTTAAGTAATCGTGTGTAACAGTTTCTCATAGCCTTTTTATGTTTCATGATAGAAATGTGGGGTGGCACGGTGGTGCAGCGGTTAGCACTGTTGCCTCACAGCAAGAAGGTTGTGGGTTCAAACCCTGGTTGCCCCGGCCTTTCTGTGTGGAGTTTGCATGTTCTCCCCGTGTCTGCGTGGGTTCTCTCCGGGTACTCCGGCTTCCTCCCACCATCCAAAAGACATGCAGGCTAGGTTAATTGGTGTCTCCAAAAAATTGCCCTAGGTGTGAGTGTATGTCTGTCTATGTGTGGCCCTGCGATGGACTGGCGACCTGTCCAGGGTGTCCCCCGCCTTTCGCCCAATGTTAGCTGGGATAGGCTCCAGCCCCCCGTGACCCTGTACACAGGATAAGCGGTTGACGATGGATGGATGGATAGAAATGTGACAAGTAAGTCACATCTGTTTATAACATCTGTAACTCTATGCTGTGTGCAAATAAACATCTTTTAGTCATTTACATTTATGCATTTGGCAGACGCTTTTATCCAAAGCGACTTACAGTGCACTTATTACAAGGACAATCCCCTGGAGCAACCTGGAGTTAAGTGCCTTGCTCAAGGACACAATGGTGGTGGCTGTGGGGATCAAACCAGCAACCTTCTGATTAACAGTTATGTGCTTTAGCTCACTACGCCACCACCACTCCGTGCAGTAAAACAATATGCAAGTTAGTTGTTGTGAGTACTTTTGGCTTAACCCATTGTCCAAATCCTAAACCTAAACAATGATTGAAATAGGAAAATAACCTTCATGTATCGCAGAAGAAGGACAACCACTTGGTTTGGTACATCAGTCATTTGTATTGTATAAATAAATAGGGAATGAGTAACCAAATATGTCAACAGACGTTTCCTTTACCAAAATAAAGTGTTAGATTGAAGGCTAGTTACAATTTTCTGTGCCCATGCTGAAATTTGCGTCATGCTACATGCAGAAAAATTAAATATATCGTAGCTTTAAGTCTGTTGTAGACTGTATGTTTTCCTGTGCCTGTCCATTATTTTTCATTGTTTTTGGCTTTTTGGTGATAAGTTTCACCTATGCTTCCTGTCTCAGTGCCCTGATCCTTCTCCACAGCTTCTTTTACAGATAAAACTAGATCTTATTTTACCAGGAGGTTATCCTTCAGGGCAGTTCAAAAGGCCCTCAAAATCTCCACTTTACATTGACATGGCTGTGAAATCTTTGGTTTCACATCCCCACCTAGGGCAATGAGACACAGAGAACACAGCTGAACTTGCCCTAGTTAGTATTCTGCCTGACTGTGGGGTTCAGCTCTGGGGTTTATACTACTCTACTGACAGTAAAGGTCAGACCTCTATGGGCAAGCAATCTGTTAAGCCCTCTTCAACTGTGTTCTGCACATACACAAATACTCACCAAGACTCACAAATACACACAGGGCAAGATTACATGTCTTGGACCACTGGCCTCAGACACAATCACACTCTCTCTCTTTCACACACGCACACACACACACACACACACACACACACACACACACACACACACACACACACACACACACACACACACACACACACACACACACACACACGTCTCTCTCTCTCTCTCTCTCTGACTAATGCTGATGTGGACAATTCCAGCTCAAGCTTGTATCAGCACCTGGGTGAATCTCACAAAACCTGGTTATATTTCACCCCAAAATCAAAAGAAAGAAGACATTATATTTTGATGAATGAAAATAAAGCCTGACTATAGGATCAGTATGATTTTTGATTAGAATTAAGCACACATCCCATACTCATTTAAAAAAAAATATATATATAATTATTTACATTAATTTAAAGAAAAATACATACTGTATATATTTACATATATATATATATATATATATATATATATATATATATATATATATATATGCACTCAAAAAGTATTTATGCCATTATTTTAGTTTTATGGTTTTCAATTTCACTACAACATTTTATTTAATTTAATTTTGTAATTTTTAACTAAATATTACATTTTTTATTTTATTTAGTTAAAGGTTATTCAATTTATTTTGATGGAATTTTGTTATGAAATTGAAATGTGTAAATACATTACAAATATAATACAAATATACTTTATATATAAATATAAATTAAAATATCTACTGTAAATTCATATGAATAAATAAAACTATAAAAATGTATTAACTCAATTTACATACGATATATTTCATATATATATATATATATTATCATGATATAATTAATATAAAATAATGTTTAAATTATATAAAAATATTGTTTGACAATATATATATACACACACACACACACACACACACAACAAATTCTTTTTGTTATATTGAGAATATTGAGAATATTGAGAATAGTTACAATAAGAATAAAGAAACATTTTAAAAATACAAATGCAAAAGTAAAATGTCCCCATGATTTACAGTTTACAGCCTTGACAATTTGGAAGTAAAATGTTCTTATTGTCATGAAAATAAAAAAAAAAGTAGAGGAAAGAAGAGAAAACATTGGAGTTCATTCTGTGTAGTTTCTACACAAACATGCATAGAAACACACAAATGCACATACTGTATTTATTTTGTAAAAAGACATAAATAACTACTACAATACTGTAGGTATTGGTGTATAGAATAATCACAACTGGATAATACAGACATATATTCAATGTGACTGTCAGGGTTCACTCTGGTGTCAAGTTTTACCTCAATACAAAGGCAAGTCGTGCTATGTTGAAAAGCTTTAGAATGACAGCTCAGGTTTATGTCTTATGAAAGAGATGTAATAGAAAATGCCTTGAATGTCCTTGAAGTAAAATACACTGAATTCAATAAAAAGAGAATGCTGAAGCTTCCATTGATACACTGAAACCATCTGATTGCTTTTAAGGGATAATTGGTAGTGCATGTTGTCCATGACCACTGCTGCTTCGCTGCACATTAAGCTTTTTTTTACCCCGGGTCTCTGTCGTTCTTAAGATGCATTGCTTGCAAGAAAGGAAAGTCAAATTTGCCTTTAGCAAATGTGGTGTGCAGCGACCTCAGTCAGTGCTGACTCCAAAGGAGGAGATGGCGGGCGAGTTGTAACATGTGATGAGAGCACACGCCGCCTTGGCGACTTATGTATGCTACCTTCGCGGTGCTGTCTGAACGGATCAAGACATGCTTGCCTCGGATCAGTGGGAGAAACCTCGTCAGTGCAAGAAATACAGCCAGCAATTCTAGGCAGTTGATGTGTAAACGTGGGCATGTCCAGGAACCAGCGGCTGCGTGTCCGTTGCACATGGCACCCAACCCTGTTTGGAGGCATCTGTGGTGACCACAATGCATCTGGACATCTGCTGTAGGGGGACTCCTGTCCACAGAAAACAGAGGTCTGTCCAAGGGTTGAATAACTGACGGCGGATATGTGCCATGGCACCACACACATCTCGCAACTGGTGTCTGAAGCCAGTGCTGAAGCGGTCTCATATGCATCATCCCTAGCAGCACGACCGCGGCTGAGGATGCCATATGCTTCAGGAGCTTCCAGAATTGTTTTAGCTGTGCCTATTTTGAATGATGAAGGTTAATTCAGCACTGACTGGGCGTGATCCTTTTTGAGGCGCAATACCATTGAGATGCTTGCTTTTACCCAGTTGACCTGAAGACCTAAAAGGCTGAGGTGCCTGAGAAACTGGTCCCTGTGAGCGCATAGTGTCTCTCGAGAGTGAGCTAAGATCAGCCAGTCATCGAGGTAGTTGAGAATGTGAATGCCAACTTCCCTTAACGGGGCAAGGGCGGCCTCTGTGACTTTCGCGAAGAGGTGAGGGGACAGGCCGAAGTCGAGGACCTTGTACTGGTACGCCCGCACCTCGAATGTGAACCGTAGAAAGGATTGGTGTGTTTTTGCATGAGAATCTTGAACGGGAGTTTGTGCAAAGCCCAGTTGAGAACTCACAGGTCCAAGATTGGCCTCAACCCACCTCCTTTTTTTGGGTAGGATGAAGTAAGGGCTGTAGAAACCCTTCTGCATCTCGGCTGGAGGGACAAGCTCTATTGCGTCCTTATGTAGAAAAGTTGCGATTTTCGCCTGTAGGGTGCTGGCATTCTTGCTGTGCACTGAAGTGGAGCGAATACCGCTGAAATGGTGCGAGTGCTTGGCGAACTGAATCATGTAACCGAGTCGGATGGTCCTGGCCAGCCAGCGCGACAGGCTGGAAAGCGTTAGCCACATGTCCAAGCTCCGAATGGGGGGGCACTAAGGGGATGATCATGTTTGACGTACTTGGTGGGGCTTCGGAGTGGTGAGGAGCAGGTAGTGTTGTGTTGGGAGGCACACATGCCTCAAAGTCCTGAGGCATGTGTGCTGAGGAAAGACTCAAAGCACATACCTTGCTCCATGTACCTGGTAGGGGGTGGGTTAATGACTGAGGAGGAGGTCCTAGTGAGGCGTCCTCTGGACTCATCAGAACCAGCCTGCCAGGGGGTGTTTATGTGGTACAGTTGTGGATGTGGAGGTGAAAGGTCTACACCCATAGTGCCACTTTGAGTTTGCCGAAACGGCATTTGTGAGCACCTGCTAGGTGAGTCAAGGAGTTAGGAAGCTGCTCTTTTGGGTACCACAGCCCAGCCGGGGTGTGGAATAAAGGTTTTCCTGCCAGCCCTCCACAGGGGGATGGAGTGGTCTACAGGCAAACTCCTTAGAGGCCATCTCGTTCCCTGAGTCGACCATCTCAGGAACGCCTGGGAGCCCTTTTTTGTCCACAAAGAGGTTTGTGAGATGTGGCATCGGCTTCCTGCGGGGAACTGTGCGCTGGAGCCGAGAGCTGGGCCCAGGTTGGGGCGGAGCTGCCTGAGCTTTCGCAGCTGCAGGGGGATGCCCTCGGCGAACAGACAGAGTACGTGCTCTTGAGCGACGAGGAGGCGTGATGTGTTGAATGGTCTCTGTGAATTGGGAGAATTCCTCAGCGGCGTCGCCGAATAGGCTCTGGGAGACGGGGGCGTTGAGAAAGCAAGCTTTGTCAGTATCCCGCATCCAGCCACAGGTGTTGTTCCTGGACCACGAGGGTAGCCATCGCCTGTCCGAGTTCCCACAATGCGACCTTCGTGGCCCAGATGGCGAGGTCAGTTGCTGAGTGCAGTACCTGCAGCACATCAGGATCAGGACTACCCAAGTGCTGTTCTTTAAGTGCCTTGGCCTGGTGGGTTTGCAGGAAGGCCGTGGCATGCAGAGCGTAAGCGGGCCGTCCGGTGGCGATGTAGGTTTTGGCAGCTGGAGTGGCATTTCCTTTAAGGATTGAAAGATGCGACCACAACGTTGCCATGGTCACACTCTCGCAATGAGAACATGAACATTCATAAACGCTGCCTCAGTGTGATCGCAGCCCATACACGTGAGGCAGTATATATGACCGTAAAAAGCGGAGAGATATCTACCACATCCAGGAACTACACAAAGGCGGAAAGGCATCTTGAAAAAGACTCTTTTAGAGGTCTATTTGCTCTTTTAGGAAATGCTGTCGAAGCGCCCAGGGGTGTGGACTGCACTGAGGTGCAGAGAAGGGAGAAAGCCACTGGTAATGCGCCATAGGATCCAACAGCAATGCTCTTAGTAGTGAGAAGAACAGTAGTGAGTTTCTCAGCTCGCTAATCATACAACCGCTCGGCTCTGAAGAAAGAATATGACTGAAGAGTTACACGATCCCCACCTTTTATACTCGTATGTCTGGGGGCGGGACATGCAAATTCTGTTCACAATTTTTCATTGGTCTTTTTCCTATTCAGAGGTATCCGAGGCTCCCGAAAGAAGCCCCTTGTGTCACTACAAAGTGACAGAAGGTGAACTAAATTCTAGTGTGCATGAGAGGCGTAAACGTAGCAAAATCAATGCGTTTTCAAATTAAAACGAATTCGTGTGGATGTGGCCTTACATTAAATTACAATCAATTTCTCACTCAAAGCTATTAAATGTCTTCGGAAGACTTGGAATATAGAGAATCAGCCATATTTTAGAATGCTTTTTTCTTGCCAAACGTGGTCACTATGACCTGTCGTTGTATGGAAAGAACTGCGTAAATAATCTTCAAACATATCTAGTCTTGTGTTCCACAAAAAACAATCAAACAACGGATTTGGAATGCCATTAGGGTGAGTAAATAATGAAACATTTTTATTTTTTTTACTATTCCTTTAAATTGTATACAATTGGGGGAGGAAATTAAGTAGTAATACTGTTGAAATAAATAACAATATTTCATGATGTATAAAATTAAAGACAATACACATTGCTAATGTGGTTGTTCATTGTAACTTTCATAACACCATTGTTTGAGAGATTGGTGTTAAAGGCATGGCTCCATTCACTTGCACTGTGGTGATTTTGAAGATAAACACATGTACACTGGCCTCTGAAATCTATTCAGTCAAACAGTCACATGGATTCTGATTTAAGATGTATATGAAGCAGAGAGATAAAGGGGGTGGGGGCTTTTCTGCGAGCTGGTCAGCTGAACAAATCCAGTAATAGCCATGAATGTGACATACACACAGCGTTTTCTTCCATTCCATTTTCCGACAGCCATATGGTGAGGGGAGTCTATACCTGCCTTTCCATCAAACATAATTGACAATAAAACACATAAAAGTCTACCTAAAGTGCATCAACTTCCATGTCTTATCAGCTGGAGAACGTGTACTTCCACTTCTTGCTAAAGGAAAGCGATAATTCTGTCTTGCCGGTCTAAAAATATTTCAAGGCCCTCGCCATCATATTTCCAGCCCCCTTGCTTTGTGACATTTTAGTGTCGGAACTTGCCACCAGGATTCGTCTAGATCATTTGGCCACTCTAATCAGACAAAAACTGTTTAATTGAATATTCTAGCTGATTTGATCGCTGGAACAAAGCCGACAATTGTTCCTCAAACTCTGTCAAGGTCACCCTAACATTCAATTGGAAATTCCAAATCAGTTTACATTTTGTATGTGCCTCTATTAAGCTACTGTAGATTCTTCTGGAAACTTCTCCTTCAAAGAACAGTACACTTTTGAAAATAAATGTTCTTAGCAGCACTTTTTTATCATTAAATATTTTTCGTAACATAGGGTTCTTTATATGGTTCTTTGTAGAGTTTAAGTTATTGGTGTCATAGATTCTTTAGATGAATGTATTGGCTCAAGGTATCAGTGTCTAAATGTATTTAGCGGTACTACATGCTACTAACATAAAGTAGCTCAGTTCTATGAAGCTACTGTATATAAGTAGATCATGTGGCACATATCTATGAATGTCATTAAGCTCAAAAGAGAAATGATTATTAATTAGGTTGACAGGATTAAAATATTATTCACAATTCACTATAAACTAACTAAACTAATAAAACTATACTGAATCCAGAGGCGCAAAAAACATATATGCAAGGTATGCAATGCATAGGGGTGCCATGCAAAGGGGGGTGCCAGCGGCTAACTAAAGGTGATGCAACTGGCCTCCTTGACCCCTCCAACTTCACCTCCCCCCAACCCCCGCTCAGCGCTTATAATGGATGATACACCCCCCCATCGCTTGATAGACTGTAGTTGCGCCACTGACTGAATCAAATCACTAAATAAAAGACGGGTGGCTGTGGCTCAGGTGGTGGAGCGGGTTGGCCACTAATCGCAGGGTTGGTGGTTCAATTCCTGGCCCACATGCCAAAGTGTCCAAGGGCAAGACACTGAACCCCAAATGGCTCCCAATGGCAGGCTATTTTCTTGCATGGCAGCTTTGCCGTCATAGGTGTGTGAGTGTGTGTGAGTTTGAAAACCGCTAAGGTTAAAAAAAGCGCTATATAAGTGCAGACCATTAACCAAGACATAACATGCCATGCATGTTAATTATGATGTGAATCAGGTCATTAAATTGAACCATCTAAATGAAAGGCCTAGCTAATATGACTTCCCAATACTATATGAGAGACAGAGACATTATAGAAGAGCGTGTTTGATTATTTCCTCAGCTCTCTCAGTTGAAAGGTTGCGTGCAGAATTGAATGTCACCCTACACTGCTACTCAAGTGAAAAATAGCTAGTTACTAAAAAAGCTACAACTGAACTAATGCAACACTACCGAAAAATGCAGTCAAGTACTTGGCGTGAGTGAATCTGATTGTTCGACCAATAGCAGATGGATAGTATCTGGGAATCTGTTATTTCGGCAACTCTGTTTGATGATGCTAGTGTCTTTGAAATCACACTTTTCAGTTTAAATAGTTCTCTAATGGCATAATAGGAACTTAAGAAGGTTCTACTGTGACATCATCTCTTTTTGGAACCTTTATTTTTAAGAGTGTGGGACTGAGATCTAAGGAGGAAAGCTATGAGGCACTCTTATTCTGATTCCATAATCAATGATAGGGCTTCTAGCTTCTGTTGCAAAGCTCCAAACACAATAAAAGGAAAATCAACTATTCTAATAGTTGACAGAGTTCATAACTGGGCTGAGATTGCATTTTAGACTTCACCCCAACTCAGAGGACACTATAAAATACTTTGAATTGACAGTGATATCTCAATTGGTGCCCCTGATAAGGTGTAAAGAAATACTAAATACGGCATCTGACATGAACAATTTTGCTCATTATTTTTCAAAGGTGCTCATACATGCAGCACCTATCAATTATGGCATCAGATTTTGCGATAAGACATCTCCAAGTGTCATCTAATGCTTTAAAGGTTCACTAGAGGAATGTCTGACATCCTGACTTGAGGACTTAATTGAGCAACAGAAGTAAGATTTGACAGGAGGTATGTGCAATGACATATCATCAAAGACAGTTGAACGAGACCGTCAAAGCGAGAAGTGAAAACATCTGTAATTCATGCACTTCACGGCCATGCACTTCACGACCATTTCAAAGCTTTTTCAGCCAGTTGTTGGAAGACTGCCTTCAAACGTAAGCCAAAAAGTTATCAGTTATTGAAGGCTCCTTGATTAGGTTTACATGCACAGTTACAATCAAGCTATGACACACTGTATACCCTTATGTTGTCATTCCTGGAAAAATAAAAGTTGTCTTGATTAAACATTCCTGAAATTTAAACATACATAATCGGATAGTTAAAAGTAATTGCAGAAATACAGTAGCTTAGATACTTATTAAGTTAATTCTATATGAACACCAAGTTAAGCTAACTTAATTACACAAGTTTTGGAGATGCCATTACTCCAATTCAGTTGAGGGAACGAGTTTACTCAAACAATTGAGTAAAGTCAATTTATTCATTTTCAGTGCAGGCTTTTGCATAGTTGTGCTACACCTTGTCCAAGAATACATGACAATGTGTGTTGAATATATTTAAAGTAAGGACATCAAATATGCCAGGTTAAATATGCGTTTTGCTTCATGTCTGTCTTGGAGTATGCATGTGCACAACATCAAGGCCAATTGTGGTCTGTTCAGTGTGTTTACATGTGGGACAAAGCTGAGCTACGATGGCATTATCTAAGTTTGTTAGTCTGACTTCATAAAAATCTGACTGGTACAATTTTGAGCCTGAAAAAAAGTGGCGACATTTCTGTAATACGATATTACAATACTTGTTAAGTGTATCGCTAGAGGTCGGCACTGGCCTTAAAATGAAACCCGTACCCAAGACCACGTGGCCTGACCATACCCGGCCCTAAAGATACCGCCAGATTTTAATCCTGAACCCGACTCGAACCCAAAATCACTTACTATCTAATTTCTTCACTTAGCAAGTACTGTTGCATTAGGCATGTTGCATGTATTTTATGTAAGCTATAGGCAACATTCGTATCAGTACTGAAACAGTAAACATCCCCTTAGTACACTAGAGCAGAAGGGGAAAAAAGTATTGATTTACAATCTGGAATAAAGTTAAACAATGCAACAGTCCCCTCTTGGTGCAGAACAATCTGGAATAATATGAAACACTGCAACAGTCCCATCTATGTAACTTGAACTTGTTCAGATTGTTGAATCTTTGTGAAAGCTGCACTGAAAACAATCTAGATGCAGCACAAAGAATGAAACAGAGCGCAGGAGTCTAAAGTTTATTTTTTACTTGACATGGTGTTTCAAATATGCCGGTCCTACATGAGACGCTGAAGAACTGAAGAAAAAGCGAGAGGTGGTGCAAATGTCAAAGACATTCGTCCAGGATAAGTTTAAACAATGGGAAAACACAGCAGACGGTCGCAAAAACACGTTCGCTGTGAATGGCCCCTAACTCATCCGTTCATGCGTGTCTGTATGAGAGCGCAAGCGCAAAACAAAAAGCCTGTTTATTTCTTTCATTCATATAAACCCAAACCTGACCCGTACCCGAAAAACTTGATAATCTGACTGAACCTGGCCCGAAACCCATCGGGTTCTAGGGTCCCGTCAGGCCCGGGTTGGGTTGCAGACCTCTAATCACGGCATTTCTGATGTGAAATGTCCACTGTCTGGCACTGAAAGTGAGTTTAATGTTCTCCCAAACAGTTGAGATTTCCAAGGTTAATGCTTTATCGAGTTTCCTATCTGTCACTCGCTCTATGTTGTGTCGATGAAGTGACACTAGTGTTCACTCTTGGGAGACCGAGACACCTCTGATTTTTGATAAAAGGCAAATGGGAATTCCCCTGAGGAAGGACCTTCTTTCTCAGGGATGGGGCACCATCTGGCACCTGCGACCAGACCTCTGAAATCTCCATGTCTGGCCCCTGGACGGGACACGGAAGACCTAAGTGGCCTACCACCCGCCACGGTAGACACGATCACAAAGTCTAGGGCTCCCTCTAGGAGGCACCTGTATGCGTTGAAGTGGCGTCTGTTCGCTAAGTGGTGTTCTTCCACATGAGAAGACCCTCTGAGATGTACTGTCGGATCGGTGCTTTCCTTCCTGCAGGAGAGGTTGGAGGGACAACCTTCAAGGTCCCCCTCCACCATGAATGTGTATGTAGCCATAATAGCAGCTCACCATGACACAGTAGACGTTAAGTCCTAAGGGAAGCATGACCTGCTCATCAGGTTCCTGAGAGGTGCCAGGAGGTTGAAACCCTCCAGACCGTGCCTCGTTTCCTCATGGGACCTCTCTGTAGTCTGTCAGGGTCTACGGGGAGCCCCATTTGAGCCTTTGGAGTCAGCTGAGCTTAAGGCACTCTCTTTAAAGACTGCCCTCCTGACTGCGCTCTCTTCCAACAAGAGGGTAGGAGACCTGCAAGCGTTCTCTGTCAGCGAAGCATGCCTGGAGTTCAGTCCGGGCTACTCTCATGTGATTTTGAGACCACGACCGGGCTATGTGCCCAAGGTTCCCACGACCCAATTTAGGGTTCAGGTGGTGAACCAGCAAGCACTTCCCCAGGAGGAGGCAGACCCAGCCTTGACGTTGCTGTGTCCGGTGTGTGCTTTACGAATCTATTTGGATCGCACGCAGAGCTTTAGAGCCTCTGAGCAGATCTTTGTCTGCTTTGGTGGACAGCGGCAAGACGCGGATCGCCCACTGGGTCATTGACGTCATAGTGATGGCATATCACGACCAGCACGTGCGCCTCCCGCAGGGCTACGAGCCCATTCTACCAGGAGTGTGGCGGCCTCCCGGGCCTTGACCAGTGGCACCTCTCTAACAGACATTTGCAGAGCAGCAGGCTGGGCAACACCCAACACCTTTGCAAGGTTCTACAATCTCTGGGTTAAACTGGTTTTGTCCCGTGTCTTGGCAGAAACGAACAGGTAAGTCTGGAACACTTGGCCAGGTGTATCACTTGCGCATAGCGCCTTTCACCTCCCCTAAGCTGAAGACGTGCACTGTTAACTCCCAGTAGTGTTCACAAAATGTGTTCCCTGGATGACTTCCTCCTAGCCCTGTGGCAGACATGTTTGCGGAGAAACTTGCTGCCGGCTCAGTACATGTGCTAACTAAGCCTTGTACTCGGGTAGGTGCTCCGCATGTGCTGGTTCCCCGTAGGTGACCCCATGCGACGTATATATTCCACTAAATCGTTTCCCTGTTGGTAAACTGCATCTTCCTTGGGCAGAGGCCCCTCTGCCCCAGTCACCATGTTTGTAGAAATTCCTCCCCCATTGGGTAGGACTTACTATGGGACTGGTGGTGGCTCAGTGGTTGAGGCTCAGGGTTACTGACCAGAAGGTCAGGGGTTCAAGCCCCAGCACCACCAAGATGCCACTGTTGGGCCCTTGAGCAAGGCCCTTAACTCCAGGTTGCTCCAGGGGGATTGTCCCTGTAATAAGTGCACTGTAAGTCGCTTTGGATAAAAGCGTCTGCCAAATGCATAAATGTAAATGTAATGTAAATGACTTACTTCCGACAAGGCTCAGCAAGACCAAGTGACGTATTTCCACTCAAACCCCCCCCCCCCCCCATCTGGGTGTGGTGGGAGAGAAAAAAGAGGAAAAGAGGCCACAACTGGGCTAACCTGTCCTTATTTTTTGGGCAGTCGACTTTAGGGCCATTCGGTGCTCATAACAGCGTTGGGGGAAGTTACGTGTCGGCCTGGTGCGCTGGCTACGAGGCACATAGTAGTCTGTCCATCTCACACCGCCAGTTCACGTAACACAGTTCAGCAAGTTGTGGCGTTTTGTATAGGGACCCCTAGTGTCACTTCATCCACAATGCTGGAATACCCGCTGAAATGGCTGGGACCTTCTCTCTCAGCTCCTTAGCACAAAACCTGAATAAGTGGTTCGCACGCCAGCTCCTTTATACCTGTATCTTCGGGGGAGTGACATGCAAATACCACTCGCCAATTCCCATTGGCCTTTTATCAAAAATCTCGGTATCCCAAGAGTGACACCTAGTGTCACATAATCGACACAACATCTCGTTCCCTCCATCATGGAGGTTACGGAAGTAACCAGGACATTTTAAATCAACAAATCCTTTCTCCCTACCCTAAACCTTAAACAAACTAAATGCTAGTGTCATTAAAAGCAAAAGTGACATAAAAACCAATTGCTAAAGCAACAACGTCAATTTGGCTCATGTGTCCACATGCATACTCTTCAGGACTCGTACCCCAGTATTTTGCATCCTAAGTGCAACACTCTATCAGTTGAGCTACTGAGCAATAAGCAATTAATATCAAGTCACTAGTAAAAGTATTTTGATGTCATAAGGCAGAAATGTGTGAGAAACAGGGAGAAAAGTGTTTATGAACTGATAATCTCATAATACTAATGATTTATGATCAGTTAAAAAAGTAATTGTCGTGGTATTTTGCTGCAATACGTACAACAAGCCATGTAATGTTCACAGATATAGAAACGTGATTCTGTGAGACAAGGCTTGGCACATACATTTTTATCAGGACTTCCACCTGCTTTCATGCTTAAATTGAATTTTAAATGCATAGGAATGTTTTTGAGAAAACGGAAATTTGGAATCCAAAGTACATGCCCCAGATTTCTGACGTTCCTCATGTGCTCAGTCCAGTATGCCGGCCCTCTGGCTATCTAGTCCTGCCGGCTGAATTGTTTATTGGATACATCACACCATTAAAAGAGATTAACCAGGATTAATGAAAACCCTTAGAGACACTCATTAAAAGAGGCTAAGTGTAAATGCTGCAGGGTACAAGATGTGCTAGCTGGATTACACTCAAATGTATCATGTTAAAAGCCAACAGAAAATATACGCCACTGATATTCTGTCGATTTTATGCAGAGATTTCTACCCTACATACTTAGAATGTCCTAAATTAACTTGTACGGTAAGGGACACATCAACATTTGGTGCAGTTTGGAGTGTTGAAAGATTTCTAAGATCTCTCAGCCTCTAGAGGGTATTCAAAAGACAGTCAGACTCAAAGAACTAAACTTCAATAATCATATTAACATATAAAACAGAATTGCCTTTGACAGGTTTTGAAGCTTATCTTCAGTAATTTTATTTAATTTTTAATTTTTAAGCCATTCACACACAATTCACACACAATTCAATTTAACTTCTCTATTTTATTATATTTTCATGTCACGGAAAGCTACTGAAATACACAACCTGCCTCTTTTGCAAAGACTATTTGCAAAGGAATCACTAAAAAAACCGAGACCTCTAAGAAAGAGTCAAATAAACCAATCATCTTTTTATTAGAAGGAAGTACGCAATTACACTTAATAAATTTCCATGTCTATAAATCTTAGGACTTATTTGCATTGTATACCTAATGCATAACCAAATGAAGTACAATTAGGTTACCATGAACAACTTTTTTTCAGTATTACAAGAAAAGTTTTGCTGCTTGGAGGATAATTCAATAATTAATGCTATTCCAAACACGTGTCACCGGTTCTGCTTGACCCGCTCCGAGTGGCATAGGAGGCTATCTCCGGCATAGGAGGCTACAGCCTTTAGCATCAGTTGCTAGTGCGCCTATTGAGGCTAGGGAAGTGAGGTTTTACACACTGCACAGCGCGTACCAGCTGGCTCCAGTTACACTCACTCCACTAAACCTCACTCCCATCCAGGTCACAGCAACACTGTCACTGACCCTGCTCGACCTGCTCCGAGCAGGATTTGAACTGGCGTCTCCAGCATGGGAGGCGGGCGCGCTAATGAGGAGGCTAAAGACTACAGCCTCTAGCTTCAGTTGCTAGTGCGCCACTTAAGGCCAGGGGAGTGAGGTTTATACATACCGCACAGCTATCAAGAACCAGCTCCTGTTACACACGCATGACTTTCTTTCCTCTGTAGGACACAAAAGGCCGTGTTAGGCAAAATGTTAGCCTCAGTCACCATTCACTTTCATTGCATCTTATTTCCAAACAATGAAAGTGAACGGTGACTGAGCTATTCATTTCCTAACATTTCCTAACAACTGCTTTTGTGTTCCACAGAAGAGAGAAAGTCATATTGGTGAAGGTTTGTAACAACATGAGGGTGAGTATAATGACAACAATGTCATTTATGGCTGAGCTATCCCTTTTAATTAAAAGTCAATAGAAAAAATAACAGGTTAATTTGAGTAACAGCACAAAAGACACATGACTTGGAGGTCTTTTAATCGACAAGGATAAAAGAGCGGAGTAACACAATTATCTTCTTTTTCCTTTCACTCTTTTTCACTGCCATTAAGAAAGAATTAATTGACACATTAACTTCCCATTAAGTGGTGATTTTCCTATCAGGCCACTAGTGATAACAGGACACTAACTTACACTCATTCATTCGCCTTTACATTTACACAATCTACCTGAGGACAGAGGTTAAGTGTTGCTCTGGATTGATGTAATCTGCAATTCCTACATTTTTTTGGATTGAATGCAGTTGGCTAATTTGCCAAAATTATATACATTTTATGCTATCTGATCATAATTATGCACATTTTACCCATAAAATGCCAATGTAGATGAAGACCCAGTAAACCAGTCAATGAAAATACAGATGGGTTATTCCTACTATGCAAGACATTTTCTGCAAAAACGTTTAATATTTATGCTTACTTTGAATATACATTTTTTATCACAATCATAATATACCACACACACACACACACACACACACACACACACACACACACACACACACAATATATATACTGTGTATATAAGGCGAGAAATATGTATAAATAATATATGCATAAACTATTAAACACATTTGTTTTTTTTTACTTTTAGCACAATATTAAGTGAACAAAATGGTGAATTTTAAATAATTTCACTACTTTGGTTTAAGCGAATGTTGCCGAAAATTCACAATTATTATACCTGACAATTATATAATAATCCAGGTGTTTCATCATTGCGTCCTTTCTTTGATCGGAATGTTTCAAACAAAACATTTACATGAACATAAAACAAACGATAAAACAAACAAAAAAAATCGCAGTTACATTAAGGCACTTAGAACGGAAGTATACTGTATAGGGTCAGTCCAAAAACACTAAAATACTCGCTGTTTAAAAATTAAAGCCAAAAAGATTCAAATTTTGTTGTCATGACAATATAATGTCGGTAAACCCTGTAATCTGTACTGTAACGCCTCTATATCCCTGATTTTATCACACTAAAATCATGTTAACATGTTTATTGTTTACATCATGTTGCTATTTTGTTTAATAGTGTGTATTTTAACATTTCTATAATGGCCCTATTTACTTCCATTTTAAATGCATTACTGTAACTACGATTTTTGCCTTTTTTAATAAATGAGGGATAAGTCTTCATTAAAGTTTTTGTGGTCTTGTTGACCCTATTATACAAATACTTTCATAATGTACAACGAAAACATATACATTTTTTTAAAAGTTACAGAGTTACTGCATACTGTAACAGGAATGACTCAGGTAAGTCTTTTGGTTCACAGCCACACAGAACAGATCATCTTAAGTTCTGTTTCCTGTACTGAAGAAAATCTTTCAAGCCCAATAAGTGTCTCATCTCATGAATAGCCTGAAATGAATCTGTGTGCCAAAGACGGGGATTCCATAGAAGACCAATGCATCTTTCCCTGCACAAGAACACTTTAGCAGCTCCATTGGTTCAGCTTGATCCTTTCAAAGCTCTTTCATTTTATCAGCTTGTGCTGTTTGTTGGCAGAATCAAGCAAGAAAAAAGAACAGAATTCCATGCAATGGAACTGTTCCTCTTGTAAATGATTCAAGGATCAGTCATGCCTGATTAGGCCTGAGCCACAGATATTTGAGAAAATGTAAGGCTTGTGTATTTCTGAGCCCTGCTGAAGTGGCATGTCAACAGTGGGCTTGCAACATGTTCGATGCTGTGGACGGCAAAGCAAGACTTTATTTGATGCACAATAAAAGCATGTAATACGCCATTCTTTGCCAAATTGGTTCAGACAAGATGACACAATGAGCAGTAGACATGCATGATGGGATATGACTTGGGCTGTGCCAGCAAAAAGTCACTCGTAAACAGACAAACCACGACTCATCAATGAAGCATTTTAAAGCTTCCCATGCCTCCATCTTTTTTAACTTTAATAGAACAAATACACAGAAGCAGTGGCAGTCCGTCAAGGGAGGCTGAGCAACAACAATTAAATGAACAGTTTTAATAAACAGTTGTCTAATTAATTTATAACTATTAATCTGCATAATTCAGATGCACACTGCAACACTTGACAGACGATGATCAACAATATTGGGAAATGGAAAATCTATGGATCTGGGAAGTCAGCAAATATATTAAACAGTATCCCAGGGTGTGAAACTAGCACCTGCTACCCACCGAATGTGACGAGGTCCAAATGCATTTTATGTGCGGGTAATTTTGCTCATCTACCCGCAACAGGTGGAAGACCTGTAAGATGTCTCAAAGTGACACATGATAAGAAATGCTGGTAGTCACAATGACACGCACTTGAAAAAATGTAAGCACAGCATAGTTCTAGCGGGAAGACTAGCAGCTGTACATCATCACACCATTAGCTGGGTAATTCCAAGCCAATCGCATGTAAGCCGTTGCTTTATAAGTCTGCTCACAATCTATCACATTGCTGTTTCAGTGTGCTAACACGGCAACCCCCACCACCCCACCACCACCAGTTGAGCCCTGTCCCACACGGGGGTAGGCTCTCGCCCTCTGCCTCCTATCTCCGGCAGGATATGATGGTTCCGAGTACAACTCTCTCGGACCGCCAGACGGGGCCTACGCCAAAGAGAGACATTACATTTCTGTTTTATATTTATCAAATAAATGGCATCTTAAACCTCACTCAAGCCTGCGTGTCTACCCGATAGAAACACACTTCATTATATTTTTAAAAACAGACAAAAGAAAAGGCATCAGTGATCATGTCTGAGTCTCGTGGAACAGGCACGTGTAAAAGAGTAATCACTCTTTGTTCTCTGTTTCATTCATCTGAAATCTGTTTGCAAGAATAATGCCATCTATGAGAATGCTACAAATTATTTTCGATCATCTCAGTAGGTGCTGTGAGTTTAGTTCGCTTTATTTCCACGGAGGAGTTTGCAGTTAACATGCATTGTGAATGCAACTCTGCAGGTTCAGGAATATTTATCTTTGTATTAAAGAAACTAAGGCAAAAGTAATTCAATCATAAAATAATACAAGACACTTTCACCTTGAAACTAAAATTTTGTTCTATTTTAGGCTATTTTCTTTAGGCAGCATTAACTGTATTACCAAAATGCAATACAAGCACAAATTCGAAAAGAAAACACATCTGGCAGCATTATTTTTGTAACACGAGGGAATTTATTAGGCTTTATTATTATGATTATTATTATCTTTACATTTATAAATGTCTTTAGTTCTTAATCTGTAGGCTATTCGTTTTTTCCATCTGTTATTGTTGACGGATACTTGCATGATGGCAAATGGAGCCTGTAAAAGTATGGATTTGGGTAGGTGGTTTTTTAAGCACTTCGTTATTTTAATTGTGTTTTGATTTAGTTTAAAGTGTAATTTGAATTTAGAAATGTCTTTTGTTTGTGTTTTTCATCCTTATTACAAAGTCTAACACATGCGTCAATTCCCCAAAGGTGCTAGACTGTTTAATATTTCATTATATATTTTATTTTCTGTGTTTTTTTTTAAAGACTAGCTGGTGGAATGAGTAAGAGATAGTGGAGGTTGCGGTACAATATTACAGACAGACAGAGAGAGAAAGAGAGAGAGAGAGAGAGAGAGAGAGAGAGTGTGAGAGAGAGAGAGAGAGAGAGAGATGGAGAGAGAAAGGGAGAGGGCGAAGCCTAAATTAAACTATAACTCATGGCAGAGGTCATGCTACATCAACTTCTTAAACAGTAAATATTCCTTTCAGCAAATACAGCAGAAAAAGCACATTTATTATTAATAGAAAAACACACAGCATTATATAATAAGCCAACGATTTGGCCTGAAGCTCATAGGATTTTTGTCCATCATGTAATAAATTATTTAATCAAGCAATATTGAACACTGTAATGTGTTCTGTACGATGCACAGGACCATTTCTGCAAATACACCGCAGGCTGCTCAAATTAGTATAGCATTAAAAGAAAAAGTGTATCTTATTTCCGTGAATTACATCAGATGTACAGTATATTCACTGTAAGGGATGTGTGAAACTTTACATTTTCAAAATCTATAGTAACTGTGTTACCTGAACAACTAGTCAATACATTAGTCTTAAAGGAACAATTCACCTAAAAATGAAAATTCTGTCATAATTTACTCACCCTCATGTTGTTCCAAACTCCACATATGACTTTCTTTCTTCCTTCCTTGGAACACAAAAGTAGATGTTAGGCAGAATTTTAGTCTCGGTCATCATTTACTTTCATTGCATCTTTCCTTCATACAATGAAAGTGAATGGTGACTGAGGCTGTCATTCTTCAAAACATCCTTTTGTTTTCAACGGAAGAAAGAACAAAAGTCACATGGGTTTGGAACAACATGGGGATGAATAAATGTTGACAGAAT
The DNA here is from genome assembly GCF_025860055.1 of Xyrauchen texanus. Classification (NCBI taxonomy): domain Eukaryota; kingdom Metazoa; phylum Chordata; class Actinopteri; order Cypriniformes; family Catostomidae; genus Xyrauchen; species Xyrauchen texanus. Next base: position 41,282,310 of record NC_068288.1, read on the forward strand.
TTTTATTTTAGGGTGATTTAACCCTTCAAGGAAGCCCTGTGTGATTGGGCTGGTTTCAGGTTCACCTGAGAGCAACGTTTCAAAGGGGGCGTCTACAAAAGGTGACAAATGTAACAGAACAAAATGCAGCCATCTCAAGACTAACTTCAGCATTACACAATATCTTAAAAATGCAACACTTATCGTGGGATGCTCTAAAAACAGCGAGAGATGCAATGCAATGGCCAAAAACGTCCATCTGTACTGTGTGTGTTTAGATGTAGCAGCAGTGCTTTAAAGGGGATGAATTTAATAACACAACTTTTCTGAAAGGGTTTTAACTAGGGCTGGGTATTGATACAGATTTCCAGATTCAATCTGATTTTGATTCACAAATTATCTCCTAGCTGATGCTGTTAATAATACAGGGGACCTTCTACTGCAACTAGGTACATCACAAAATTTTAAATTGTACAGCTTTTATCATTAGCTTTTCATAATTTTGTTAACATTTAAACAAATTCAATGTATTCTATCAATAACTACGATGTCTTGAAATTGCATATAACATATTGTATTTATTGTGTGAAAATACATATATATATATATATATATATATATATATATATATATATACCTGAGTAAACACAAAATACAGTTTTCATATGTATTATTGAAGCAAAAAGGTTATCCAACAACTCACCCATGTGGAAAACTAACTGCCCCCCTTAAACTTAATAGCTGGTTGAGCTACCTTTAGCAGCAACCACTTCAACCAAACGCTACCGATAACTGGATGTCAGACTTTCACAATGCTGTGGTGGAATTTTGGCCCACTCTTCTTTGCAGAACCGCTTTAGTTCACCAATCCAGAATTTTAGTTTAGCTTCTTTTGAGCCATTTAGAGGTGGAATTATTCCTATACTTTGGATCATTGTCTTGCTGCATAATCCAGTTGTGCTTGAGCTTCAACTCAAGGACTGATGACCGGACATTTTCCTTCATGATTTTCTAGTAGACAGCAGAATTCATGTTTCCCTCAATTATTGCAAGTCGCCCTGGCCCTGAAGCAGCAAAGCATCCCCACACATCACATCACCACCCCCATGCTTGACCGTAGGTATGATGCTCTTTTTGTGGAACTCTGTGTTTGATTTATGCCAGATGTAACAGGACACTTGTCTTCCAAACAGTTCCACTTTTGACTCATCAGTCCAACAGTTTGATTCGTACATTGATATATTGTTCATTTAGTTAATTATATAATTTAATGAGCACTGCTGCAGTTTACAGTATATAAAAACCTTTACCCCTCCCAACTCGGCAAGAAAATGTATTCCTTTTCACAATAAAATGATGTGACAGAAATTGACAGCATTCAGAGTGAGTTTGATTCATACATTGATAGATTGTAAATCTTGCAGAATTCATTTGTAGATGCAAGAAAACTGAAGACTAAACACATCTCAATTTTTATCTAAATCGCACATTGCACACAGAAGATTAGAGACACTTCCTGTTTCACATTTTCAGCATTCATTTAATCACCATGGCAACACAGATCGAAAAATCTGTTCACAATTTATCATCTTCAATGTCGTGACATAATGTTTTCTAAATGGGGTGACAGTCTCATGAATCCCCTAGGAGTAGTAATGAAAAGTTCAGTAACTGCAATATTCAAAAAATCCAAAATGGCCGACTTCTGTTGGGCGGAGCTAATAACTATAATTATGAAAGTTGTCTGGCTAGATGAGAACTATACAGGTACCAATTTTGGTGACTGTAGGTGAAAATGGGGGTGCAACAGAGGCCGTATTACACGCCCATTTTAAAGGAGGCACTACATAGCCCCCACCCCCCCCACACACCAACATTTGCTCAGCCCTAATGGCCAACATCATGACATTTTAAGAATGCCAAGTGCCTCAAAAACATACAAATATAGGAAGAAAGGAATAATAAAATGTATGTATTACCATGGCTACACAATTTAAGATATCAAATATTCCTTAAAGTTTTACATCAGCAATGTCTTGACATTATTCTAAAGAATTTTGAAGCAATTCATGTAATCACAAGAGGGCTATTTCAAAGTCTGTTAAAAATGCCATTCTTCCTGCTGCCAGTTGGTGGCACTATGACCGTGACCCATAATAGCCACAGCAATGTGATCAGCCCCCATTACCAAACATACAGCTGTAATCACACAATGCACACATAAGGCACTTCCTGTTTTCTATTTTTCGCCATAAATGTATTGCTTCGCCATGGCGACACCATTCAAAATATCAAAAATCCATTCGCAATTTAGCACCTACAATGTCTTGGTATGATGTCGCACAAATTTGGTGCCAGTCACATGAATCCCCTAGCAAGAGTACTTAAAAGTTCAGAGCCTGTGATTTTGAGAAAATCAAAAATTGAAGACTTCCACTGTCTGCCATTTTTGAATGTCGTTCGGCTTGATGAGAACAATATACGTACCAATTTTGGTGACTGCAGGTGAAAATGGGTGTGCTACAGATCCCCCTTGCATGCTAATTTTCAAGGGGGCGCTACAGAGCCCCCCCCTGCACGCCAAGTGCAAATGAAGCAAAGGACTGAATTGTTTCGTCAAGACGCTAACCCTAACCCTCCGAAATGCTCTGGAACGCAGGTGACGGAAAACACACACATGCTACACCTTTTTGGTGGTGTAGCACGAGTGTGTCTTCCGTCACTACTTGTGTCTTGTGTCATTGCCCCCCTAACTTTACATTTCTAGATCCAGGCATGTGCTGTAATTAAAGGTTGCCCATACAAAAAATGTGAGAGTTCATGGCAAATTTGTAGCAAACTTGCTGCAAATTCGCCACTGATTATTTTCAAATGCAAATAAGCTTTGCAGCAAACTTGCGGCAAAATGTCAATTTGTTGGCAAAAGTTTGATTCAGGTTCACCACCACCAGTGAAGAGCTGCAACGTTTTGGCAAACAATTACGGCGAATCACAAAATAATTTGCATGTGAAAATAATAAGTGGCAAATTTGCGGCTAGTTTGCCAGAACTTTAAAGTATATGCAAGGGTGCTGCTCCAAAAATCAAGAAAAGAAAACTCTAGATGAAGTCGACCTCACTACTCGGTTGTTGTTCTGTTAGTTTGGAACAAATATACATTTATTAAATGTACAAAATGTTCTCATATCAGCAAAGCATGGACATAATTGCAGTCATACTGAGGCTGGTGATGAAAATAGCGTGTAAAATTGACTTCAAAAGAAGTTGTTGTCTTCCCCGTTCCGTATATATGACAGAATTCTGACCGCTAAATTGACTAAATTGCTCAGCCTCTTCTCTCTCGTCATGTGTTGGATTAGCCATGCTCCCTGGCCAATGTTGCGGGCAATGTTTGACATATCTGTACGCATGAGTAACATTTTCATGAAATTTTCAAGGGTGTATCTATAATTCACGTGCCCTCTCTTTTGCTGGTACAGATTAGAGAGATGCTCAAATGACTGCTGGTATCCGCTGCTCTCTGCTCTGATGCATATTCACCAATCAAAACATTTTCAAACATTTCCAAACATTCTCGTTGAAAACACAAGACTGAGTCAATCATGTTGCAATGCTTCCACTAATAAATGCTCATTCAAGATTTTCATGCCAAACACATTTTGCTCAGTTCATCAATAAATAATCAGCACACCCACATTGAAAATGAATTTGCAAATTATATTATCAAGATTCCACGATTTTTAAGCTGCTTGTTTTCTGAATAAATTATGATTTTATAAACATGCATTAAACATTACAAGTTCAATTTGCATTAAGTGTGCAAATATTACACAGACAAAATATATACAAACAAATGATATCAAAATATCAGCCAAATACTGCCGTAGCTGATCACTAGTTTACCACGTAGCTCAGATAGATTGGTCTTGGGAGTTCATATTGAAATCTCTGACATTTGATTGCAGAATTTGGTATCTTGGCAAATTTGAGAACAGTTTGAGATGTCTTCTGAAACTGAGACTTAAAGCAGGGGACATAAAAGTCTCTATTTCTTTCCATGTAATCTCACTGCTTATAAATAAATGTTGTTGATTGAAGTATTCCCTTATAATACTTGTGTGTGTGTGTGTGTGTGTGTGTGTGTGTGTGTGTGTGTGTGTGTGTGTGTGTGTGTGTGTGTGTGTGTGTGTGTGTGTGTGTGTGTGTAAATGTCTGAGAAACCCTCAGTATTCGCAGAGGACACACATGCTGCTCTGGGCCCATTGAGATAAAACCCTTGTTAACATTTGTTAGTTGAAACTGAACTATTAACACCTCAGCTCAGATCAAACAGAGCTTAGTCTATTTGTAGAGTCCTGCTCTGTGACTTGGGGAACAACATTGCACATACCTCTCAGTTCTCTTTTGCGACCAGAGGACGGGTCTGGGTTTGCCGCTTGATCGCAGTATTTGTGACCTGGTGTGCGTGAGGGATCCTGCAGTTCAAAACAAAGAAAATGCACACAGTAGCATGATTTCAGAGGCTGAACAGAAGAACACAACAGTAATAAAATACTAGATTTTTAAATGAATTGAAAATGTGGGTTGCAACCACTAACTACGTTTCCATCCAAGGATTTTTTGTGAAAAATATTTTAGTGCAAAAAATAAAGCTGATGGATATTATTGCTAAAATTCATGCATCAAATGTCACGAAAAACTGGTTTGGAAACAAGAAAAAAATTGCCATTAATGCAAAAATGTAGTGTCACATGACAGAGTTTGCCCCAATCGTTAGCCTGTGTTAATCATGACAACAAGGTATGGAAGTGGAGTGTAGTTCTAGCGGGAAGACCAGCAGGTGTACATCATCACATCATTAACTCCTAGCCAATCTAACACTGCAACCTCCACCTCCCCACCACCACCAGTTGAGCCCTGTCCCGCAGGGGGGTAGGCACCTCGCCCCTGTTCCCGGTACAACTCCCTCGGACTGCCGGACGGGGCCTACGCCAAAGAGAGAGACATCACCTCCCGTTTTACATCTATCAAATAAATGGCATCTCAAACTTCACTCAAGCCTGCGTGTCTTCCCGATAGAAATAGGATCCTTGAAAGCCAATTTATTTTACATGATTATGGATTGATCTTAACGGCATATATATATCCGATGCTGCAAACAAAAATTCCAGGAGTGTCAACACAAATATCTCGTATCGACAAGTGCCCAGAGAACAAATGAATGGCCACTGTTTGTGATTAATTTAATCATGGTAGACATCCGTTTATTTATTAAAGTTGCTTTTCCACACCATTCAAAATAATAGATGGCAGTCATGGAATTAGTCCACAATAAAAAAAAAACGTATCATTTCTATGTACAAAGATATTTTAAATTAAAAATAAATACACAATACTAGGAGAAAAGTATGTGCTTTTTTGGAACACTAACATTTATATTAAATAATTTTTTATACTTTTGAAAAAATAACAGCAAAATTCCCTGTATTAAATAAAATAAATTACCATATGAAATTTTTTTTAATATTTTTAGACCTATATATGCCTTTTCTTTACACAAACTTAAATTAGCCCTACCCTGTTCTGCAGACGAAAAAAAAGCCAGCTGAATGACATTCTCAGAATGTTCTAAAAATTAAACAGAACTATTTGTCCAATGCTGAGTTGACTTTCAGAAAATGTTATACTTTTAAATATTTAAAATGTAACCCTCTTTACTTCGTATCACATTTGCTGAGCTTCTTTAAAAAATGTCAATTGCATTATGCCGCTAAAATTAATTTGAGATGATAATCAAGTTCGGTTGGTCGTTTAAAGTTGCTAGACAAATATGCGGGACATAATGCAGTTTTGATGGCAATGCTTTAGATGATTGTTCAAAATAGCCTATTAAATATCATATATGTAATCCCTGATTTTACACCGCATCAATTTTTCTGTAATAGCTGTGCACACAGCATATACACATCGATGTATGGTCCTTATACTAAGACTGAAAGTTTCCCCCACAACTTGGTGCAGGTTGCCAGCTTAAACAGGGCCATTCATATTTGCTTTCGGGTCGGAACATCAGGACCGATATTACAGTCCCATCAGAAGGGAAACTGTTCCTTTTTGATTGCAATTCCTCCTCTTCTGATTCATTTATTTGTGAAATTAAAATGACAGTAAGCTGCTAATTTCAATGAATTGTCTCAATACTCTCCCCATTTTACCAAAACTTCAGAGGAAAAAAATGTGGGACATCTGGAAGGCGAATTAGCGATAAACACACATTTCTGTATGGAAACGGCTTAAGGGCACATTTATTTTGCGATCACTAGCGGATTTAGGTATAGGCGACATGGACAAACACCCAGGGCGGAGCAGCACGGGGCACCCGCACACAAAAAATTTGGAATGGTGACATTTGTGCAATCAATTTTCTATCGCTCATTTGCACGTCACGTCAAAGATATCATGTCACCATGTGGGACTGTGGGTCATTAACCCTGTCAGAGCAGGCGCCCTGATTCTAGTTTTTTTGTGAGCTAGGCAGGCTACTTCCTGGGAATTTCTCCCACTCAGAAGTACGAGATGGGGAGGGGGGTGGGGATAGTTCAGGTCTAGCCACTGGAAGCCCGAGGTAGGGAATCTATCAAATAGCGCACCTCTAACTTTGTACAGTACTAATGAAAATAAGTCACACTACAAAACGTAACAAAATAAAACACAATTCATTCATAATACTGTGAATATATAGTTTCACAAACATAATGTTGCATTTTTTTCTGATTTGTGTGAAATCGTTAAGAATAATATAAAACCAGACAGTCTGCATACCCCCAAGGTGAATTGGTTTAGTCATGATTGGTTGACACTCCCATCAGGGTCATGGCATCAATGTAACCGGTCCTGCTCGACTCACTCCAAGCAGAATTCGAACCGGCATCAGCCGGCATGGGATGCTGACGTGCTAATGAGGGGGCTAAGGCTATAGCATCTAGTGTCAGTCGCTAGTGCACCTCTTGAAGCTACGGGGGTGAGGTTTACACATAGTGCACAGCTATCACGTACCTGCTGGCTACCGTTACACTGGTGCCCCCCCGCAGCATTGGTCTGGTTTCATATTAACTCATGCACATGATGAAGAACACAACATGGGTCGCTGTATTTTTGTGTTTTTTTTTTATTAATCTGGTGTCATTATGCACACCAGAAAAAGCAACACATGCCCTAATTCAGCAGTTGTACATGTCCAGAAGAAGGTGACTACCGGTATATCTGATGCTCACAAACTTCACAAATCTTTGTTGAGGACACTGCTAGTTGCACACTTACTCAAGCAAATATACTGTATAAAAGGCACTTAATGCTTAAAGGAGACATGACATGCCTTTTTTAATTAATTGAACATGTTGTCATACATTTTTAAACATTTATAATTTTCCCTGTCATTCTGAAACGCTCGGTTTTGGTGCCGCTTGTCCTTTAAGACTTGACAGTAAACACCCACTGTTATGATTGGCTCTCAGCTCTCTCCTTGCCATCTCACTGCTCACCACTATTGGGCAGGGCTATGGAAGTGATCATTTAAAATAGGTGTTGATGTGTTGTTGTGGAAGCAGCCAGATGCAAATGTCTACCACAGTGTGACATCACAACATGGAGGAAGTTGAGAACAAGTTGTTTTGTCAACTTGGTTTCAACAAATGCTCTTTTTTGCAGTATAGAGGAAGTTTTGAGTTCTTAAACTTAATACTGTGACCTCTTATATGTCAAAAGATCAAGGAAAATGTGATTCCTAATGTCATGACCACTATAAATTGGCAAATACGCATGCCCTAGTTATTTTACTTCCTGAACAACTGTGGACCCAACCACAGGTTGCTTTCTCACTTATGCAAACCACTCTCCACCTCCTAAAGGTAGTCGTGGGTTCAGTTCCTATATGTATCATGGTTCGGTACAAAATTTTTGTCTGCAGCACAAACAGTGCAGGACAAGTTAGGAACACCTTACTACTGTATACCTACATATTTGCAAAATGATTTGTACATGAATTGTATGTATTGCAGCAGTTTGCAGGTGAAATAAACACTTGATGTGCTAAAACATCAATTACTTTTATTCACCTTCACACAAATCACTAGTACAATGGGATATTCTCAGTTCAAAAACACTTTTCACCCTGTCCCTCACACAATGCTATCTTATAACGTCAAAACTTTTACTATAGTGTATGACTTGTAAGGCGATACATTTTCAAGTTTGCATGACATAACCAACTGTATTTACAAGCTTATTCAAGTGCAATCAAGTAGCTGTGACACCAGCCTACCAACCAGCCAATCACCAGTCACCATCCCCGGCTTATTGACAGCACCTGTAGCGCATCACAGTGCCCATTAGTATTCGTATAAAGGACTGTTTTCCGACAACAGAATACCCCTAATTAATGCCTGAATTCTCAAGTAAAGTCTTAGCTCTGCACTTGGGTCTCCGCTTGATTCGTTAGTATAGCATGGTAGCTCAATTAATAGAGTGATAAACTTGCAATGTAAGACCGAAGAGCATGCAAGTGAACATGTGGGCCAAAGTGTCATAGATTTGGTTGCTTCAGCATTTGTGTTTTTCATGTCGCATTTGCTTTTTATGACACTATCGGTTAGGTTTACATGTAAGGTTTTGGGTAGGGAGGTCAGTTTTGTTCATTTAAAACTCAATAAATCCTAACCCTAAGTATGAGCAATATTAAATAGGGAGGTTTACAAGAAATAAAGTAATTAGCTTCAAATATTCTACTAGTAAAAACACTACTCGAATAGTGATTTGCCTGTGTGCCTTTGTCTGCCAGGGAACAATGAAACTTCTTTTCTAACCTAAATCTTGCCATTTTAAATCAATGTATTGGGTTGTGTTGGGTTGTGGATACATGTTGCTTAAGGAATAGTTCACCCAAAAATGAAAATTCAGTAAAAAAAGTGATCATATGGCTTCAGAAGACTTGGAATGTATGTTTCTATGTGTGAACACAAATGTTTTTTTTGTCATTTTTGAATGTAGAAGTTTTTCATACAAATTGCTAATTTTTTTCAAGAATAAAACCGGTTACATTTTTTTTAAGTTAGTTTACTTTGAACCCGCTTTAAGGGTGACACTTGTGAAAACCCCAAAAGGCTATAAATTGCATGTGTGCCATACTCTTCGTTTCCTAACTTAAATTCTAAATGTCAAGTAATTGATTACGCATTATTGTTAAGTAATCAGTTACACATTTATTTTATATGTTAGAGTACTCAACTAAAAAAGTATAAGAAATGCCTATCCCAAATTCTAATATTGATTACTTAATATATTTATTGCCGCTGCAAGCCCCACAATAATTATGTTTTTCTGGATAGCCCAAAGGCTATTTTGCCCTAACAACAATAGCTACATTTTTGGTTGAGAAAATGTGACACATTTTCATTCCAACGCCTATAGCTTACTTAACACTTGGAGGTCACAGTGCGCCTCCTCTTTCCAAGTCATGCCTAACGGAAACTTCCACTGACAGCATAGTCCATGTGTAACTTGAGAAATTCCATCATCTCAATCATGAAATGTTGACAAATGTAAGCCTAATTCACATCAATGTTGGGCAAATGTAGAAGTGAGAATGACAATTCCAAGCACAGTTCTGGTGATTAATTCTGGATGCGTTGCAAGGGCTTTACTGTAGGATTAGTTGTTTAGGTGGTGACCGCCAGTGAGATCTGAGTAGCATTCCAATCATACAATCTCTCGCTTACATAGCTACTGCCCCCTTCTGCAATAACCACTGATAGTCACGCAACAGATCCTTTTCAAAACATCACTCTGAAACATTAACTGACACAGCAGAGCAAAGATACATTAGACAACATCAAACACTGAAGTAGAAAAGCCTTGCTCCATACTGTATACAGTAGGGTGCAAAAGTGTGAAAGTAGACTCAAAATCTGATGTAAACCTGGAAATAAACAGACAATTTAAGGGTTTAAAAAAGATTTTTAACAGAGAAACTTGATGTAAAATGAATAAAAAAATATTTAAGATTCTGTACTATTTCTGGGTCACTAATTAAATAGGCAAAAAGGAATTCTTATCACTCATATTATTATGTTAATATAATTTTTATTTATAAAAAACAACCTAGTCTCATAGAATGAACGTTACTATAACTACATATGGCAAACTAAGTTTTATGTGCCGTGTTGCTGATAAACACTTATTTTTCACTCTGTTACTCACACAATGCAAGGTGAGGATATAAAAACACTTAAAGTGACTTTTAAACCTCACTATATATTAAATGAAATGGTCTAATTCCATGAAGAGGTTTTAATATAATGTAGCTCATAGGAAAAATTGTCTGTTTAGGCAGTAAAAGCATGTGTTGGTTTATGTGGGAGTACTAACAAGGTCAGGAATATCTCTTAATGGCTGACTGAATTTATTACACATCAAAACAACCTACAGTGCGTTAATAGCACTGTTAACAGCGCAACTGCCAATTTACTCATAAAACTTTAATGTACATTTAATCTAAGTTTAAAATCCATGATGGGTTTGAGATGACTGAACTAATTAATTAGCTTAATTATCACTTTTTTTCTATTTGAAAAATCGGATTATGGTTTAAATATGAAAAACAGACACAAATATTCTGGACATTTATATGGCTTCAAGTAATTTTTGAGCTTTTGAAGAAAAGAAAAAAAGGGATAATGATTAATAATATCTGAACTTTTCATGACAATGCTGCAAGCCAATCCAAATATATCCAACGGCCATGTCAATGTCACATTAGTGGTGCTAACTAATTAAAGCTGGGTTATAGTTAGCATCAGACATAGTGTACTTTACCACTCAGTGTACTTTCGCCACATATTACAACAGTTCTCACAAGGGCACAGATTTATTTCTAATTATGCATCTACAGGCTTGCTACAAATGACTTCTCATTGTACTTTTACAGTGTCAATAAAAGTATCTTGTATTTTGTAAACAGATACTAATGAGCAGGGCTGGACTGGTAATCTAGCATACCGGGCATTTTCCCGGTGGGCCGATGCACTTTTGGACCGATCATGGGCAGGATGTCCATCGGGAGAACCGAGCGGGCCTGTGGTTCGGCTCGAAATGGGCCGAATGGGCCGTGATAAGCAAAAATCAGCAACCGCGTTATGCAGAACGGACCACAAAATGGCACCACGATATGCACTATCGCAACCCATGGCCAGTTGCCATGTAAAATCCCGGGCCGATTTCTCTTCCCAGTCCAGCCCTGCAAGTGAGAAAACAATGGATTTCCTGAAAGGTTGAAAACCCATGAGCTATCATTTGTAAAGTTGTATGTAAAGTTTTCTCCCTGTATTAATCACTTATGCTTGTATTATTCTCAGTCATTTTCTATGGATAAAGTCTCATGTAAATACATTTAAATGCAGTTTTTGTAGGGAATTATTTTTCTAATGTGTAGGTAATATTAATGTGTGGCAGGGTCAGACATTAACCATGGCTTGGGGCAAAAATGGCAACAAAAGTGATGAAAATGCCCCAGATATTTAAAATCTGGAAACAAAAAAATGCAGATGTTTTGCCATTTTGAGATTGTGAGATGTGAAGCCACCATGGATTAAAACAATTTCTAAATGCATTTTGAGCTAACATTGTGTAAAACTGTTATTTGACTTAAAGTCATTAAATTTTATTATACAGTATATCATCATTACATCAGACCTCAGCCACTCTATAAATTGACCACTATAAAATTCTATCAGATTATGGGTCTGCCTCGGCACACACCATAGTAACCTGTAGCAGATATCTGTATTAGATAAATATATGCACTTATAAAGGTTAAAAATGCCCCTGGAAAGAGGGAGATATTTTGCCTGTTTGTATAAAAGCTTATTTTTGACAGCTGTTTGTTTCACATTATTATTTGTATTTATTATTACATTATGAAGCATTCAGTTTTTGTATTACTGCAGTCTGAATTCAGCAGCACTAACTAGTCAACCTGAGTCAGCTGTCCTTGAGGTTGACAATTAATGCCCTATATAAGCTAACGGCAGTTTGAGAAAGACCTTAACGGACCGACCAACAGAAAACAGCAAAAATCTGTAACACTTTACATGAACTAACAATGAACAATACTTTTATAGCATTTATTAATCATGGATGATGTTAATTTCACCATATACTAATATTTTTTTATTTATTTTTTAATAAAAGTTGTATATGTTAGTTAATGCACTATGAACTAACATAAATTAACAATGGACAATTGTATTTGTATTAACTAACATTAACAAGATTAATAAATGCTGTAAAACATACTGTATATTGTTCATTGTTTGTTCATGATTCCTAATGTATTAACTGTTAACAAATAGAACCTTATTGTAAAGTGTTACCCAAAAATCTAATAAAAATCATAACTTTGTTAAAGGACTACTCTGTGTTATTTACCGACAAACATGTATCCTTTCCTCTATGGGACACAAAAGGAGATGTTTGATAGAATGTTAGCATTAGTCACCATTCACTTTTATTGCATCTTTTTTCTGTACTATGAATGTATATGGTGACTGAGGCAAACATTCAGCCTAACGTCTCCTTTTGTGTGTCACGGAGAAAAGAATCACGGTCATACTTGTTACAGAGAGAATTATTCTTTCAGTCTAGTGTCCTTTAAAAAAGTTTGTACAAGCGTTTTAAAGTGCTTTGCTGTGTTGGAAGGTCAAATTGAATGCTTCTATTAAAAGAATAGTTTACCCAGAAATGAAAATTCTCTTTTATCTCCCTCACCTATCCGATGGCTTCTTAAAGGTGTACTCAGTAATTATTATATATATTTTTTTTTTGGATGTTGTAGCTGGGGCCTGTGGATATGTACGTGGCCTCGGTCTTGGGGTTGATTTGATTTGATTTGAAACCAGTTGGAGGGCCATTGTAGCCTATTCCTTTTTATTTTTATTGATTGCGGTCTCGACTCTCGACCCATTCGCGGCGTGAGCTTACCCGAGACGTGAAATTTCAATGCTACACGCTCTGGTTCAGAGATATGTAGAACGGCGTCATTTTACGACGTGTTCGGGTTTTTAAACATCAAAAAACAGTTGGAGGGCCATTGTAGCCTATTCCTTTTTATTTTTATTTATTGCGGTCTCGAATGTGTTGGTTCTGTGGGTGGACTGTAAAAAATCTAGTATTTGTACACAGCCATGGCTCTGTAAATGGGACAAAAACAAAGTGGACAGGACCGGTCAGGGCTGGACTGGGAAGAGAAATCGGCCCGGGATTTGACATGGCAACTGGCCCAAAACTTCTCGAAGGGGCGGGGGGTTTGGGGGGTGATGGTGATCTGAAAGTTGTTGAGCATGGGGGTTGTTCGCTATCCTTTTCTGTATATCGCGGAGCCATTTTGTGGTATGCGGTGGCTTAACGCGGCCCATTCTGCACATTTTGCGGCCAACCCACCAGCCTGCTCAGTTCTCCCGATGGCAAGTCCGCCCCTGATTGGCACCAAAGTGCATCGGCCCACTGGAAAAATGCCCGGCATGCCAGATTACCAGTCCAGCATTGGGACCGATCCACACAACACTACTCCAGCCAATAAGCAACAGGGGATGGTTCTTGTGCGTGCAAAGAATGGGGGCAGAGCGAGAGGGAAATTAATTCAGGGCGTTGGCAAATCTGGCTGATGCGAATTTTCTAAACTCCAAGGAGGACAAATGGCTGAGAATCAGACCAAGAGAAAAATATCAGACGAATATAAACTAAAAAAGAAGGATTATGATAAGTCGAGGGCTAGGAGCCGGGTCAACATTTGCGAGGCGTTTCAGCATCGGAGAAACCTCAGAGAGGTAAAAGGCTTGTAGAAGGATGCAGAAGTTGCTCTTTTTCTTCTCGATAGGTGGTAACATAAATTTCGCTATGTTTCACAGAACCCATAAATGCTGTTGTTGTGATGTTAGATTTAGTAGTAGGAGAGTTGAGAGTGTCTGGAGCTGGTGTGCATTAAACCATCTTGCGTGCATGAATTTGGGGGTGCGGAGCTTCCAAAGGAGCACTGAAGGGAGGGGTGTGTTTGTTTTGGCAGTTGAGTTTGAATATCAACAGTGTTTCTCAGGAATCACCGAGTGCACCTTTAAGACACGTATTTAAACACCGGAGTCGTATGGATTACTTTATACTGCCTTTATTTGCTTTTATGAGCTTCAAAGCTTTAGACCCTGTTGACATACATAGACCTTATTCACGCTAGCACCATCTTTGATTTTTAATGGGAACGACAACAAGGCTGTGAGGCATTGACTTACCACCTCTTCAATGGCACGAACAGTATAAAGCTGTATAAAACTCCTAGATCACATCTGATTTTCTACAACTCATGTTCTTTGAATGTTCTTGAACAGATTTTATCAATGTTTTGTCTGTGGACGATCCAAAAACACTTTAAACTGCAGTACAGCCAACTGAAAAGATGGTAAGTCTCCTCACAGCCTCGTTGTCATTCCCATTATAAATCAAACATGGCGCTAGCGTGAATAAAGTTCATTGTATGTACCTACAGAGCTGAGATATTCATCTAAAAATCTTTTTTTGTGTTCTGGGATCTGGGATGGCATGAGGGTGAGACAATGATGAGAGAATTTTTTTTTCTTCGAATAACTATTTCTTTAATTCTCAAACTTAAGATAAAACAATACACCTGGACAGAAACTAGGGATTATGTACCTTTTAATGTGAAAAAGCATGCACTTAAGTATGCAAAAGATTACTCAGTCGGAGGCATGGAATACTTTCAAATGACAGCATGTGGGCGCAATTATGCCTATACGTAGAAATACGGGAGGAGGGTGTATTTTTGAGAAGGAAAATACACAGCAGTTTAGATCAAAAGATTAACCAACAAACAACCATAGACAACTTCTAATCACAATCATTTTATTTATTTTATTTTTCAGTTCAGTTGCAATATATTTCAAACCATCTTGAGTACACACAGGTACTAAACGATGTAATGCTCAATAAATATATAATTACCCAATAAATGGTAAATTTACTAATATTGTTGTTATTGTTGTTAAAGTTAATCTAAAAGTCAATTTTCCATATCAACTTGCTTACCTTGCCCGCTGTGTATACATGTAGCCTTCTGTCATGAATAAAGCCCATGTTTCATAATCTGAGAATGGATGTGCTTTTTATTGACTAACAAATGTGCATATCTATCGATCTATTGCATTACTTGCTACATTTAAACATTGACTTTTGTGTTTGATTGTATCTAACTCAATTAAGTTATAAATGTAATTGACATAATAATGACTGATATAAACATTATGAGAATAAACGAGCAAAAAGTGTTATAGTTGCTTTCCATCTCCTAATAATAATGTAAGCCTGTACTTTCATTGCACAATAAATTAGTGAGTACAAATCTTAACTAGTACTGTACCTGTTAGTTTACCACCCCAAATAGGGAAGTGGAGCAAACTTAATCCATTATTGATATATAAAAATACTTACAATATGTAGATTTCCTCAAAACAGATCAGAGGCCCAATCTAAAAAAACCTATTACATATATAAGTAACTAGACATGCATGTTTGGTCATTATAGGCGTGTGCAAAAAATGTTTGGGCATCAGCTGTGCTGTGCAATATGATACATAAATATGCTGTCTACCAAATCTTGAGACACAGACAAAATGACTGTAGCACTTATACAACAATAAGGAAAGCAGACAAAATCGGCTCAATATATTAGTACAGCAGTCCGAAATTCGCGGTCTCTAGTAGGATAACATAGTCAATGTGTTGGAACAGCACATCTATGGTGTTATTTAACAGTCCAGGGATCTGCAGTGGTGAGCGCGAGAGGTCGCGCGCTGCATGCATTGAAAAGCGCTCCGAGACACACTGTCATATCAGTTCCCATCACAAAAATATTATTATTTTAACATTAAAAATAAATAAATTCTCTCCCCAACTTTGAAACACAACTGTTCTCTCAAAATGAATAAAAATAAATACATAAGTGATTTCTCATTCGTCAGCAGCAACCTGCAAACTTCCGACAGATAAATAAAAAGAGAAAATAGTCCAAAGAAAAACAAAATCAAAACAGGGTTCAGCACCTGCTGTCAAACGGGCTAAATTGAGCAAAATGAACAGCTTCCACTGCCAAAAGAGCCCCGGACGCGATGAATAACCAATCCAAGAAGGTAAACATTAAAACCGGCTTCAGATGAGTGTCACTTCAAAAGAAGAACAAAATACGAGCACATCCCAAATAATAAAAAAGAGGACGTAGAAAAGAGACAAGATGAAGAAAAGAGAAATAACACCAAAGTACTCACCGGTGAAAATGTCAGAGAGAGCAAAAATGTTGAAAGAGCAACAAGAGTGTGTGAGGAGGTGAGCTGTCAGCGGCGCAGTGACTTGAATAAGCACAGCGTTTCAACTGTATAAACAGAATTGGTGTGGAGCAAACCATTGAGGATGCGCGGGGGGAGGCACATAGTATCTGTTTTAAGACTCATCGGGGCCAGTAGAGCACTTGATGTCATTGGGTTATTCTAATTTGGCGAAATTGTTACAGATGTTTTTGGCTATGCTCGGATTGTAATAAAAGCGTGCACAGATGACCTGTTTACTTTGGTTTCTCAAGAGTATAGGTTTTTGATAGTACATTTCTGTATACACACAAATATTAAAATCTTCTTTACAATATATTCTAATGCGGTTTTATACTGTAGGCTACACACCGTTTTACTGAGCAACCCCTGGGTGGCTGATGATTCTGGTTGACGCTGGACTGTTTTCTTGTTCCGGTTTCTATAAGAAGCGATGTAAAAACTACAGTAATGAGGGCTCCAAACTGAAAAAAATGTGTTATGGTTCAACTTGTGCAGTTGTTGACTGTCATAAGAACTCTATGTAGTTAACGATATCAGCAAAACTACTAACCTCGGGCCATCGCTTAATGTTGCGTCTCACTAGTTTTCAGCGCCAGTAGTCATGTGTGCTGTGTTTTATGGATGCTGTTTCAAGTAAAACAAAGTTTGAAACTTCAAAAATGCTGTCTTGAGATCCCAGCGTCACCGCCACACTAAGTCAAGTCATCTCACCTATTCAACTGTCAAACCAAGTCAAGCAGCCAAGTCTAATCGGGCCATCAAGATAAGTCAAGCCACCAAGCCAAGCCATTACATAAAGCACAACCATCACACCAAATCAAGCCACCACGCAAAGTCAAAGCGACACGTGAAGTCAAGTCATCTCATTAATTCGAACTGTCAAGCCACTAAGACAAGCCATTACACCAAGCCCAACCATCACACCAAATCAAGACACCATGCCAAGTCAAACTGACACATCATGTCAAGTCATACCATCAAGACAAGCCGTCATTTCAAGTCAAGTTGTCTCTGTCATGCCCAGTCAAGTCATCTCACCTATTCAAACCTATTCACCTATTCCATCACACCAAATCAAGCCGCCAATCCCAGTCAAGTTGCCAAGTCAAGCTATTACACTCTGCTAAACCATCACCAAGCCAAGACAAACCGCCATACCAAGTCAAGTCATCTCATCAACTGAAACTGTTAAGCCAAGTCAAGCCACCAAACCAAGTTAAGCTGCCAAGTCTAGACAAGCCATCACTCCTAGTCGAACCAACACACCTAGTCAAGTTGCAATGTCAAGTCAAGTCGTCCAGTCAAGTCAAGCCACCATGTCAAGCCAAGCCGCTATACTTAGACAAGCAGCTATGTCAAATCTAACTGTCACACCTAGTCAAGCCGTCATACCATCCCAAGACATCACGCCTAGTTGTACCAACACATCCAGTCAAGCTGGCATGCCTAACCAAGCCTTTACTTCTAGTCAAGCCACCTGGTCTAGTCAAGCCATCTCGACTAGTCCAGCAGCCAAGTCAAGTCCAGCAGCCAAGTCAGGTCCAGCAGCCAAACCCCGTCAAACTGCTATACCCTGGTCTGTCCCGATGGCGCAACCTTGGTCCATCCCGCCTGCGCTACCTTTGTCCATTCTGGTCCGTCCCACCAGTTCTGCCCTGGACCTTACATTGCACCCTGTCTGTTTTGATTGGACTTGTGTATTTTATAGTCTGTCTTTGTTTATGTAGTGCCATCCACCTACATAAACACAGACAGGTTGTCCCATGTGCTGTTGTTTCTCACTGTCCCTCATGTTTTTCACAGGTGCTGCTCAGCAGCTCAATGAGTAGGCAGCCATGGCAGCACCACTCATGATTTTGGACAGCACCTGTATTCTATCTCCCATTCCTCTATTTATTCGCTCCATTGTCTCGTCTTCCACGCCAGATTGTTTTGTTTTGTTCCCAGGCTGGTCGTGTTGGTCATATGCATTCCAGGTACCCCCCAGTTGGTTTGTTTTCAGTTTTATTGTTATCTTGATTTATTTGTACACCCTTGTGAGTGCTTTGCTTGTTAGTTGTTTTGTTTATTTTGTAAGTTGTCTTTTTTTTCCTCAATAAAACTACATCATTGCCATTCCTGCATCCTGAGTCCTTCCTCAAAACCGTGACACCAATGACAGAATGGAACTAATAAACAAGATAACAAGACTATGAATCATGAACCAATGACAGGACAAGACTAATGAAACCAAAGACCAATAAAAACAAAACACATGAAACATGAGTGTCACATGACAAAGACAGGAACAGGAAGTGACAATGGAACTTCAAAATAAAGACATGATCTAAAACATCAACAAAAAACACAGATGTGGCAGTTTTTAACTAATAGATTTACCACTGTATAACATATTAACAAATATATAACTACATAAGTAAATAAGTAAACTGATGATGTTGGCCTGTCCGACCACCAAGGTATACATGATATTCAATTTGTTGTAGTAAAAAGCTGTTAAATAATTTATGTTAATTACCAAAAACTTTACGTTTTCAAAAGTTCACCCAAAAATAAAATTCTCTCATAATTTACTCATCCTCATGCCACCCCAAACTTGCATAACATTCTTTCTTTTGTGAAACACAAAGATTTTTGAAGAATTTATGAATTTAAGAATTTATTCAAGTGTTTTGTCCATTTAATATAAATCAATGCGATCAAAATGTTCAAGCTCCAAAAAGGACATAAGAACAGCATAAAAGTAATCCATAATACATCTTGAGTGGTTTTATTCATGTCTCTTGAAACGATACGATAGCTTAGGGTGAGAAACAGAACAAAATGTAAGTCCTTATTCAATGCAAACCATCCCATCCACAGTCTCCTTGGCACATTTTAAACCAAACCATGTTGTTGCAACCAAAATGTTGATGACAAACACTAGAATATAAAAATGTAATGTCTCGTTGGTGTATAAATGGTAATGGGATTGAGTAACTGGTAACCACATGCAGCGCCAAAGTATCACCATCTTGATGCACTATGATCCAACTGGGCAAGATGACCAGAGTTTTAGTCGTAGAAGTGGATTAAAGTACTCGAGTCGTATGGATTATTATTGCGCTGCCTTTATATACTAATGTGACCCCACTGACTTATATTGTATGGACAAAAATACATCAAACTTCAAACATGTTTGTGTACCCCTGAAGAGAAAAAAAAATGAGGGTGAGTGAATGAAAAAAATTGTCATTTTTGGTGAATTATCCGTTTAATGTTTAGCATGCTTTCCCCCAATTACAACAAAAATGTAACTTAAAAATATAACACCCAAGAAGTAACATTATTTGGACTTTCTACAGCAGGAATGATAAGTAAATAATCTCATTCCATTTTCTCAATTCAATGTTGACTGCATTTGTCAAACTCAAGATATTGTTAGAAAAGATTTTTTGTAAGATACATTCTTACCACAATAAATGTTGTCTTTATTTTTGATGTTTATTTAATGTTTATTGTTTGAAATAAACAAAATCGCACAAATCAGGGTTTTAATCTTTGTTTAGGGTTACAGGGTTACAAAAATTGCAAACCTCATATTAAATAAACAGAAAAAATTGGCTTATGTAATATTTAGTGAAGCCTTGTTTGACGAGTTACCTTTTCTGAAGTTTAAGCACTTCCTTTCACATATTATTTTAGCTAAAACTGGCTTTGTTTTTAAAAGTTTCTGGCCATATTTTGTACCCAATTCTAGCAAAGTGAGAAAACAACTAAATGAGGACTGAAGGAGAGAGAGACAGGGTGAGAAAATCCAAGCATCAATAACGCACATTAGTTCTTGTACATCTGTTCCAGCTGAATTGCCTCCAACTTCACAGCTTCTCACCATCCCTTGAGAGTTTAACTCACCATGGTGCTCTCAAGAGTTTTTGAATACTGTTGGAAAAGAACCCAGAAGAAGAGATCCTATTAAACTAACTGGTTGAGACAAAAGAGCAGATATCTGTATGGATTTGTCGCACATTGATTTGTTTATTTAAAATTCAATGCGAGGGAACAGAAGCTAAATGCCACACAAGTCCTCAGAGAAACATGACAACAATATCAAAAAGAGCCAAGTTATTGCGCTAGTCTGTAACAGGGGTGGGGGTGGTGAGAAGCCTTGAAATTTACATGTTTTCAACTTCTTTCTTCCAGATAGTCATTATTCACAAAGTTAATTCTGATCCTGTGGCAGTATTTCAAAAAGCAACAAATCAGTGTTGCCTTGGATAACACAAAAAAACTGAGCTGGTGGTAGCCCAAGATAGCCTGTAACTCAGCCAGAAGGCCAGAATAATAAATATACAGTGTTGGGTGAGGATGTTTGTCATTTTTGCAGTGAAATAAATGGTTCACTATGGGTGTATTACTCATTCTACTGAATATTATGGGCTCAAAGAGGTCCAGACTGTCAACATATTCACACTGATACTTACTCTTTCATTGATTTTTTTGTTCAAACAAAAAGAGTTCAAGACGAGACAGAAGTATCTACTGGTAATTTAGCAATTTCCTTTAGCCAATCAGACCATGCAGAGCTATGGCCACCCATTAATGAATAAAGCACCTCATTAAGTGTAAGCATACTGATGAATTGGGAGTCTCAATAATTATTTTGCTTCAGGATAATTGCCACCATCCTTTGACGTTGCACAGTTCACCGAACACCTAGAGTGTCTCTATTCTGATTTTAAAGGAATTGTTCACCCAAAAATGAAAATCCTGTCATTATTTACTAACCCCCATGTTGTTACAAAGCTGTATGCTATTATTTTCTCAGTGTAGAAGTAGACATTTTTCATGCTTTTTCACACAGGTTTTACTCATACACCAGGGGCGTCACTAGACCCCTTTTTCTGGGGCAATCTCAAGTTTGAGTTTTAACTATTTACTTTATTTGTAAGTGCATTCATTTAGATAGATCAATTTCTTTTTTTATGGGATTATCAATCTAAACGCAACGCATTAACCCACCCAATCAACACTTGTAAAAGCAACGCAGTTTAAACATGCATGCAGAAATCCATGTACATGCGGCACGCGCCTTTGCGCTAACTATAAACAAAGCCACTGCAGCAGCTCTTCAGCATGAAACTGTTCAAACGGTGCAGTTTTCAGGGTGCGTCGTCCGGTGTCAAGTGTCAACATATATGAAATATGTAAGATATTAAAATGAATAAATGTCAATTTTTCCATCCTATTGTATTTACATTTATTTATCACCCCTTATTTATTTTAGATACATTTACATTTATGTATTTGGCAGATGCTTTTTTCCACTGAACCACCGAACCACCACTGCCCCCAGATACAGTTCCGATATATTGTTATTAAATCTACATTTATTATATTTATTACGTATCATATTTTAATGGGGATATAATTTATTACAGCTGACAGTTACACGAGCAGACAAGGCTTGAACATCAACCGAATTTCATGGCTTTTTAACACAAATTCTGTGTACAAATTTGAAGGCTGTTTATTGGAGCAACACAGGTAAACGTCATATTATGCAACTACCCATTACTTTATGGAGAGTTTACGACCTACTAGTTAAGTCTTGCCTTAAGAACAGGTGATGCAACCAAATTAAGCACCGACTTTAAGTTACAAACTAACTAGTAAGCCCTTAATTTGAACTGTATGTCCTAACTTACCTGAGAACTTACGCACAGCTGGTGCAACCCTACCCAGGTGTCGGCACGCAAGTCAGAATTGAGGTAGGCTATGAAAACATGATGAAACTAAAGTAGGCTAAGTTTCTAAATAATACAGATTATCTTATTTTGCCTCAAACATTGGCTCCTGTAGATGGACATCAGATAATTCTTTGGACGAAGCAGGGACAGGAAAGCAGAAAGGAGAGATGAGTTTGAGGGAGGTAAGGGTTGATAAACAAACTACATCCTCAGCCGTCAGAGTCAGGTTTCAGTCATCAGATGAAAAAGCATCAAGTCTCAGGAAACCTCTGTCAAGTCTATGGAATTGCAGAGAAAATAAACACATTGTGTGTCTATGTGTTCTGTAGTACTGCACTGTCTTTGTGTGTGATAACAATGAATCAATCTTTTGGATATGAAATTAATAATTGTATTCACTAGCGCTAGTTTAGGACACTACATAAACAGTTGGCAGTAACTATGGCTGCTGTGTGCTAATTACCTAGCGACTAAAAAGGACTATAGTTTGGCTTGTTTTGAGTTGTTGTTGCAAGTAAACTTAATGAGTAACATCAGTTTGAACTTACACCAATTATGTAAGCTAGCTAGTTATTAATTTATAGAAACGACACTTCTGCATTTATAAATGTAAAGATAGCTTAGCTAGTTTAGCATGTTAGCAACCAAACTCAGCCAGTTTAGCAAGCAACTTTGACTAGCGACCACCTCTCTGCTCATTCTGAGACCTTTTTTGTCTAAAGCCATTTCGTCTGAGGCCGTTTTGACTGACATTGGATAATGCAATTCCATATACTTACTTGACAGAGGTTTTCTTGATGTGAAATTTGTAATATAGAAGAATGCAAATGTGCAAGAATGTTTTCTCTGGTTATTTGCATATATAGTGTATGCATTTTATGCCATAAAACATGTTGAGATTGTTAAAGATACTTAACATGTTGAGGATACTTAAATAAATATTTTCATACATGTTTACCTTTCCCAGTACATGTTGCAGTGTAGGAATAGTGGGATAAGCAAGGGAAGTTTGTGTAGGGCATTGTGTTGCACACTTATTGCACTCAGCAGTCTTTAAAAAAAAAAACTAAAAAAAACAGATATGAGTAATGGGAGCCTGTATGCCAGCAGAGTTTATGTCTAACAATGCCCCTGTCATACACCACAATTCATAGAATACTGTGGCAGCGGGGGAGTGGTCAAACATCTGTCCGGAGAGAGAGAAAGCGGTAAGGGTGCTTGCACCTGAGCTAGATTATGTTTAACACCTGTTTCTAATTTCAGTGAGCATGGGAAGAGTGGCATATAAGCAGCCACGCCACCAGCAAGGAGAGACAGAGTCTGGCACAAGGAAGGCCACGGTGCTCCTGAAGCTGTTGCGTTTAATCTGTTGTGTTTGTAAAGCTAATGTGTTTAAGTGACTACATGCCTGTGAAGCTGATGAGTTTGTGAAGTTGTAAAGCACCGAAGTGGCAGATTAAAAGTCTTACCTGAGCCTGGAAAACCCGTTTCCATGTGTTTTCCTTCCCTTCTGCTGCGAAGTTGTGTTACAAATACATGTCTGTCAAGCTTCAAAAAGAACACCATAAAAGTGTCATAAAAGTATTCAAAATCCTCAAATATAAGTAATTATTAACTAATAATTCACTGATAATCTTGCCCCATGCCAAAGTTCGCATCCAGCCCATGTTCACAAAAAGTACAAATTAAAAAAATGGTTTGTACACAACATTGATGGCAAAACAGTGTTGTTTTTTACATTGTTGAATTCTGGTTGCAACTGTGGAATAGAGGCAAGCGTCTGAAAATTACATTAAAAACAGCATACAGGGTTTTAATGATTAGGGTTAGGTTTAGGTATTTGGTTTAGGGGGAGTAAATAATGATAGAATTGTCATTTTTTGGTGAACTATGCCTTTAAATCAGGACAGTCCTGGGCATGTCCAGAAGCAATGGCCAGATGATGCTGTATCTCAATAACACCCAAAGATCACATGTTAACAAATCAAAAATCAAAAGTGAGATAGTGTGTTGGAGGTGGATACTATTGAGAAACCACCAGATGTCTAGGCTTGCTCTACGGTTTATTTTTATACTCTGAAAACATGTAAGCAATCGCAGGGGAAATGGAGGAAATGGAATAAAAAGAGGACATGGACATTTAACAATATGGGGTAAAATAATCTATTGGATTCTAAATCTTTCATCTGTATGTATATCTGATGTATAGAAGGAAAGAGTTCTGTATTAATGTATGGATACATGTGTAGCATCATACATGATCCAGCATCTGTTCTGTTTATTCTGAATGTATTGTGAATGTTGCAATGCATCAGGCTCTTGCATGGCATTTGCATACCACTAGCACTATAACTGAGAGCATTGTCGGTTTCAATGCAGCTCATGCATATCTCTGCGAACCTCTCCTATGGGGGTCAGGAATTCCGTGACTATCTTGCCAATCATATTCCCTAGATTTTCTGTGCTTTCCCTCATTTAATTTTGTTTATGGATTTATTAGATTCTATAAATAAACACTGATGCGATTTAATGCATGTTGACTGTACATATGGGACAGGCGTACAACTTTTCTTTTTTTATTTATTTGCTGATATATTTTGAAATATGTAAAATGTATTATTGTTTAAAATATAATGTAGTAGCAAGAACCTTAAAAATAGTATAAATATATATGTGATTAACTATGAATTTTCTGCAGAGGGTATTTGCACCTTATCTAGTATTTGTACCATATTTTCACCCCTACTTAAATACTAACATACAGTATATGAGCATCACTCGAGTGTTTTTATTGTTTATTTAGAGTCCCACAGACACCCAACACCAACCCCTAAACCTAACCCTAACCTAACCTTCCCTTTCAAAAGTGAACCTACTGTAGTATTGCCATCGTATTTTGTTTTAAAATCATAATAACCACAAAACGCACAAAAAGGTTTCTATACCTATATGGTTAGACAATATTATTATAGTAAAACCATGGCTAATTTTATCTGGATCAAATCTTTCTCTCAACTCCACAACCTTCATAGTGACCAAATCTCTGCGAGAAAATGAAAAACTATCTTCATATTTATTTATCATTATAACTAGTATTAAAGGAAATATTAAGAGTGAAGACAGGAAACAGGATGGGAAACAGTGGGACACAAGTTGATGTGGAACCCGGGTTGTCCGCACAAGAAAAGCACATCTACATCATCCATGCATTCCATGCCACTGTAGCTACACTAGAGGGCTGTTCCAAAAGGTAGATGTCTTAATTAGGCTGCCTCTTAAGATATCTCGTTTTGGCCAAATTCTAAGGTATCACCGTATGTATCCTTCCTTGTGTTGGCGATCCCACAATGCACCATGTTGAGCTTGAGAAAAAATAAATCCAAGATGGTGGACAAGGCAAGAGAAATATAAATATTCACCTTACGTGCCAGAGAAACCAGCATGCGCACATTTTGAAAATGTTGTCTTGGAACTTCCATTCTAGCGCTTCTATATAGATATCTGTGGTGTTGATCTCAAAGTGTAATTAGCTAGCAAAGTGGGTTTACTGGATATAGAGTTGTCAAAAGATATCATGAGCATTTTATAGTGTTCAGGGGGTGTCAAAACAACTTTAGATTGTACAGTGCTAAGTTTTTAAAACAAGAGTTCTTCATTCACAAATACACAAGATCCTGCCTTCACGCTGTCAACGTACTTATGTGCCTCTGTGCTTATTAAACTCCAAGAGACAACACAAAGTCATTAAAAATATCTCATATGACACCCTCTGATCTTCTCATGTCATTCACCCATTGATTCAAATGACTAAATGCTTGTATTATGAAAAAGTGCAGTGTGTCTGTCTGAATGTGATCTGCCAGATCCATTTTACATAGAGTGACAGAAAAAAACACCTCACTAGCATTTTCACATAGTAAAGGTGCGATGTAGACTCTCACCATCAACTCTTGGTGAAAAATACCTTCTGCGCTCCCACATGAAATCCATTTTGATCGACTCTTCTTAGTTGCTTCAATACAAACAGGAAGTTAGATGACAGAATTAGGAAGACCGGAGCATGGAAAAGGGGCGGGGCTGAATAAGATGAATACTTATAATCCTTTCACTACGGAAAAGTATCGATAAATAACAGTTTAATATGACACAAATCCGACTATTTTATCCAAAATGTGTATGTGTGCTGTGCGTATTTATGCCCATTAGAGGGCCATTTTGTTTCTATTATGTCACCTGTATTGAAATCAGTCAGAGATTATTAAGCAGAGATGGGCCCCTTCAATTAAAATGAATGGGAGAAATTGGAATGCTTAACCAAGGAGCTCTGAGCGCCCAATGGTCAATGGATGTAGAAAGGAAGTCCCGCCTTACAGTTAAAAGAGCCAATCACCTTTTGGATACAGACATCACCTGTAAATAAACTCTAGAACGTGCATGCGCATTAGCTGTACAAGCTGGTAAATGTTTTTATTTTTTTTGCATAATATGAGGTAAAGAATCAACATTTATGATACCAATATTGTCAGATAATATTGCTGATTTGAAATATGTTCTTTTATCGTAATCTTGACCTACTGTTTTTGAGGTCTTTCTCCATTCAAGTACATAGGAGCTGCAATGGCATGACTGGAAATAGCCTCCTGAGAGCATTCCAAAGATGGCCGACAGTGGAATGACTTGCTAGAAAGACTATGATTCAGTTGCGAGTCTCGCGTGCGCTGCCCGTGAGGAGCGCTGTTTGAATGATACGCGGAGCTGCTGCCAATGTAGTGTGTTCCAAATCGCTGTCTTATGAGGGATCATTTCAGTAAGGATGCTACCATAGAAGAGAGCTGCCTATGTAGGCAGGAGACAGCGAGAAAGCTCACTAAGTTTTGGAACAGACCCTAGGTGTAATTTAGTCTGTGTAGTCTCATGTGGTTCTGTGTTTGTCCTATGTTGTTTTATGTAGCACCATGGTCCTGGAGGGACGTTGTCTCGTTTCACTGTGTACTGTACTAACTGTATATGCTTGAATGATAATAAAAACCACTTAACTTGACTTGAGGTGTGCATGTTGTCTTCTATTTCTGTGTTTCCAAGACTATTGGAGTGCACTGTTTCGAATGTCATTTCTATCATTTTTTTAAATGAATTATAACTACTAATTATTATTATTATTGAAGAATCTTTTAGTAAAATCATGATAAGTAACTATGGATGAAAATAAATTGTTTAAATCATTATTAAAGTTATTTCAGTCAAGGTGCTCTTATATGAAGAATAATATATTAACACTAGTTCCTCTAATCAGAGGCTGTTTGTTGGATTTAAATTGCTTTGTGGAAAACCTGAAAAATATGCTCTTTAAAAACCCTATAAAATCTAAATATTCATGGGTTTTGTCTATTTATGGTTAGACCTTATTAATGGGAATGACAACGAGGCTGTGAGAGAAAGACTAACCATTTCTTCAATGGCACGAATTGTATGAAGCTCTATAAAGCTCCTAGATCACATCTGATTTTCTATAACTCTTGTTTTCTGGAGTTCTTTGTATACCGAATGCTCCTGGACAGATATTTGATCAATGTTATGTCTGCGGTATGATCCAAAATACTTTAAACTGAAGTACAGCCCCACTGAAGAGACTGTAAGACTATCCCTCACAGCCTCATCAATCAAAGATGGCACTAGCGTGAATAAGGTCTATGTCTATTAGCTTTGAGGCCATCCGTATATGCTAATGTTTACTTCTTAAAGTCAACAAAACAGTTTTTAATATACAGATTTTAAAAAAATTGAAATGTCCCCTACCAAAAATATTGCTGACTAATTGTAAATTAAATTAGGCAACAGCAGCTTGTCAGTAACAGTAAAATGTCAGAGTACCAGAACATTCGGTATCAAAATGTAGAGTTCCCTTGTGATCAGGTGATAAATGATGTGACATAATCACATACTGTACTTTTTCTCCTCAGGAAAATTACTGTACATTTGGCTGCAAGCTTTTTATGTACAGAAGTGATGACCTTTTATGGAACTAAAACACTTGTCCCGACATTGACACAATACAGTGCCCTAACAGTGTGATAAAATACAATGCAGTTTGCTTTTTTACTATGTTTTTCATAGATCATTGGCTGGGTTGAACTTTAGGTTAATGAGCTACTCAATAATGTATTGATATATTCCTTAGGGTCAGCGGTGCACAAGGATCTATCTCAATGACGCATGGCTTTAGAGGATATTACCTTAATTCATAATGCACCTTGGCTCTTATCCATTTCCTTGATTTACTGCAAATATGTGTGCGAGCGTGTTCTTTATAACTCAAGCAAACATTTCACACACCTTCACATCTGACAGGAGTTTGAGGTCTGAGGGTACAAGGTTGACATTTAACAGTGTTATGGCATCAAACAGTTTACTGCCTATCTGAGCTATCTATTCACAGCATATCTTAAACATTTGAAAGTAATGTTCAGAAAATGAAAATCTGTGGGATTGATTCATGCTTTTGATGTTTGTCTGCTCAGATATGAAATGTCGCTATGTCACTCTATGATTTTCAGAGAAACGTGGCATCTGATGGACATCAGTACACAAGGTTAATTGGTTTATATTAGACATAAAGCAGATGGAGTCTTGTGAACTCATGCTATTTCACTGCAATGACCTTGACCAAGGAATTGTGGTGATTGCAGTCATACATGGCTTTATAATTACTATCCATTTATATTTTTTTTCCATTTAATTTGGCAGAATACAGCTTAATAATGCCCATGAAGGTATTTGTGTGTCCAGGCTGAGATTTTGTAGGCCTATATGTGGTAGAATTCACTAGGGGACTTTGTTTTCCATTTGATATTCTGTGGCTCCTCTGGATGGCTTCATCAGTTGTCTGATAGTGCGGAGTCCCTGGCATTTATAAAGATCAAGGGTCCTCATTTGAA
This sequence comes from Xyrauchen texanus, assembly GCF_025860055.1. Lineage (NCBI taxonomy): Eukaryota > Metazoa > Chordata > Actinopteri > Cypriniformes > Catostomidae > Xyrauchen > Xyrauchen texanus. The sequence continues at coordinate 41,311,392 of NC_068288.1, forward strand.
GACGGTAGTTTATAGATCTTGGATAGAGGACTGGTGGTTCAAACAAGGTCATGTCGAGCCAATTTGTCAGATACTTACTACAGCACTGTGACATCTTATAGCCGGCATTTTCATCCTAATTCACACCTTGAGGGAGGCAATTTCCACTGTGCTAGCAAGTCTTTTGAAGCCCAAGTGTGTGTATGTTTAAATGCCAGGGATTCCCCATCATCAAACACAGGAGGAAGCCGAAGTGGCATAATGTCTGAAACAAATCGAAAACCTGGTACAATTGCTTTTGAGTAAATTCTTGGAAAATAACTCCTATTCTGACCTGTGCATTATATACACACAAAATTCTTATAGTTGTTTCTGCATATTAAATCTGGGAAAAAGCAAATGTTTGTTTTTTACAGTATACAAGTCTAACTAAATCCTAAGTGCTTAAAATTGTGTATGTAAAAAGTACAAGTAGTGAAAATGGTCATTGACAAAGCAAAATTAGCATTTTAGCCTCCATCATAATAGACTTAAATGACTAATTGGCATTCTCAAAGACCTGTATTTCCATTTCTGTTCATTTTCATGATCACTATCGTCATCATTCTCATCATATACCTCCATTATTTCAGCACTAATGTAAACAAACTTTCTAAAAGGGACAAATAAATCTAAAGTACTGTAGAGTAATATGCATCTTGTACAGAATGTCCTTAGTGACATTCTATGTAGTGTCAATTATTTACAAAACTAAATTAGGCACACATATCACTATCTCTTTTAATCAAATGAACAAATCAGGAATACTGTATTTTGTGCTGTTTAATAGATAATTTCATACTGTACAGTCAATGTAATCTGAGACATGACAAAAGACAAGAATAGGCACTAAAAACAGTACATTCAACTTTCCAAATACAGTATTTTGACACAATACTCCAGCACAAGGAAAATTAAATGTGTGCTTGGGAAAGAAAAAAATTGCATTACAATATTTCCATAGCAGCAGAGACATGCAGAAATTCAAAATACTTTTTCTGCCCTTAAGTATGAGTAGATATCTAATGCTACTAAATTCCATCTACCTTCCATCCATCTATTCATGTGTTCTTTAATTTTGTGGTGAAAGCTCTAAACGTTTCCTTCAAACAATGACGTGGCCAAACAAAAGCCTAAGTGCTGAGATGGACTGCTGGTGCATCTGAGAGAAAATTGCATTTATCTTACAAAGGTGGTGAAATAAATGTTGGGATATGTAATATATTTTCTGTGTGTTACAAAAGTAAACAAAACACATCTGCATGAAGATGAGACTAAATTTATACAACACAAAACATTATGGAGTCAGCAGGCATCACGGCACTTATAATAGCAGAGCCTTTTGTAATAGATTTGAGCGCACACGTCTTACCATGTTATTACTGTGTAGTTAATCTGTAATTACATTCTTCAAGAGCTGTAATTGGATTTGTATTGTATCAGTTGCTTTTGTGTGGTATCTATGCACTTGTGGTGTATTGTTTTGTGGTTTACTCATGACCTTAGGCTATTTTTAAGCAAGTAAATCTCCTTAAATCAGCAGAAAGAGCATTACTTCCATAAAAGCTGTCCATATATTGCTATTGTTTAATGAAAATGTACATGTGAATAAAACTTTACTTTTAAGTAAATTAAGTACAAATTATAAAAGTTTCCGTAATTTATATTCCTGTTGAATTCAATTATATGCTAATCGAAAAATGATGTAGTAAAAGATTAGTCATTGTTGGAAAACATGTCTTCGGTCATCAGGATAATGAAGTAGCTTCCATCTATTTGCAACCTATTTATTATACACATGCACACACAAGTCGATATACAACACAACATGGTATATAGAGGGGCTTTCACTATCCCCAAGTGTTAGTGTGCAGCAATCGGAGGTTCAATTTTCAATCATTGCATCTTTTCATGCGCTCTCAAATAAGAACTCAGGAGAGCCCTTGACCAGGACACTGCTGGCTCTGTAAGTTAACGTGAAGAGAAGAAAGACTGGAGGAGAAACCATGCTAAATTTAATACATATCTAGATGCAGCACGATCGATCTCAGTGGTTTTTAGACAGGCCTGAAATCTGCTTGAGATATTTTGTAAATTTTTAGGAATGTACTGATTCAAGATTTAATTGGAATGTTTTTTAGGCTATTTTCCTCTCAGTTTATCTTGTAACTGGAAGACAGACTTTATTGTTAGTGCTTCAAAGGCAAGTATCACTACTATTGTTAATAAATGGTAAGGGATTTGAACAAACCCCCAACCCTAAGTATTAAAAGGATAGATCATCCAAAAATGTAAATTCGCTAATATTTTACTCACCCCCATGCCATCCCAGATGTGCATGACTTTCTTTCTACAGCAGAACACAAATGAAGATTTTGTGAAAAATATCTCAGCTCTGTAGGTCCATAGGCAAGTGAATGGTGATCAGACCTTTGTAGCTCCAAAAATCACATAAAGGAAACATAAATGTAATCCAAATGACTCCAGAGTTTAAATCCATGTCTTCAGAAGCAATATAATAGGTGTGAGTGAGAATCTGATAAAAATATAAGTCCTTTTTTAACTCAAATCGCCACTTTAACTTTCACTTTCAGATGTAAAAGTGAAAGTGGAGATTTAGAGTAAAAAAGGACTTACATTTTTATCTGTTTCTCACTCACACCTATTATATCGCTTTTGAAGATATAGATTGAATCACTGGAGTCATATGGAAAACTTCTATGTTTGATTTTTGGAGCTACCACCATTTGGTCAGACCACCATTAATTTGCATTGTATGGACCTACAGAGCTGAGTAAGTCTTTAAAAATCTTTGTTTGTGTTCGGCTGAAAAAAGAAAGTCATACACATCTTGGGTGAACTATCTCTTTAAACATCTCATCCTGCATTGGACAAGGATGATACATTAGATCATGCAGCTTCCTGAGAACAGGTACGTTCTTTCCTAAGCAATGAGACTTCAAATTTTTGCCTGGAGAATAAATAAACAGCCAAAACAGTCCTATAAATATGATAACATTTTATGAAAAAAGCATCACCACATAGAAAGACCTTAGAAAACCCATCATCTATAGCAACATGCTAAAAACCACTCTGAATACCATAGTAACCACACAGCAAAACTATGGCAACCACTCAATACACCCAAGCAACTGCATACCAACATGCTAAAAACCACACAGAACACCTTAATACCCGCATATTTACACACTGTCAAATACTTAAACGCCCTAAAAATGTCTCAGTTACATATGTAACATTGGTTCCCTGAGGGAACGAGATGCTGCGTATGATTGCTATGGAACACCATCCAAGTGTCACGTGGTCTGAAGCCCTTACACAATCATGCCAATTTATTGCCACATCAGGCTCCACAAAGGCACTTGGCTTTCAAGCCATCGAGTCAGATTTTATGCAAAAGGCACGAGCCTATGCAGCTGCAAGAGAGTATGGCCAGTTACTCATTCCCCTCAGGGAACCAAGGTTATGTACGTAAGTGAGATGTTGAGCTCGAGCTGCGTATGATCGCTATTGGAATGAAATACATTCACGGCATGCGAACAGTAGCTGCCAACTGTCTAAGCCCTTGTGGCAAGCAAATAGCAGTGTACAAGCGAGCTAAAGCATCTGAATAAAAGGAATTATGAATTTACTCCTGTTCCAACAGAGAGAACTTGGGAAGCAGGAGTCAAACCCTCATCCAGATGATAAAATCGAACAAATGTATGCGGAGAGGACCACCCTGCCACCATACAAATGTCCTTCAAGGATGCACCTCTAGCCAAAGCCCATGGAAGCCATGTACGTAGAATGGGCTTGAATACCCACTCGAAATTGCATCAATAAGCCAATGAGACTGTCTTTGCTTGGACACTGAAACACCTCTGTTCTGGCCAACAAAGCACATAAACAACTGTTCTTACTAACGCCATTGGCTAGTTGAACTGGGCAAAGCATATGTAGCCTTCCATGCTCCTGATGTAGAAATAACTGTGGGATGGATTTTTTACACCTGGTGCAAAATCCATACAAAAGGGATTCACTGACAGGGCATGCAAATCACAGACTCTCTATACAATGCCAATGGCAATAGCAGTGCCATTTTGAGAGTCAAAAAAATATCAGTAGCTGTTGTCAAGGGCTCGAATGGAGTACCCAAGAGCACCTTTAAAACAACAGATAAATCCCATAAAGGAACAGGAAAGGGATGAAAATGTCTAAGCCTGCGTACCCCACGCATAAAGCGAGAGACAAGAGAATGTCTACCAATAAAGACTCCATTGATAAGCGAATGTTCAGCTGAAATAGCGGCAACATAGTCTTTAAGACTCCTGGTCCTGCAAAAATTCCAGCATTGAACAGACAGGTCAGTGAACTGGATTTTCACTTCACGCTATACACCAAGAAGCAAAAATACGCCACTTAAACGTACATAGGCTGGACTCCATAGGCTGGATGACCTTCGTGTCCAGTGCCCCAACCTGTGGAGGTAGCATCTGTCGTTATCACCTTGCGGTGACACACCTGTCCCAACGGAATGCCCAACATCAGAAGGCAGATCTGTTTTCGTGGCAGTTTGATAGCACCCACGTCTCACTCCGAAAGGACAAAGTTCATGCGTCAGTGGTTGAAGTCCCTATGTGGAGTTCATCCAGCACTGAAAATATCTTGCATGCAACATGCCCATGGGAATGAAAGTGGACGCCATGATCATGAGCCCCAAAAGCCTGTGAAATATTCTTGCAGGGAGAAAACATCCCACTCTTAACATTTAGCCCAGCCTCCGTTGACAATTATAAGGAGCTGAAAAACAAAATCTTGGCACGGATGGGGCTTTCACCAATATGTGTGGCGCAACACTTCCATGAATGGGTGTATGATGCTCAGGTTCCCACCCGCATACAGGCTTATCTGGCCCACCTCTGGCTGTTAACCGGGCAACCGACCCCAATGCAGGTAGCGGAATGCGTGGTGGTGGACAAGGTTCTCCGGGCCCTCTCCTGCATCCAACGGCGGGCTGTAGGAATGTAGAACCCTGAGACCCTTGCTGCCCAGGTGAAGGCTGTTGAACTGGCAGAGGCGACATAAGCCTGTGATGGCAGAGAGAGAGCTGGAACCAATTCCCAGAAGACACACCAGGAAAGGCGACCACCATCAAGGCCGAACTAGGAAGCTGGCCAGTGGAGGTCGGGATTGTTAAGGATCTGCTGGTGCACCTGCTCTTAGGATGAGACTGGCCATGGTGCTGTTGACCCATGCTGTCCAACCTGCCAGCCACAGGAGGCAACTCAACAGGGGTCCCAATCACTGGCATCTGGCGGAGGCCTAACGGGCCCAACAGCGCACATACGACTGCCCTGCACAAGCCCGTGAATTTCATCCCAGAGACTGGGTCCTGGTGCTGAGCCCCTGTGCCACGCCCAAGATTCTAGGCCACCTGGCAAGGACCCTACACCATGGTGGAACGGGTGAGGCTGGTGACGCATAGAGTTCAGCAGCCAGGACGAAGATGAGCGGAGCAGATTTACCATATTAACCTCCTCAAATGCTGGACCGAAACCGAGAGACAGGATGCAGGGTTCGCCCATACAGAGATCTGGGGAACCAACTCTCAGCAAATCAGAAGAAGGAATTGGAAACCCTGGTCAAACAGTTCAGTGATGTGTTTTTAAGTTGCCTCAGGTGGACCAACATGATCCATCATGAAATTAACACACCCCCTGGCAACTGGCTATAGAGGAGGAAGTACAATGGATGCTACAACTTGGGGTCATCGAAGAGTCCAGAAGCCCGTGGTCCAGTCTGATCATGATGGTTCCGAAGGTGATGGCACCCTCCACTTCTGTAATGACTTCCGTAAATTGAATGAAGTCTCCACCTTTGACGAATACCCCATGCCCCGAGTGGATGATCTCATCGAGCGGCTGGGCAGAGCGCAATATATTCACACTGGATCTTACCAAAGGATACTGGCTAGTGCCCCTAGGCCCCATCGTCCAGGGAAAAGATGGCATTCAGCACACCTAGTGCCCAATGGCAGTACTGGGTGCTACCCTTCGGACAACTTGGGGCACCTGCCACCTTCCAGTGTATGATGGATATCCTCCTGAGACTTCACCAGGCATATGCAGAGGGTTATCTGGATGATGTAGTGATTCTCTGAGCTGTGGGAGGACCACCTAGACCATCTGCGGAGGATGCTGACTGAACTGAAGAAAGCTGGACTCACAGCCAACCAAAAGAAGTGCCATCTAGGAGTGTCGGAGGCACGCTACCTGGGCTATCAGATTGGAAGGCGTCTGATCATGCCCCAGGAACAGAAGGTGGAAGCAGTACGCTCCTTCAGCCGACCAACCACTAAAACCCAGGTATGTGCATTCCTTGTTTTGGCAGGGTATTATTGATGCTTTATACCTAACTTCTTCACTATAGCCTGTCCTCTAACAGACCTGACCAAGAAGGGGCAACCGAGAAGGTGCAATGGAGCCACAATGCAGAGGAAGCCTTCCCAAGTTGAAGAACACCCTGGCCTCAGCTCCAGTCCTACATGCCCCAGACTTCAGCTGCCCCTTCCTCCTACAAACAGACACCTTGTATACGGGTTTAGGGGCCATCTTATCCCAGGTCCAACAGGGAGAGAAACACCACATCAGCCAGAAGCTGACCCCAGCCGAAACCTGGTATGCGGCAGTGGAGAAGGAATATATGGCCATAAAGTGGGCCATTCTGGAGCTACTTGCTACCTACTGGGCCGAAGCTTCACTCTAGTAACCGACCATGCTCCCTTGAAATGAATGGTGTGAGCAAGGACTCTAATGCCAGGGTGACCCACTGGTTCCTCATGCTCCAGGATTTCGATTTCAAGGTGCAACATCAAGCTGGGGCAGTCAATGGCAATGTGGACTGATCGGCTTCATCTGCTATCAATCAGCTGGAGAGGGTTTAAATGCCGGAGGAAGAGGAAGACGGAGAGCAATGACTCCAGAGAATGACACTAATCATCTTCTCCATCTCTTTTAAATTCCAGGCTCCAGCAACGAGTGAGCGCTGATCACAGCACGGACTCTGGGAAAAGCTTCACTACACACAAGACTCACAGACATCACGGCAGGCTCACCCCGCCCCTGCACTGAAGACACCTCACACTATTAAGTCTTAAACCTCTCACTATTGCCACAATCACAATAAAACACCCCCTTGTGGGGCCGTACACTTGAGAATTGTCTGTCTGTGCCTCATTCTTCCCACCACAACAGTGAAAGTGAACGGTGAGTGACTGAGGCTAACATTCTACCTAGCATCTAATTTTGTATTCTACAGAAGAAAGACTTTATAGTATACAGGTTTTGGAATAACATGAGGCTGAATAAATGATGACAGAACTTTCATGTTTGGTTGTACTATGTCTTTAAAAAAATATTATCTTGAGTTAACATACATCACACTACAAAATAAAGTAATTAAACAAATTAATTAGAATAAATAAAATACAATAAGTACATCAACAAATAGAAACCTAAAGGAAAAAACACACATTATCATTAGAATGTATTCCTCTAAATAAATCTGTAATTATGTCACAGATGCAGATATTTGGTCAAATGCCACAAATCTGTCAAACAGGCTTGCTATCTCAGATAACCTTTCAATGTTTTATTCCACACTGACTCACTGACAGAACCGTGGTGGACTGAAATGAGTTATAAAAATGAAACATAGCATTCATCTGTTTGGTTAAAGATGATCTAATTTAATTTTCCATTTTCTCATATCTGACTCACAAGAAGACTGAATCTTATAATTCATTCCTGATGCTGCTTACAAGAGGTAATACAAACAGTATAGAAAGGCTGTTTTGCTGCAATATTTTATTTATTTTTATTATTTCCCCAAGTATTGTGGGTACAACAGCCAATCAGCATTTATGTTTTATAAGTAGTGCTTGCTAAGGCACGATGCATAATTCACATTTTCTTCTGAAAAATAGTAACAAACTAGTGCTTATTCATTCTTTTTTTAATAGGCCTATATACTGATTCCAATGTCTAAAGCTGTGTAGTTATTATTTTGTTATACAACCAAATGTATTTAGGTCTTGGCTAGTGAACTTGAAAATGGGCAGGAAGGCCAGCAGATGTATTCCATCTCTAAGTCCACAATCAAAACTCCAAACTCCAAAGCGTGCACCCCACAGGTTTTTGTTGCTCACATGTGCTGCGTATTGAAGCAGACAGATAGCGGGCTGCACCAAGTGTGTTTTAATTAACATCTGTCTGCACTCTCGCCAATGCCTGCTGACCCACCACTGTGCTGCCAAGACACATTTGAATCAACTGTAATGAGCAGATTGGCTTAGCATGTTAGCACAAGGGGAACAGGTTGAGATCAGGCTCAACAACAATCGACACAGAGGAGTGTGTAACACATTTTGTTTCAAAGTCTGTAACTCAGTTGTGTTTTGTTGAATGTGTCTTAAATGATGATATAATATTATCATATTTGTCTGTTGCAAATTAAAGTAGGTTAGAAATCTCTAACTTATCCCTAAATTGTGAAAATGTTCTGTTACAATCTGACCCATGACTGAATAGTTTTTTTAACACCAGTTGAAATATTACAGTATATGTAAAAAAAAAAAACAAATGTAGATTATTTAAGAATATTTCAGTTCTACAGGTCCATTTAATGCAAGTGAATTGTGACCAGAACTTTAAAGCTCAAAAAGCATATAAAGGCAGAATAAAAGTAACCCTTAAGTCTCCAGTGGTTAAATTAAATTCTTCAGAAGCTATTTAATAGAGAAATAGATCACTATTTAAGTCTATATTCATCTCCACTTTCACCAGCTCTCTTAAGCACTCTCTTCTTTCTTAAGCGTTCTTCTCCTTCTTTAGTTTTTTAGGAATTCTTATTCTTCATGCATATCACCAACTACTTGCCAGGGAGTAGAATTTATAGTTGTAAAGGGATAAAAGGGAAAGGAGGAGGCGAGAACCAGCTTGGCAATATAAATATTAGTTCAATATAAAACTCAACCAAAAAGACAAACACGCAGACAGAGGTGCTGGACAGCTGTCCATAAATCTCTCTCTCTCTGTCGCACTGCCGTTTTCGGTCAGCCCTTATACCTCTCGAGGGCTAATTAGTCTGATTAGGGGCCGGGTGTGCGGAATCATGACCTGGCCTCGCCCTCCCTCTTTCCGTGGGGATGGGCGTGCCTTCCGCCCCATCTGCCTGCAGGTCATCCCCGTCTACGAGGGGACAAGAGGAGGGAAACAAAAAAATGTGGCACCTATACACCGTAACGGCGATCATACCAAATTAAAAAAACATTTGAAAAAAGAGAGGGAAATGCCAACACAGAGTGGCAATGGAAGAGAGAGAGGAGAGAGAGAGGGAAAAAAACCCACTTACTATCCAGTTCTCTGGTACACCGTAGCTTGGTCCTTGGCCATTCCTCCAATGGACAACAGCCGCACCTCCCCGGGCGGATTGGAGGCAGTCTTCCGGCCAGGGGCAGACAGAACGTCCCGCCGCATTCTCGGGAAACATTAGGGGTCTCCCCCGACCCTGGCGGCAGTTCTCCCACTCCAGGTGGTAGGCCGGAAGTCCCTCCCTGCTCGCGGTGGCTGGTCATCACGACCCGCCACATTTAGCAGCTGGTAGGGGTCTTCCCCCTTCCCTAGCTGCGGCCTTGACCACTCCAGGTGGTCGGCTAGGAACCCGTTCTCCCTTCGAGGTCGGCAGCCGTTCATCCACTCTCAGGCGGCCGGGCTCCTCCGTTCCCCTGCTCCGTTGGAGTGGATGGTAGTGGCGAGGACTCTACTACAGCGCATCCCTCCTCCTTCTCGGGTTTTGGCACCAGTGTAAAGGGATTAAAGGGAAAGAGGAAGCGAGAACCGGCTTGATGATATAAATAATAGTTTAATATAAAACTCAACCTAAAAGACATACACACACACAGGTGTAGGACAGCTGTCCATAAATCTCTCTATCTGTCGCACTGCCATCTTCAGACGGCCAATATCCCTCTCGAGGGATAATTAGCCTGATTATGGGTTGGGTGTGCAGAATCACGACCCGGCCCTGCCCTCCGCCCTGCCACAATAGTAAAAAAGGATTTAAACATTGATCTGTTCCTCATCCACAACTATTATATACTTCTGAAGACATGGATATAACCACATAGATTTAAGCTGCCTTAATGTGCTTTTGGAGCTTCAAAGTTTTGGTTACATTCTCTTGCATTGAATGGACCAACAAAGCTGTGATATTCTTAAAAAAAAATTATAAAATTATAATTTGTGTTCAGCAGAAGAATCAAAGTTATACATATTTAGGATAGCATGAATTTAGGTAAACGATAAGAGAAATTTTTATTTTACGGGGAACTATTCCTTTAAATTAAAAAATGTATCTGTGTCTGTCCAAAGACAGTTAAAATAAATAAATAAATGTTTCATTAAAAAATGCTGGCATTTGGAATATTTTTTTTATTATTATAATTTAAAGAAAATTATTAATATTTGAAAAACTTTTGTCCACCAAATCAAAATCAGTTTGTCTAACCAACATGAAGGTAGCCATTGTGTTGCCATGCGACAAGAAAACCATAAAACAGAGAAGACCTCTTAAGGCCCTCATGACGGGGTGTTATTTTTAAAATTTTATTAAATAACAATTATTTTTAAATTTTTATCAAAAGAAAAATTCATATTTGTAATAAATATTTTTGATTGTTTGAAAATGAACTTTTTACTATGAATTTTAAATGAAGAATAAGTTGTGTTTTTTTTTACATTTTAATTAATGGTTACACCACTTGACATTTTAAAGTATAAATGCTTTTCAAAGATTTCTAATTTGTATTATCTTAAACAATCTCAATTGTCAAAAATGGCTGATTCAGATGATACCTGTCATTTAAAATGCATAAACGTGATCACAAATCAAATAATAAACTAGATGTGAAAATGTTCCTTCTTATCTCAAAATATATTTTTTTACTTTTTGTAAATTGGTTATATTTTTACATAGACTTACAACTTGAACTGTCACCTCAGGATGCGTTTACGCCTGTAGCTAATTTATAATCGGTTAAACTGGTGGTGTTACAACTAACCCTGTGTCACTCCTCTGGACTCCCCTGATGTCAGAGATTCAGAGAAGGTGGAAAAGAGGAGGGGGAATGAGCAGAGGAAAAGTTAATGCATACAAGAGGAAGAGAGTGTTAGATGAATATTGCTAGTTCATCTGTTTTCTTAAATCTATTTAATTGGTGATGTGCAGTCATGCTGATTACTAGGAGGATCTAATCAATGATGGCCACAGAGTTCCATTTCCTCTGTGATTAGCTCTTGTGTTATTGTCAAACTGAGCGTCTATCATCCTGGCCTCACTGGATGGTATCATCCTGGCCTCACTTGGCCTCAAGTCTAAGCCATCGATACATTAACAAATTTCCAGTCTGAGTGGTGGTTTAATTCACCTATTGGTCCGAACGTTTTCAGGCACAGTTCTTCACATACATTTTTTCTTTGTACCTGTAATTTTGCTCCAAAATCATAGGTAATATTGACCACCTTCTACAAAATAATTGTGTAAAGCAGTTCAATGGAAAGAAGGAAGCGAGAATCGGCTTGATAATTTAAATAATAGCATAATATAAAACTGAAACAAAAAACACAGACACACACATGACAGACATGTCCGTAAGCTTTCTCTCTCTCCCACAATCCTACGCAGTCGGCCTTTATCCCTCTCGGAGGCTTGATTAGTCTGATAAGGGACCAGGTGTGTAGAATCATGACCTGGCCCCGCCCTCCGCCCTGCCACAAATTGATTACTCTGTAAATATTGATCCATGACATTTAATATTTTGTCATCGTCATTTATGTTTATCTTTACCTATAAAAATAATAATAATGATCAAAAATAAATATTTGAGCCGGAGAACTCTGGTTGACTAGGACTGACCCAGATAAACTTAAGAAAGTTATTAAAATTATTTCTTAACTTTTTTAAGGCTTAAAAGAAACAAGAACTAAACAATAAAGAATTTTGTATCTAAAAAGCTTCACATTAAACCCATGCCACTGCTTGTAAACAACACTGCAATTTGTGTGCATGCATTTTAAAATGTTCCATTGTTTGGTAAAAACAGCTAGTCCCGCCTCAAAACTCATGGCAGCGGTTGAACCGTATGATGACATGCTGGACCGCAAAACAAAAATAAAAAATGCAGTAATGTTTTGAAAGCACCACGAAGCCACTGCCAGTGAATGGCTTATAGTTGTCTCTGCACATTAAACTGGGATAGGATAAATTATTGTAAAAACCAAAAAACAGGCTTCACCTTTAATTTCAGACATACTGCCATTTGGCTGATAGCAATGTTGTTGGGAAATAGATGTAGATAATGGTAGAAGTGATTTAGGAGTGGGCTAGACTGTCTATACTGGTGGCCTCGCTGTGGGGAAGTCTTTTAGGAGAGGCGCTACACTGATGGAGGGAAAAAGAGCCACTGGCTGTTCACACACACACACACACACACACACACACAAACAAACACATATGAACACAGAGTGATAAGTGAGGCGAAGAGAGATATGGATTAGATTCAGTCAAGGGTCTAAATATTTTACAGATTCAGCATACAGCCATTCTGCACAGTTCCCATGGATGGATTTGCTTTTTGATGCATGATTTCTGGGGTAGAGAGCGAGACAGAGAGGAAGACTGAGAGATTCTTATCAGCTTCAGCTGATTGAGAAAACAGGCAGAATTGGAGATGGCTATCAACCCTCTGCGCATGTCCTCATAAACCATGTCGCATCCGTACATACAAATCCATATTTTGTATACAGGCTACATTTAGACATCGGGTGACACTGCACTTTTGTGTAAATGTTTACGTCTGAAGACTGGAGGACATTGCATTACCCATATTAAACGTTTAATGTGCATGCTCTCAATCAGTTATTCTCCGAGATTCAATTTGATGTCTATCAGCATGATTCTTTATACTTTTAAATGCTGACAACATGTAAGATTATATGAATACCTTAAACTGTGTTATTTTATCAGACAAAAAACGGTTTATGCACATCCTGATACTGTAGGTAAATGCTGTACCTCGATTTTGCGTAAATGCCTTGATCGACATTCTGTCAGCTAATTAAATTAAAGCCAGAAATGTCTAAATCTTATGGAAATGCAGTCGCAAATGTAAACAAAGATAATAATGGTTAAGGTTAGTGCCAGGACTATGTGCAATAAAAACACATTTAACCCTTAAATGCATTGGTGTAAAACACATTTTTACATACCTCATGTCTTTAGCAATCTGGCATGTATATCTATCACAAAATGATCTACAAAATGCCTAGACAGTGTAAAATTCTCAAAGCATTTTCAAGACAATTAGAAAATGTTTTATATAATATGTATATATTGATATATTTTGATGCTTATATATATATATATATATATATATATATATATATATATATATATATATATATATATATATATATATATATATATAAATCAAAGAGATGATGCAACAAATCACAAACAGCCATATGTTGCACTTGCTATAGTTTACCTCCACATTGCAATGTCAAATGTAAATCAAGTCAATCACAGAAATATATCAGTGTCACCTTGAGTAACAAATAGCATGTACTTTATGTGTCACAGTATACAGGTATTGACAATAACCGTGATATTTAAATCATGTTAATATTACACGTATGATAATATCTTAAATAATCCAGTGCCAGTAACCATTTGGTTGACACTCCAACATAGTAGGTGGTGGAACTGCACCTTAACGCTGGTTGCCACGCATCATAAAACAGAAAGAAGAAGAAGATGCAGTAACTTGTGTTTAGCTACTACTGCCGGACAAAATCGTGTCGGAGGAGATGACAGACGAAAGCGAGACACTCTACCCACACCCAAAAAATGTAGCTCGCCAGTCTGGAGGAAGTGCTGATCAACAGTAAGCGCAATAGGGGGCAATACCACCAACCTGTTTTTGCCACAGTAGAGAGAGTAATTTGCTGTTAGTTTGCTAGTCCTGAAATGGGAAATATTACATTATGGTCTTAGTTGTGTTCTTAAAGCTAAGTGATCATGGCGTTGGATTGACAGTAGTTTGTCTCTCCTAGTTATTTGTTAGTCAAAGAAGTGAGAGAGAGAGAGAGCCAGGGATTCAGGTCAGCTAACGCTGTTTGAGTCAGTGGATAAGAAAAGTAAAACAGACATAGCTAGTACATGTCAGGATGAAGCCATCACTAAATCACTGGCCTACTTCATAGCAAAGCACATGATGTCCTTTAGAATTGTAGAGAGGCCAGGGTTTAAAGCACTGATGAACAGGTGCTCCAAAATACAAAATCCCAAGGAGGCAAGAATTTTCTAATAAATTAATCCCAAACATGTACCTAAAAGTAAAAGCTGACATTATCCGTTGACATTGTATTGATGGCAGATGTTAGAACTTTTTTTTGTTTATCAGTTCATCTGGCTGTCATTAAGTTTAATTGTTCTTTTTGTATGCTTTTGTACAGTTTTGGTTACAAACTCTCTCTCCACCTCCATACATTTGTAGTTTATAATTGAATGGCCAAAAAGAGAAAACACATATGTTTTCAACTGATAGCATTTTATTTTTTTAAAATTTCTATTGATATCACGATAATATCATTGTCGTGAATTATTTTGGTCACGATAAGCGTGTAGTGAAAATCTAATATTGTACAGCCCTAATGTGGGATACTGATAATTCACCATTGTCACACAGAAAATCAACATGATATAGTCACATGATATTTTTGTAATAAACAAAGAAATAGACATCCTGTGATAGTAAACTTCTTTAGATATATGATATTCATATAAATATGATTTATGAAAGTGACAAAAAAAAAAAAAAAACTAGTGACAAAAAAAATATATTTTTGCAATTTTTGAATTTTTTTGTTAAGCTATTTATAGGAAAAAGTTTGTGTAATACTTAAAACTTGTGGGCAGGTACTAGGTGTTGATTAGGTACTGGGAGTGGAATGAGGTCCTGGGTCACTAAAGAGCTGAGGTGTGCATTTTAGGGTTAAAGAAATGTTCAGGTTTCAATTTATGTTAAGCTCAATTGACAGCATTATTGGCATAATTTTATTACCACAAAAAGTATTAGGTTTGTCCCTTGTCCCTTGTTTATATATATATATATATATATATATATATATATATATATATATATATATATATATATATATATATACACACTAGTGGCCAAAAGTGGCCAAAAGTTTGGAATAATGTACAGATGTTGCTCTTATGGAAAGAAAGTAGCATTCAACTGATCACAATGGACAGTAAGGACAATAACGTGATTTTTTTCCCCCCAAACTTCTTAAACTACTTCTCATTAAAAAATCATCCACCTGCAGCAATGACAGCTTTGCAGATCCTTGGCATACTAGCTGTCAGTTTGTCCAGTGAAATTTCACCCCACAATTCATGTAGCACTTGCCATAGATGTGGCTGTCTTGTTGGGCATTACTCACGCACCTTACAGTCTAGCTGATCTATTGTTCAATGTCTATGTTTCTTTGTCCCCTCGAACCTTTTCTTTTTGTTTTTCTTTGCAATTCGTCCCATAAGGCCTGCACCCCTGAATCTTCTCTTTACTGTTGTACATGAAACTGGTGTTTAGCAGGTAGAATTCAATGAAGCTGTCAGCGAAGGACATGTGAGGTGTCTATTTCTCAAACTAGAGACTCTGATGTACTTATCCTCTTGTTTAGTTGTACATCTTCCACATCTCTTTCTGTCCTTGTTAGAGCCAGTTGTCCTTTGTCTTTGAAGACTGTAGTGTACTCCTTTGTATGAAATCTTCACCATAGCCTTCATTCCTCAAAACAATGACTGACTAACAAATCTTCAAAGAAAGCTCTTTCTTTCTTGTCATTTTTGCATACTGTGGCAACTGAAAACAAACACAACGACAAGGTTAAACTTCATTTAATGATCCAAATAGCTTTCAGCTGTGTTTTATATAATGGCAAGTGATTTTCTAGCACCAAATTAGCAATTCTGCATGATTACTCAAGGATAAGGTGTTGGAGTGATGGTTGCTGGAAATGGTTGCTGGCCTTTTCCAAATGACATTTTTCAAATAGTGATGGTGCTGTGTTTTACATCAGCAATGTACTGACTATACTGTATGATCAGGTAAATGCCACTTTGGTGAATTATAGTACCAATATCCTTTCGAAACAGCAAAATCTGTACATTATTCCATTATTTTGCCAGTGTGTGTTTATATATATATATATATATATATATATATATATATATATATATGAAAACCATGGATATAGTAAGGGACTTGCAATGGAAGTGAATGGGGCCAGTTCATAAATGTTAAAATACACACAGTATAGCCACAAGTCATAAATATTATTTGTGTTAACATGATTTTAGAGTGATAAAATCAGGGATTTACTGGTGTTTTACCAGATTACAGAGTTTACCAGCTTAATGTTGTTAATGACAACAAATTTGTATATAGCTTTACACAGATTAGGTAAGTTATTTTATCACACTAAAATCATGTAAACACACATAACGTTTACGTCTTGTGGCTAAACTTTTGAAAAAGTATGTTTTTTAACTGTCAACATACACTTCCCTTTTAACCTTTAACCTAATATATGCTTTTTTTAAGGAGGGAAGAGTCAAAATAATTTTTGGTGGTAATCAACATTATAATACAAATTATATTAATTAACCTTAATCTGCAATCCATTTTGCTTCTGTAATTTGCCATTTTCCAAGTAAAACATAATACTTAAAATTTTTTCCATCAGGAATGGATTTGACTGTGAAAAGTGAGTACTGCACACCAGAATGGAGCAATGAGGGCTTGACAATGCCAGCTGTTAAGAAAATAATTTCAAGACAAGTATTCTGATGAAAGATTACAAAGACATATATTTTCTTTGGCATGATGAGCACCATGCAAGCAAATAGGATCAGCTTTAAATATAGTAGCATTAAAAATAAATATACCACATTCATTATATGCAATAAATACTTTCATATCTATCTTTTCAAATTTGTATGTCATACAAAATGTGACAACAGACTGCTGCTGTCTACATCACCCTCAAAACAGATAGTTTGATTCCATAAAAGCTCCCAGAAAAGTTTTAAGATGCCAGTTTTAATGAGCAATTTTTAAATTTACTTTCCCACTCTATGAATTTGTCTGCAGACTCTATGAATGTGTGTGTAAAAGAGTTTGTGTGTATCCATTAAAAATAATTATCTTACCACAAGGTAATATACGCACTCTCTAAAATAGTGCTGAAAACAATTATCCGAGTGCAAATGTAATATCATATTACTGCTGAGCAGCAAAAAGTTAAAAAAATTATATGAAAATGATGAAGAAATCAAGGGATGAAGAAGCTGGTCTGATGGTTTGCTTTGGTTTGCTCTCTAATTAAATATAGCTGCAAGCAGCGATTATGGGCCCAAGCACGATGGGCCTATTTCCACCTGGTGGCTTTAGGAAAACAATGCAAGGTGGACATGCATTTGGCATTTGACATTATTATAAACCATTTTGAAGCAATTTGTGTAAATATACAAGGACTATTTTAAAGTCTGTTGTAAGAGCCACAGTTCCTGCTGCCAAGCGGTGGCACTATGACATGACCCAAAATAGTCGCATCCATGAGATTAGCTCACAAGCCAAAAAATACATCTCAAATTTAATCTAAATCACACATTGCTCACAGAAGATTCATGTGTCTCATGACACTTCCTGTGTCCCATTTCCCACCATTAATTTAATGCCTCGCACATATATTATGGCAACACCATAATATATAAAAAATCTGTTCACAATTTAGCATATTCTATATCTTGGCATAATGTTGTCTAAATGTGGTGTCAGTCTCATGAATCCCCTAGGGATTAGCAGAGCTAATAACTATAATTATGATTGTTGTCTGGCTTGATGAGAACTATATATATATGCACCAATTTTCGTGACTGTAATGTGAAAATGGGTGTGCTACAGAGGCCGTCTTTCATGACCATTTTAAAGGGGGAGCTACAGAGCCCTCCCACACACCCATGCATGAACGCCCAGCCCTAATGGTCGACGACTCTGATGTTTGTGCAAAATTTCATGACATTTTAAGCATGTCAAGTGCCTCAAAATCACGCAAATATAGGAAGAAAGCAATAATATCAATTAATGTTGCAACATTGTTTAAGATATCAAATATCCCTTGACAATTTCACATCAGCAGTGTTTTCACATTATTCTAAAGAATATTGAAGCAATTCATGTAAACATAAGAGGGCTATTTCTAAGTCTGTTAAAAGTACCATACTTCCTGCTGCCAGTTGGTGGCATAAATGTGATCAGCCCCCATTACCAACCATTTTCATAATTTTCATCAAAATCATACAATGCAAACTGAAAAAATAAGCAACTTCCTGTTTCACATTTTTGCCCTTGATTTATTGAATTGCCATGGCAACACCGTTCAACAGAGGTGGGAGCAAGTCACACATTTTCATGTCACAAGCAACCATCAAGTCTCGAGTCAAGTTTCAAGTGCAGTGCAGACAAATCAAGCAAGTCAAGACATGTCAGTGACTCACCTCAAGCAAGTCAAGTCGAGTCATGATAAGTTTCAAGTCAAGTCGAGTCAAGCCACAGTGCTAAAATAAATAGAGGTTAATTTTTGAAATAAATATTTATTTTTGCTCTGAAAAGATGAACTTATTTACATATGTTTTACAAAATACATATATAATAGTAAATTGCTTTAATGAACATGCACTGTATTTTTATCATGGGCACTTAAAAATACTGTGAATACTTCTAGATACCTTATTATACGAATTGTTTAGATTTTTAGAATTAAAATGTATAACACTTCATGTATGCTGTTCAAAAATGCGGTCAGATTTTCACATAGATGTAACAAAAATGCAGATGGGCTGAATGAAAATGCAAATTTGCTCTCTGACAGTAGGTGGCGCTTATGTAGCAGAAATACAGCTGTTACACTGGTAACGCCTGTACACAAAGCAGCCCTGCGCTTATAAACAATACATTACTAGGCATTATACAGAGGTAAGATGAAAAGAAAATGCCATCAAAACTTTTCTGAAGACAGTCAGTTCCATTCAGAGTAGGGCTGCCCCCTGATAGTCGACCAAACGTTGGTCGATGAGAAGAGTCTTGGTCGACCAAGTTTTGACTGGTCGGTTGGTCACAGAAAAAACACAGGTATTACCGCTGGTTGGATGCTAGGTTGTACTATGGGGTACCTTTAATTAAACATGTTTTAAGCCTACATAATAAATATACTTTGAAGTTGGTGGCGCTACAACTGTGACCCACAATAGTCAAATGAATGTGATTGGCTCAAAAAGGCCAAACATATGACTCAATTGTGATTTAAATCACACGGTACACGAAGAAGATATGAGACTCTTCCTGTTTCCCATTGTTTTATGTTAATTTATCGTGTCGCCAAGACAACACCATTCGATATATATAAATATCTGTTTGTAATTTAGCATCGTCAATGTCTTGGCATGATGTCGCCCATTTTTGGTACCTGTAACATGAATTCCCTAGGAGGAGGATTTCAAATTCCAGAGCATTTATTTTTCAAACAATATAAAATATCTGACATCCTGTTGGGTGGAGCTTATCATAAGCTTATGAGTGCAAAAGTTGTCCGGCTTGATGAGATCTATATTTGAACAAAGTTTGGTGACTTTAGCTCAAAAGGGATGAGCTACAGAACCCCCAAAACATGCCAATCTTCTAGGTGGTGCTACAGAGCCCCATCTACATGCCCATGTATGAACTTTTGTCAAGCCCTAATGGCCGACGACTCTGATGTGTTGGCAAAATTTCATGACATTTTGAGCATGTTAAGTGCCCCCAAAGCCCTTGAAACCATGAGAAAAAAAATCTTTAGAAGATCAATAGGGTCTTTGTACTTTTAGTTCTCTTGCCCCAATAATAATAATCCTTAGAAGAACAGTAGGCCCTACACACTTTCAGTGCTTGGGCCCTAATAATAACCCTTAGAAGATCAATAGGGCCTCAGCACTTTTAGTGCACACACACATACATACCAAATTTTCTCACTTGCTATTAAAATGTTCATCCACGCTCACAGACTGAGCTCACCACATTTTCCGTGCTGAAAGTGGATGTTAAAGAAATATATATGAGACATTTAAATGGCCAGCTCATGACAAGGTTATTGTTGTGTGCAGCTTCCAGGTCGGTTGAAGATAAGGAGAGAGTAATTGAGCACTTTGGAGGACATGCAGTGGATGCAATTACAGCGCTGTTATAGCATACTGTGAGGGAGGGCCGGCTACCATCCATAAAAATGTCTTAATGAAAGTAAATCAAGTAGTCTAGAGGCCTGGGTTTTTACTTTGGTTGCTTCCTGACTCCTGTAGACCTGTTTTGCTTTTTTAAATATCTTTACAGTGGGGTCCAAAAGTCACAGACCACATTGAAAATCTGGGATTTAAAATTTTTTTCATTTAGACATGGAAAAAACAACATTTTAGGATTTTAATCTGCATTAATCTGCACTCTTTCTAGGCTAGTAATCAAGAGTACTGTAAGAATATTTGTGACATTGACCATGTTAACTTCTTTGTGCAAAAGGTCAGATTTCCTTGCTTCCACTGAAGCACAAAAGATGCTGAAATTCATGTTTCATGTTAATGTTTTTTAATTCAAATGATTTTAAGTGTAATGCTCATAATATAATTGTAATGAAAAACTTTGTTGCAAATTAGAATATAATGCAAAATAGAAGCATATCCACTCGTAGACTTTTCGACCCCTCTGTATGTGAACAACATTTAGGTCAGCCCTTGAAAAAGAATTAACCAGCCTTCAACTAAATTTAAATGGTCAGAATAAGGGAAGGGAATTTTTTTTTATCCATCATAGATACAAAAGTCAGCATATGTTTGTCACCAGTTAGTGAGAGACAAGTATGTATATGTATGTTTCCTTATGCTAAACACAGGAAACATTTTACAATTTCAACTAAACCCTGAAATATTGAGGGACATTTATGCTTCACGCTTACAAATCCTGTCATCTGAGTAACAGTTATTATGTTAAATTTAATGTCTTCAATATGGCCATTTAAATTATGGCATAAATAATATTAGTCTGGATTTTAACTTGATGCAACAACCATATACATGTAGAGTTTACATAATAGGCGTGGGTGAGAAAAAGCTCACTTTTAAATCTGAAAGTCACATGTGGTGCCTATTTAGTTTCACTTTTACTTCTACAAATCTTGGTTTGTGTTCATCAGAAGAAAGAAAGTCATACACATCTGAGATGACATGAGGGTGAGAAATTATGAGAGAATTTTCATTTTTGTGTGAACTATCCCTTTAAGGTGTTTCTTGAAGTTGATGTGCACTCTAAAGGTGTCACGAACGCCACTTCTGAAAATCCACTCAACTGCCACCGGAGGTCTCTCTCACCTGAATACTAACAATTGGACTTCAAATCCCACAACCCACATACTTGGTCTGATTGCACATACACTTGTTCCCCATTTCAAGGACTATTTAAACGCTGAGCAAACTAGAATCAATGCGAAGACTTGTTTTGCCATGGCTACATTACTGAGTGTTTCTCCACTGTCTATTGCCTGTCTTCTGACCCTGGTTTGTCTATCTGGATATTGTTGTTACCTGTCTGCTGCCTGCCCTGACCATTTGCCTGTTATTGACAACATTTAACATTGCTGTTTTCTGTCTGCTGCCTGCCCTGAAAATTTGCCTGTTACTGATCACGATCATTGCCCTGTCTTCTTTACTGTTGTTTTTCCTGGTATTTCGAGCCATGCCTGTTTGTACTCTGATTATTCTGCTGTTTAATAATCCGCACATGGTCCCTTGTAAGAGTCCCTGTTACAATCGGTCACGTTTTAAGACCAATCGTGCTGCCTCATTCTCGTTCAATTGCAGAGGTTTGACTGTACATGATAGTTCTGCCAGAAGAGCATTGCAGTAGTCCAGTCTAGATATAACAAGAGCCTGGACAAGGAGTTTAGTAACATGCTCAGATCTTCCTAACGTTAAACATGTTACATGTATTTTTAAAGCAAGACAGCTTTTATTTATTTAAACAGAAATCACAATAGCAAGAAACAATGTCAATTCTCATGCACAGGGGCAGTCCTAGGGGCAGTGGATAATTGGGGCTTAGCCCAGACCTCTGTGGATACATATGGAGCCATCCTTTGATGATAAAATTATAATAAAATTTTACATTTTACATCCGTGAGGTGTCATTTAAACAAAGAAAATCTTTCAATGTTAATGGAACTAAGACAAAAAAAATCCCACAAACTTTGTCTCAGAACCTTGAAAAATCAGACGTTGCATACTTTTAATACTGTTCTTTAAAGCATAAATTAAAAATTTTGTTTTGAAACTTTCAGCTTTCCGTAGTTCAACAAATACAGTTTTATATAATTGATTTGCTGTTGTTTTTTCCAAAGGCTGTAAATAGGCTAAAATAGCTGCTTATATATAAAACAAATATTAAATTAAATTTCTGGATTAGCCGAAGTTTGCAATTCCCTACTTAGAAATTCCCTGCACTACTTAGTGGGTCCTCGTGGTGGCACGGTTACTCACCTCAATCTGGGTGGTGGAGGACAAGTCTCAGTTGCTTGCAGTGCATGACACCGCAGAGACTCACAACATGTGAAGGCTCATGCTACTCTCCGTGACCCACGCACAAATTACCACATGTCCCATTGAGAGCGAGAACCACTAATCGCAACCACAAGGACGTTACCCCATGTGACTCTACTCTCCCTAGCAACCGGGCTAATTTGGTTGCTTAGGAGACCTGTTTGGAGTCACTCAACATGCCCTGGATTCAAACCCACAACTCCAGGGGTAGTAGTCAGTGTCAATACTCCCTGAGCTACCCAGACCCCTCCAAAGTTTGCAAAGTTAATAGCATTGTGTCTTAATTAAACAGTTTTGATTTTAAGCATTTTTATAAAACATGAAAATCTTGGTTCGTGTCTTGACATTTTTGAAATCCTCGAGCACATCTGTATGGCTCTAACTCTTTGTTTTCAGAGTTATATCTCTAAATATTTGGTACTTATGGCAAATGGATGGACTATGTCAACACAGTCACCAGTGTCTCACCAAGATGACATCTTGACTGTTTACTCACACACAAATCACGAGTATCGAGTGCTCTTTTCTTGCACAAGTGTCGTCAGTCAGCGTGACTATATGATATTAGGGGTACTGTATAAAGGTTGTCAACATTACATATATATTTATACAGTATATATATATATATATATATATATATATATATATATATATATATATATATATTTTTTTTTTTTATTTGTTTCTCTTCATTATAAAGTTTTTGGGTCTGGCCACTGCAGGGCCATTCCCATCTAAACTCTGCCTATGATGTGGGCTAACATTTTGAGGAAACAGAACAACAAATCAATACTATAACTCAATAAGACAGTACTCTATATGATGTTAATTAAAAATATATGCTCTAATGTCTTATTGACTCTTCAGGACAAAACAGAGGACAATTTAATCACAAAGGAAACTTAGCAGCATTATGGCTTTTTTTCCACAACAAGTGACCCAGAATAAAAAAAAATTATAAAAAGAAAACGTCAATTGAAATAATAAAATAATGCCTACGCCTGACCATTATTAATTGTAAAACTAGGCACTTCTATTATTCTTATTAGAACTACAATATATTTATTGACACTTTGTTGTTAAAGAACTTCACATATTTTCACTATATTGCAATTGTGTTGTGTTTAAGCCATATTTGTGCCAAAGTCTTGTCTTTGTACTTGACATTTTCTTTGGCTAACTGCTAACTTTGGCTAACTGTTTTTAAATTGTTAAAAACACAATATGTGCACTTCCTTGCAAGTCACTTTGGTATGAAAGTAAATGTAAATGTATTTATACACTCTCACAAGGAAGTGTTGGGCTTAATAGTTGAATCAAATAGATACTGTGGCATTTGTTTTTTTGTGTGACTATTTTCTATTCCACAATGTTAATTATGAAATACACATAATTGACACTACACAAAAGACAGGAAATAAAATCAGAAGACAAAGATCATTATGTGCCAGTGTCTGATGCTTTTACTTCTACTATTTTACCATGCCATTTTCATCCACTTAGCAGTGAGTCTTTCTTAGCTCATAATTCATTCTAAATGCTGTCTAGGAGAAACACCTGAGCTATTAAAGATCTTACAAACCTCATTTGTGATTTTTATTTTCTATAGCTGAATGAGTGAGATTAAGTTTGGTTCTGTTTGTGAGTTGCTTTCATCTTGACAGTACCGGTCTGAAATGTGCAGCAATGAAGCAACGCATAGTAGTCTTGAACTCATGCATTAATCATCATTAATAATTCTGTGTGTATGCATTTGTCTAAAAATACACAAAATCAGTATATGACTAAGCTCCTGAAATTGCGTGCAGTCTGGGCACATCTGCCTAATTAGCCTATCCTTTGATCTGCTCAGAAAGAACAGGGTTTGATGGTTGGAAGTCACTGACGTATAAAAGAATAGTGTAATGTAAATTAAATTGAGGTCACATGATGTGGAAAGTACCGAGTCAGCTGTAAAGAAGAAAAAAATAGGCAAGTAATGAAATCTAAGTTAACGTTAAAGGGATGGTTTACCCAAAAACAAAACACAAAAGCTTATTTTTTTTTTTTGATCTTTACTCATCTTTTTGCCATTGAAGTCAATAGTGACTCTGAGCAGTATAAAAAAATGACAAAAATAATCACCATAAAACCATTGAAAAAATCTTCTGAAGCCATACGTAAACAGTGCACAAATAAAAAATACAGATAATGCTTTACAAGGTTCTATTTGTTAACATTAGTTTATACATTAGGTATCATGAACTAACAATGAACAATACATTTTACAACATTTATTTATCTTGGTGTAAGGGGGTATAAGGGAAAGGAGGATGCGAGAACCAGCTTGGCAATATAAATAATAGTTTTAATAATAAACCAAACCAAAAAAACACAAAAATAAACACACAGAACAGGTGCCTGTCATTCTCTCTCTCTCTCGAACCGTCATCCCGGCCGCCTTTATACCTCGCTCGCCCCTATCAGGCTGATTGGGGACCAGGCGTGCGTTGTTCCAGCCTGGCCCCACCCTCCTCCGCTCTACATTCCTCCCAGCGTTGCCTCAGGCCAGGGAGCCCCTGGCATGACGTAGACCCCCCCTCCCACCTCCATCTCCGGGGGGAGGGCATGCCTTGCGCTCCGTCTACCGGTGGGTCAACCCTGCCTTCCTTGACCTGAGAGGAGACAGGAGGGGAGTGGGAGTGGTGGTGGTGTAGTGGACTAAAGCACATAATTGTTAATCAGAAGGTTGCTGGTTTGTTCCCCACAGCCTTGTGTCCTTGAGCAAGGCACTTAACTCCAGGTTGTTCCGGGGGGATTGTCCCTGTAATAATTGCACTGTAAGTTGCTTTTGATAAAAGCGTCTGCCAAATGCATAAATGTAAATGTAAATGAGAAAACACACCATAAATTAAATAGACAAGGGAAAGGCCAACATGGAGTGACAGCGAGAGAGAGAGAGAGAGGAGAGAGAGAAAAAGGTACTCACTCACCGGTTCTCTGATGCACCATCATGTGGTCCTCGAACCTTCCTCTACCTTCTCAGGCGGATGGCAGCCGCTCCTCCCTGGGCGGACCGGAGTCAGACCTATGACCCCCGGCGAACAGAACGCCCCTCCGTGTTCCCGGAGACCCGTGGGGACACTCCTCCGACCTTGGCAGCGGTCCTACCACAGATGTTCTTACCGACATCTTCAACATCTCTCTGAGCAGCGCCGTCGTTCCAACGTGCTTCAAGGCCACCACCATCATCCCCATGCCAAAGAAGTCTTCAGTGTCCTGCCTCAATGACTACCGTCCCGTTGCACTCACACCCATCATCATGAAGTGCTTCGAGAGGCTCGTCATGAGGCACATAAAGACCCAGCTGCCCCCCTCACTAGACCCACTGCAATTTGGGTATCGACCAAACAGTTCAACAGACGATGCCATCGACACCTCCCTCCATCTGGCTCTCACCCACCTAGATAAAAAGGACTCATATGTTCGAATGCTGTTCATAGACTTCAGCTCAGCATTCAACACAATCATTCCCCAGCACCTGATTGGAACGCTGAACCTGCTGGGCCTGGACACCTCCCTCTGCAACTGAATCCTGGACTTCCTGACTGGGAAACCTCAGTCTGTCCAGATCTGGAACAGCATCTCCACCACCACCACACTGAGCACTGGGGCCCCCCAGGGCTGTGTGCTCAGTCCACTGCTGTTCACTCTGCTGACTCACGACTGTGCAGCAATGCACATCTCAAATCACATCATCAAGTTCGTCCATGACACGACCGTGGTGGGTCTCATCAGCAAGAATGATGAGTCAGCATACAGAGAGGAGGTGCAGCGGCTAACAGAATGGTGTAGAGCCAACAAGTTTATAGTTTAGGATAGCTAACGTAGTTAAATATTGTTAACTAATACAACCTTGTGGCAGCGGGGGCGTGGTCAAGCGTCCATCCGAAGAGATATAAAGCGGTAAGGGTGCTGCTACCTGAGCTAAATTATGTCTAATACCTGTCTCTAATTATAATGACCACGGGGAGTGCAGATAAAAAGAGCCATATCGCCAGCAGACCGAGAGAGAAAGCCTGGGTCTTAACATTTAAAGAGCATGGTGAAGCTGAAAGAGCATTGTGAAGCTGATGTGCTGTGGCATGTTTTTACTCCATTAAAACTGGTTACCTGAGTTGAAGAAACCTGGTTCCCATGTCCTCACTTTACAAACCTTATTGTAAAGTGTTACCAAAAATACCTTCTTGTGCATACCTTGACCAAATATTATGACATCATGACACATAAACCAATGAGGTTTGAAGTTATTGATGTGTCACCATTTATAGGAGTATGATTTGAGAGTGAATATCAACTATTTTTGAAAACTAAGTCTTTGAAAATAGTGCATGTGTCATATTGACTACTTTTGCTGTGGTTTTATAGTGTTTTAGTCCATTATGGAGCTTGACAGCACAGAGTCATTATTCACTTGCATATCGTGAAAAGAAGTGTGCTTATTTTAAGTCATACTGTTTGAAATGACATGAGGTTGAGTACATAATTACAGAATTTTTGGGTGAACTGTCCCTTTAATTCTAGAGTTTCCAATTTGTGAGAGGTACACAGTGCCATGACATGAGCCATCACCATTGTGTCCTTGAGCAAAGCACTTAAACGCAGGTTGCTCCACAGAGCTTGTCTCTTCAATAGAAAAAAACATCTGCTAAATGACTACTTACTTTCATGTGCTTTCTTCTGCATTCCATTTTCAGTGCACTTTAGCTCAAATTATTCTTTATGATTCAGTGTTCCTTCTCTTACAGTATAATTTTATTAAAATTGATTTGATCATATATTGGACAATTTCAGTGTTTACTGATGCCCCAGATGGGGTTGCATTTTCATTCATATTAATCTGCTGAAGTTATGTTATGACTTATCGTAATAAGTTTTTGGTTCAGATCACTAGTTCACTTGATGTTTAGTGCAACAAAGTTTAAATTTGTAATTCCCACATTGCTGAAGGCAGGAAAACACCCTCTTTTAACCTTAACGGTATTCGAAGTGCTTTTCACCCATTCATAGACACATGGCAAGGCACTAGCCTGCCACTGAGAGCAACTTGGGGTTCAGTGTCTTGCCCAAGGACACTTCGGCATGTGGAGTCATGTGGGCCAGGATTCAAACCACCAACCCTGCAATTAGTGGCCGACCCGCTCTACCAACTGAGCCACAGCTGCCCAAGAGCAAGAGAGCACATGTACAATAAACAATAATCGGGTGTTCCCAGAATTCCATGCGTGACCCAGTTAATGTAATTCAATTATATGGGAATAATTATTTTTCTTCTTATTTTTAATATCAGTTATGTGCATTGGGGTGTTCTGTGTTATATTTGGTGTAGTTTAGTTCATGTTTATTACATTTTTTTTAATTTCACATGTGTTGCCCTGATGGTGTTTAGGGTTTGTGTGAGTTACACGGAGCACTGTCTCTGCAGGTTTATTGGTCATTGCTCCAGGAAGGGCCTCTATTGATGAACTTAATGTCATCATGTGCCCTTATGTAATAACTATGGTGATACATTACAAAGGGAAAAGAAGATTTTTACAGTTTCAGCAGATTAATATATCAAGTTTATTATTTAATCAAATAAACAATGATAATGACATCAAAATTACATCCTGTAAATGTGAATTTCTGGCAACCACAGCTGCTGTTTTTTTTACTGTAAATATAACAGGATTTTTTTTACAGTGTGGACAGGTGGCCAGTCCATCACAGGGCAACAAACACAGACATACACATTCACATTCACACTCTCACTCACACCTACGGGCAATTAAGGGTCACCAATTAACTTAACCTACATGTCTCATTTCCCATGCTGACGAGGATAAAAGGGGATGTTAAAGAGATATATATGAGACATTTAAACAGCCAGCTCATGACAAGGTTATTGTTGTGTGCGGCTTCCAGGTCGGGTGAAGATGAGGAGAGAGTAATTGAGCACTTTGGAGGACATCATGCAGTGCATGCTATTACAGTGCTGTTATTGCAAACAACTTGTGCACTAAGCCACAGCAATCTGCAAGTGCTGAATATTTATATATACATATATATATATATATATATATATATATATATATATATATATATATATATATATATATATATATACATATATATATACATACTCAGTCTACGTCTTTATCATGTTACTTTCCAAATTTCAAGAGTTCCGTGCCATTTCTTACCAGCATGCTAACAGAGACACTATTTTTGGAAGATATGGCCCAGAACCGTACTTCCAGATCCACGACTTTTGTGAAATTTTGAAACAGGAAATAGAGACTTCCAAGGCGTAGTGTACAGTCTCATAAGCACCAAACACAAGAGAAATCGGCCCGGAATTTTACATGGCTAATGTTTGCTTATCGCGGCCCATTCGGCACGTTTCGCGGCCGATCCACTGGCCCGCTCAATGTGTGTCGGCTCACCAGGAAAATACCCGGTATGCCAGATTGCCAGTCTATTTGGCATACCATAATCTCTGGAGTTGCTCAAAATGCATTGAATAGCGTCTCATCAGATATAGTGTATGTACTCTTCGTGACAACAGTATTTACAGGGAAAAGAACAGTTTTCCTGCAGTGACGGCGCTCCGACGCCTTCACACAAATGCTTTTTATTGATCGACATCTGTGCAATGCACAAACCTTTATGTCTGGTCACTGAAGGACTTTTGGTGCTAATTTTGGATATTTTGCTCTTGTTTGTGAACACATCTCTGCTGTATGTGATATTCAACACTCATAGTGTTTGTTACTTGACAATCACAGTGACAACAGAACTGATCTATATCAGAAAATCGAACCGTTAAACTACTACTTTTAAATAGGTTTTAAAAAGTTTAAAACAATAACTAAAAGGGATAGCTGACCCCAAAATAAAAATACTCATCCCATCCAGGATGTCTGTGACTTACTTTCTTCTGCAGAACACAAATGAAGATTTTTAGAAGACTATTTCAGCTCTGTTTGTCCAAACAATGCTAGTGAATGGTGACCAAAACTTTGTAGCTCCAAAAGCACGTAAAGGCAATAAAAAAGTAATCCACATGACTCCAGTGTTTTAATCTTATGGAAGCCCAGGAGTGCATTTACAAAAGAAAGAAGGAATAAATTATCCATCCATCCATCCATCCATCGTCAACCGCTTATCCTGTGTACAGGGTCGCGGGGGGCTGGAGCCTATCCCAGCTAACATTGGGCGAAAGGCGGGGGACACCCTGGACAGGTCGCCAGTGGAATAAATTATCAATCTATTAATTTGAAAATGGAAATGTGAATAAATAAACCAATTTATAAATGGACAAATAAATAGACACATTTAAATATGTTTATTTAATTTATGTTTAAAATGTATCTACTGTATATTTAGCAATAAAACAGCACAATAACAAGTCATTTTTAAATGCACCTTTTAAATTGTGTTTTAAAAAGCATTTGCACCAGGGAGGGAGGAGGGATGCCTGTCGTAGAGTCCTCGACACTGCCCGGGGAGGAGCGGCTGTCATCCACCTGAGAGGGTGGACGAGTGATCGAGGACCACGTGATGACGCATCAGAGAACCGGTGAGTGAGTTTCTTTTTCTCTCACTCCTCTCTCTCTCTCTCTCTTTCTCTCTCTCGCTGTCGCTCCATGTTCGCCTTTCCCTCGCCTGTTTTTTGTTGTTGTTGTTGTTGTTTTCCCCCTCCTGTTTCCTCCCAGGTCAAAGAAAGCGGGGATGACCCGCCTGATGACGTAAGCGAGGATAATGGTGACCGGAGACAGAGAGAGAGAGAGAACTATGGGCAGTTGCGCTGTATGTGTTTATGTTTGTGTTTAAGTTTATCATTAAACTTTATTTATATTGTCAAGCCGGTTCTCGCCTCCTCCTTTCCCTTGTAACCCCATTAATTCACAAATTTGGCAAAGAAAGCAGTCATACAGAAATGAAACAGGAGAATAGCTATAAGGTCAGGCAGAGCAAAGAAGCAATTGCTTTAGTAACATCCATGAAGTTGGCATCCTATATAATTAAATCATTACCAAATCTATACCGTTCATTTGTGCTGCATTTGTGCTGATTTGTGCCGCAAAATAGAACGGTTGTGCTGGTTCGGTGTTTGAGATATTAGACATTATTTTTTGATTGTGTGACATCACTTTCCACCCCCTGTGGCCCAAATCGATCCAAATCGGTACCATTCATTTGTGCTCGATTTGTGCCGTTAAAATTAATCTTCTATCTATTTCCCTTCCTTAACAGATTTGTATTAGGGAGTTAAAATGAACAACATAACGTTTTCCTTTCTTTGTATTAAACAAGAGGGAGCCATGAAATCGTGCAGGCTAAATCCCAAGTCAAACACTCTCACCTATCTCCATTGTTTGTGCTCGCTTCTGGTTTGTGCCATGTATGGTGTCATTGAAGCATTATTTTTTTTGGCAAAGTTTAAATCTTCCAGCTCATTAAACTCCAAATGCAAATGTTACTGCAAATGTGCAAATGTTATTGCACATTTTAGAATTTAGAGTAGGCTATTAAGTCATCAAAACTAAGAAGCAACACAAAAGTATGGAAATTAAGCAGTGACCAAAACAAATTAAATTAGAAACATCTTTTATTTGAACTTCTTCAGTGTAGCCTTTTGTCTATTCCAGCTCTGCACACAGGTCATTTTCTCAATCAACTTCAGGTGCATTTTTAAACAGCATTGAATGATTTCATATGCTGGACACCTGTTGGCTACTTTTCTTTAAAAAAATATGAATACATAAATAAATAGAACAAATAAATAAAAGGTTAATATAGTCATATAATAAGGCACAATTCATTGTTGAGTACATAAATAATCCCAAGCGTTTGACCATAAGCCTTTAGCCTTTAGAACTAGTCCTTTTGGACTTGTTGTATAGGCTACATTTATTTACTATTTATCTATTCTTAATATTAATTTTATTTACTAGCTTAAAAAAATACATTATTTCATTTGTATTGTGTCTTGCTATGTTTTGATATTAGAGTAGACAAATCTAGAATAACTGAGTTTCAAGTATTTAAGCTTAAAGTAATAATTTAAAGTGATTTTAGTAAGGACAATTTATACATTTTACCAAACAGTTTGGCCAAATTAATAAGAAAAGGTTACTTAAGCTGAAAGGTGAGTAGTTTGCATCCCTGGTTTAAATATCAGACCAAATCTGATATTTCCTGACAGCAAGGCCGTAACCATGTCTTGAACATGGGGGACAAAACCATTTGGGGGGGGTCACGGGTGTTGAGGTCACAAATATAATGGTCCTCTTTGGTCCTTTAATACAGTAAAGGTGCTGAATGCAATAATTTTCTGAATAAAGGCTTGAAAATGTAATAATTTTTGGTTTTAAAATATACATGTATTTTTTAAAGTTCACACAGTACAAGACAAACACTGTCTGCCTTGCTAGCAATTAGCCTGTTTCAGTCATCTTTTCTTTCTTTTTGTTGTCTCAAAGAAAAGATGATTTCTTTTCATCATTGATGTATCTGTAAAATGACATGACTGAAAATGAAATGACATGACAGCTGGTTAGCAAAAAGAAAATACACAAAATTATTTACTGCCCTCAAGTTGTCCCTCATTGTTTTTTCCTCCCAGTAGAATCTTAACACAATATCTTCTTCAAGAATACTAATACTGCTCTTTTCCATACAAAAACAGTTCATATTGACCACTGCTGTCAAAAGAGAGAGAAAAATCATTATAAAAATACCATAAAAGTAGTTCATACAACACAAAGCTGTTGTGTATTCCCAGAAAGCTTGTAATATTGTGCACTTGTAATTTGGACTAATGTTATGATGTCCTTAACTGAACCTTTAATAGTGTTTTATAGTCTTTGCTCTTTTTGAAGCTTGACAGCTCCTGTTCACTATAAACTGTTATTCTATGGAATAGAGCTGCTTAAAATATCTATATATATGGTCCAAGAAACACCGCAGTATATGAGTTTTGAACAACATAAAGGTGAGAGAATGAGTGAGTAAAAGTACATTTTCCATTTTTAGGTTAATTACTCCTTTAACTGGTGGTTCATTTTTACCTTTAAATGGAAAATTCCATTTAAGTCACAAGTCACAGGACTTACCATGTTCTAGTTCTGATCTGGGTGATGATACTCTACATTGTGTGTGTGTTTTTATAGATAATTTTCTTAGACAATATCAAGAGTTACTTCAAAAGCCTTCCAGATTACCACATTCATTCAATTCCTTTACAATATACACACATTCACTCTTTGTCTTTAGACTGATTAGCTGAACACTGCTCCATTAATGTTTTCACATTCACAGTTATGAATGACATACAAATCACGTACTGAACATGAAATATTATAAAATCAAAATGGTGAATTTTGCCAAATGGTGAATAGTTTGCACCCTTGGAAATTAATGTCGGACGGTACAGCATTTTAATGATAAAACAGAGGTCAAATGTTGCATGTTTAGTGAGATCCTCACATCTCACATGACACTAACACTCTTAACCTGAACTGCTTGCTGATGCACGTGTTGGAATAATCCAAAAGGTTGCTGCTAAGCGTCTTAAACTCGAGTCTTGCCTTCATCGATTTGATTGGCATATATACGTATATTGGCATATATCTCATATGACATTGACGAAAGGTGTTAATCTACAGTGTAGTAAAAATCAAACTATTTTAAACAATTATGTTATTCCTGCAAAAACTTTATGACAATTAGACAGAGGTGCATAATGGACTGCTGAAGAACAGCAACAAGGATATCAGTTATTGGCAATCTGACCATACCTGATTGGGGGGACTTGTCCCAATCAAATTATATTGTGGATACAGCCCTGTCTGACAGAGAAAGAGAGATGAGTTTGATCGGGTGAAAGATTAAATCTTTGCCAAAAAGTGAATGCTTCAACGATTCCAAAAATGGCACAAACCAGAAGCAAGCACAAACAATGGAGACAGGTGAGAGTGATTCCCAAAAGCTATCTTGTTTAATACAAATAAAGAAAAAGGTTATGATGTTCATTTTAATGGCACAAATCGCGCACAAACGAACGGCACCAGTTTGGCGTGATTTGGACCTTATGTGGTGGAAAGGAACAACACACAGCCAAAAACATAATGTTTCTGTTAGAGGTTCGTAGGGTGGGAAAGGAGGAAATGGGAACCTTTGGATTTCAGCTCAAAGGTAGAACTTAAATCAAACAAACTAAAGATGGCTTTTCAGCACAACACTCATCAGATCATGTTCACAATTCAACACAGTCTTTTTTCTGTCTAGTAGCTCTCGCTCCCCTCGTCTCTGGCGTGGTCCATTTTTATCGCTCTCCCCAGTGCTTACTGCAATCAGAAATAGGTGTTAGACATTAAAGCGCTCAGGTGTGTGCACCCTTACCACTTTCTCTCTCTCCAGACGAATGCTCGACCACGCCCCCGCTGCCACAGTCTAATATCTCAAACACTTAACCAGCACATATGTTCATTTTTGAATGGTATAGATTTGGTAAAGATTTAATTATATGGGGTGTAGAAAGAAAGATCAGCCCAATCTCCAGACCTGAACCCCATTGAAAACCTCTGGAATGTGATCAAGAGGAAGATGGATGGCCACAAGCCATATATATATACGTCCTTGTTGTGGCGTAGTGACTCCCCTCAATCCGGGTGGCAGAGGACGAATCTCAGTTGCCTCCGCGTCTGAGACCGTCAATCCGTGCATCTTAACACGTGGCTTGTTGAGCGCATTACCGCGGATACATGATGCGTGTAGAGGCTTCACGCTATTCCCCGCAGAAATCCCTGAACAACTCACCACGCGCCTCACTGAGAGTGAGAACCACATTAGAACATGATGAGGTTACCCCATGTGACTCTACCCTCCCTAGCAACCGGGTCAATTTGGTTATATGGGAGACCTGGCTGGAGTCACTCAGCACACCCTGGATTTGAACTCGTGACTCCAGGGGTGGTAGTAAGAGTCTTTACTCTCTGAGTTACCCAGGCTCCCAAAATCTGCATTGTTAATCCTTTAGATATTTCATTCACAAAAATCTGTTTCACAACTGTTCCCCAAAATCTAACCTTTAATTTAAGTAAAACAATTGAAAGATAATAATATGTCATTATTAAATATGGAGTGGTGGTGGTGTAGTGGTCTAAAGCACATAACTGGTAATCTGGTAATCAGAAGGACACTGGTTCGAGCCCCACAACCACCACCATTGTGTCCTTGAGCAAGGCACTTAACTCCAGGTTGCTCCGGGGGGATTGTCCCTGTAATAAGTGCTCTGTAAGTCGCTTTGGATAAAAGCGTCTGCCAAATGCATAAATGTAAATAGATATTTGTCTCCAAAACACATTGGCTACAATTATTGGCACCCCTAGAAATTCTTATGAGTAAAGTATATTCCCTTTCATATTTAAAAAACTATAGTGCACCTGGGTGACAAGGAACATGAAATTGATCAGCAATGACTTCCTGTTTCACAAGGGTATAAATATGAGGTAACACACAGGCCAAAATCCCTTAATCATCAATCACAGTGGGTTAGACTAAAGAATATAGTTCTGATGTGCGGCAAAGGGTTGTTGAGCTTCCCAAAATGGGAAGTGGCTATAAGAAAATAGCCAAATCATTGAAAATGCCCATTTCCACCATCAGGGCAATAACTACATGTTCCAATCAACTGAAGATATTAAGAATCGGCCAGGAAAAGGACATGTGTCTATATCGTGTCACGCACAGTGAGGAGGATGGTTCAAGTGGCCAAAGAATCTCCAAGGATCACAGCTGGATAAATGCAGAAACTAGCTGGGTCTTGGGGTCAGAAAATCAAAAAAAGAATATCAGTGTGATAAAGATAGGTTCATACGCAATGGAGGAGTCAGGAGATAGCGAACAGTTGAGTGTTTATTCTTATCGTCAGCTTCACAAACACATTCAAACATAAAGCAAAACGCCTCTGGGTGGCCAACTCAAAATAGCTTTATCTCTGTGGTCTGTTGCTCTGGCCACTCTCTCTCTCCCCTCTGCAGCTCTGGCGGGCCTTTTCAGGTCTCCCTCCACCATCACTTTAATGAGAGACAGGTGTTTGAGTAATTACAGCTCAGGTTATGAGCTTTACCACTTTCCCTCTCCCGCAGACAGACACGTGACCCCCCCATGCCACAATCAGACATCACCTACATCATCACAAGTTGTTTGGGAGGGTTTACAAAAAATCCTCTGCTCTCATCCATTAACAAACTCAAGCATCTTCAGTTTGCCAGACACTACTGGAACTTTAAATGAGATCGGGTTCAATGGTCAGATGAAACAAAACAAGCTTTTTGGCAGCAAACACTAGAGATGGGGTTGGTGCACACAGAGATGAAGAAGTACCCAATGCCCACATTTAAATGTGGTGCTGGATCTTTAATTTTGTGGGGCTGTTTTTCAGCCAGAGGTCCTGGACATCTTGTATGGATACATGGCATCACAGACTCTATCATATACCAATAGATAAAAGATCTAAACCTGGCTGCCTCTGTCAGAAAGCTTACAATGGCCTTGTTTGGATTTTCCAGCAGGACAATGATCCAAAACAAACATCAAAATCAACATAAAAATGGCTCACTGACAACAGAATCAATCGACATGACCATCCCAGCCTCCTGACCTGAACCCAATAGAAAATGTGTGGGGTGAACTGATGAGGAGAATCCACCAACATAGACCTCTGAACTTAAAGGATCTGTAGAGATTCTGTATGGAGGAATGGTTTCAGATCACTTGCCAGTGTTTTCCAAACTCATTAGGCATTATAAGAGAAGACTCAGAGCTGTTACCTTGGCAAAGGGAGGTTGCAAAAAGTATTGAATAAAAGGGTGCTAATAATTATGGCCAATGCATTTTGGAGAAAAAAATTATTTAATAATTAGATATTTCCCCTGTTTCAGTTGTTTTACTTCAATTAAGTTAGATTTTTTGGAATGAAAGATCAAAAGGATAAACAATGCAGATTGGTTTTTCACAGCCTTCTTTGCATATATATACAGTATATATGTATGTATGTATGTACTGTATGTACTGTATGGGTGTGTGTATGTGTGTATGTGTGTGTGTATAATCATAAAAATTAAGAGTGTGGCCCTCGAGGGTACAGGAATCCAGCTTTGCGGCCCTTGAACTCTCCGAAGTTGAGCAGCCCTGATATAAAGCCTGATTGGAGTATTTCAGTATTGCTTTGTCTAGCTTTGTACCAATGGATTGGGCATCAAAAACATTGCTTTTTGTAATACTGCAGGATGTTATTTACAATCTTAGTGCCTATTGAGCTGTTTGAAACAAATGGCAGTTAGTTCAGCATACTGGCTGCATGCACGATCAGTTGCTTTTGTGAAACCAAACATGTAGCCATGGGTGTATTCTGTTTTACTTCTAATCATATTTTTATTTTTTCAGCATCCAAAAAGATGCATTTTAACAGAGTCAGCCCTCTGAGGTCTACTTATAATGTTAGTTCAATTAAGTTATTTAAGTAATAATATAGTTTTTCTGTGAACGTTTTCCACCCATTGGAATTAAAAGGTCATTTTTTGGATTGTTTGCGTTCAAGTCCAATATAGTTTTTAACTGCCCCATCCTTCAATAACATCTCTTTCTGCATTACATTGTGACAGATTCACAAAACAATTTGTGCTGAAATGTGCCAAACAAATTATTCAGATCTGACGGAAATGATCTGTTTTTGAAAGAAAATGGAAAATTAGATTTTCCCATGAATTGACCCCTTTAAGGCAGGTTTAAGCACCTTTATGATTTTAGATTTAGAGAACATATCTGATATCGTGATATCGTGATATCGTGACGTATTTCACACGTACTATGTGCAATATGTAACGCTATGCAGTAAACTGAAGTATACTTTAGACTTAATACATAACAGTTTTCTGCCTTCTGTACACGAGAATTTACTTCTGAGCGTGTTACATTGTTTGTAAATCCATTGTAAATCCATTCATGTATTATAAAGTCTGTGTAAATGCTCTTTTCAGGAAAAAAATGAAATGTTAAAAACATTTATGACATGACCCCTGTACCTCTGATTAAAGTATGCACACTAGATTTTGTTTTTGGTGCTGAATATGGCCTCGTGCTGGAAAAAAGAAAGGCAGACAGGTTTCATCAATGTCTGTTTGTTTTGTTTTTACATTCAAAGAGCATTTTGGTAACAATTATGTTGATCTTCTGTTGATATTGATGTGTAGTGAAACGTACTATAATTTTATTTCATTTCAACATTTATTTGGTAACACTTTATGATTTAGTTTTAATTGTTCAGATCAGAAAATACATTGGGTATCATGAACTAACACTGAAAAATCTATTCACAGCATTAATAAATCTTGTTTAATGTTAATTTATGCAAATACAGTTGATCATTGTTTGTTTATTAAAAATTCATTAAATAATGTTACCATAAACAACACTTGATTTTAAGGCCTTAAATGTTGCTATTAACCATTGTTCAGGTAGTTTCTTTAAAAATGTAGGTTCCTAAGCTACAAGCTACTCAAAACTTAAAGTAGTTAAATGACAATCAAAACAACTTAATACAGAATACATGTGTTTTAACAGAAGAATTAATGTAAGTCCTTTTCTAAAAATGGCTACATTCACTTCCATTATAAGTGCCTCACTGTAACCTCGATTTTCACTTTTATAATAAAACGAGGGACGATTCGTTTTTATGTTTTGTGGTAATCAACGAAATGCCACAAATGCTGTCGATTGAGCTTAACTTGTATTGAACCCGGTAAATTCCTTTAACATTAACCAAAATTAAATTGCTGTAGAAGTATTTTTCATTGTTAGTTTGTTAACTAATATAGTGAACTAATGTAATGAATACAAACTACCATACCATTGTACCAATAATGTTTTGTACTCTTATCTAGTTGATTAAAAAAAAACAAGTAAGTACACCAATATGCTATTAACGGATAATGAGTTTTACAAAGTGCCTTTTTTTGTTTTCAAAGAAGTGTCATTTCATTCATATGGTCATGAATGAAGCTTTCAGACATATATAACGTATGCACAAACAGGATCTTCCTCATCTGAAATAACAGGTATGGAATTCACATCATCACGCCAGTCCCACCTAC
Organism: Xyrauchen texanus; assembly: GCF_025860055.1. Classification (NCBI taxonomy): domain Eukaryota; kingdom Metazoa; phylum Chordata; class Actinopteri; order Cypriniformes; family Catostomidae; genus Xyrauchen; species Xyrauchen texanus. Next base: position 41,350,397 of record NC_068288.1, read on the forward strand.
TGTTTTATAACAGACTCCCCACAGTGACTATCAGTGCAGAAGAGTGAAAGCGTTTACCATCATCATTCACAGTGAATAATACCTCAGCTTCATTACACCATCTACCATCTATGAAAAAGCGAGTCTGTGAGTGTGTGTGCATGTGCGCACATTTAAGTCTCTCCACAGGTAGTTACCCTCCCCTAGAGCTGTGGGAGATTAACAAGAGCATTCTTGCATGAAGTTGAGTGGTGAAGTGTTTCCCTCCCACGCAACAACCACAGAGACTGTATTTGCTACACCGCAAGGCTCTCGGCACAAGCAACTCTTAACATTCTCCCTCTCACCCCCCTTTATTTATCTCGATCACTCACGTTTAGTTTCTTTCAAATACAACCCTGTTATCCACTTAACTTTATGCTTATTCATTAAGAAAGACCATTCACGACATCTAGAAAAAAGTTGTGTGAATGCAGGTTTAACCAATGATTGGTTTTCAGTGTTAGCATACCAACCAAGCTGTTCAGTTTGCAGTGTTGGGTAGTAATGGATTACATGTATATCTGTATTTAATATTATGCCCTTACCCAAACCCCTTATCTAAACCTAACCAATCAGCGTGTAAACTTGACAGAAAGCTGAGTGCAGTTGTACGATAACACAAATTATTCAAATTTTAAAAAGTTGTTCGAATCCTTACGATTTTGCTGTAAGAGTATGTTGTATTTCAGATATATTCTTGGAAAACAACTCTCATTATTGTACACAATTTTGCTTCACAAATAAATTTTGCAAAGATAATAAGAGAATGAAGGATGAGAATGATTTGTGCAGTGTAGCAGTTTTGGATTCATAAATTACGAGATACTTTCCTGTTTTGTTATAACAGTAATTATACCTCAAATGTAATTTTTCTAAAACCATTTTGTGTGCTTAAAAAGTTTGCTAACAAGGTGCTACTTTAGGACTACAACAGTTGTCCCATCAATACTGTATGTGAGTTACGTGCTTGACGAATTTCATGCAATTAAATGGACAACCACTATTCCACTTTTCGAAAAACCCATTTGAAATTCCCGAGGGCACCCATGGTCAATTAACCTTCCAGGTTGACATCATGACTGAACAGCTCTATATTTCAAGGTTGTTGTAAAATTACCTAGACTAACATAACATTAAAAACAATTCCTTTGTATATAAGGCAGCTTGTTTGATTAGGTGTTAGTGTGAATATGCTCTAGTGAATGACCATCGCAGAGGTAACCTTGAATAAAGTCACTGTATTGTGTTCACATACCTGAGAGAGCTCAGCCTCAGTGCACCCTCTCTGATATCACAGAATTAGCCTTATTTGCCTTAATTATGCAAAAACGTTTGCTAACAAGGCCCATGTCCTCAAAATGGCCGGTGGCTAAATTGGGTAAACATAATGCTGGTTCTCACAGAAAGTCACAATTTGGAAGCAGATACAATTAATGTTGCACTGTAAAAAATGGAAAATTTAGAAAACTCAATACAACATGATGCAAGAGATGCAAGAGATTTTTGGCATAGCAACAATTTACCAAAGTACCTCAAACAAATAAAATGTTTAGCTTTGCATTGAAAATAAAGAAATCGTTGAGAAAAGCTGTAACGATGTTGTCAACAGGCAGACAAAGAGAAGATGATGTAGGAGTGATGAACCCAAGAGCAGTATATTATGAATTGTGAAATTCGAGGTTGTGGTATTTGTATCGGATATTTTTGCATACTTTTTTATTCACACGGTCCAATTTGAAATCTTTATATCCACACGAGATTATTTTGGGAACTCGACAATCATCTGTAATTTTGCCATGTTGTGAGTGCAGCGTTAACTGAGCAGATGCAGATCAGTGGTGCTAGCCCACTTACATTTAGATTAATTAATTGATGTCGCAATATTTTTTAAACACATTTAAATACTGTTTTTAATAAGTTATTTTAATAATAATTAGAAAATAATAATAATAATAAAAAACATTCAAGTCAAGTCAAGTCTCGAGTCGCTGTTTCTCAAGTCAAAGTCAAGTCAAGCCATTTTCTTCATTTAGCCAAGCAAGTCACAAGTCCTGAAATTTGCAACTCGAGTCAAGTCATGTAACTCGAGTCCCCACCTCTGGCTTTATACCATTTGTGCCATTGAAGAGATGGTAAGTCAAAGCCTCACAGCCTAGATGTCATTGCCATTAAAAATCAAAGATGGCGCTAGCGTGAATAAGGTCAGTTTCTGCTAAACTGGGTTTTGTTATGATATTGAAATGCATACATTGGAGAGTGGAATAATATTTTTGTTAAGGTTTAGGTAAAAATGGTTAGTGATAGGTTTAGGTTCAGAGCCAAGGTTAGGGGTTGAACAACATTCAACCCAGCCATTGGCATCATTTATGTTGAGGAGGGTTTGGACATGTTTATGAAAATGTTAGCGGTAGGGATATAATCTGCATGATTGGTTTATTAAAAAAATACTAAGTAATTTATATTAAAATAAATAGTTATATCAGGGCAGATTTGGAACAGAACCTCTTGCACTTAAGGCGAAAATGTAAATGGCAACTAGTTTATGTGAAAAATAGGCACTCAGCTGTTTCTAGGAATATATTTCTTGGCTAAATCATGTTGTGTGAATTCGAAGGACGAATGATGTTTCCAAGAAGAGTAGCGGCATTTCTGACCTCACTACTCCACCTTGGACACTGTCCAAATCTCACTCTCTGATGGTTGCAGACAAAAGAGCAAGTGGTCACTCTGTTTTAGCAATCTCTCCAGTTGCAGCTAGGAATAGCAGCCTTCCAGACATTGAGAGTCTATTTTAAGAGTCAAGCAGCTGAGAGAGAGTGCAGTGAGCTGTAATCATAAAGGCAGAGAGTCCCTGAGGGTTCACACAATGCTCTCAGCCCACCTCAGTAACCCCTCAGAGCTAAGCCTGTGCAGGTCTTATCAAACACCTCAAGCTATGTACTCCAGACTTCATCACGGCTCGATGTTCTGCAGCATTGTTCCACAGACAGAGCTATTTAGCTGAAACTTTGAGCTTCCCTGTTAAAAAGACCAGCAAATTATGTGTTTAGGATGCTGGTGTGCTGGCATCTCCACCAGGCTTCTTAATTAGCCTAACCAGCAAGACTTCCCCGGTTGACCTTGCAGGTTGACCTGCATTTTTTTGCAGGTGAAAAGCATGATGGCATTACTGTCTCTAACCAACATAAAACAGGCTGGACCAGCAAATTTGTGCTAGTCTAAGGGTGCTTTAACAATTTATTTGATTGCTTAGAGTTAATCTTGTTGACAAGGATTTTTTTTTCATTTGAATTTTGTCAATGGTAATGAAGACGAGCAGAAAAGACACACCATTATGATAATAAAATGATTTTAAGAAAAACATACTATCACAGAAAATGTGACGGAAAAAAAAATAATACTGAATGTCAAGATATTAACAGTGCAAAAACAAAAGGAGAAACTTATATAGATACATCTGTTTTTAGAAGAAGCATCTAGTAAGTATGAATTCTTCAAGAAACCGGCATGAACAGAGAAAAACAGAGTTAACATCAACCAAACGATGTTCCAGCCAAAAAACATTTTTGTTTGAAAACGCATACATTTTCCTAGGTTTACACCGCTCATCCACACTATGGCATTTTTCTTTTAAAAAAAACTCTCTATTACTGCATATTTTGGAAAACGATTAAGTTAGGAAACTGAAAACTGAGTTTTCAGACAAAAACAAGTAAGTGTGGACATTGCCAGAGACAACATAGAATGAGATGGGTCACTGGTATAATTATGAATGGGAGAAATTGTAATGCTGAATATGGCAGTTGTAGGAATGGAAGTCCTGCCCTACAGTTTAAACAGTCAATTACACTTTTTGTTAGAAACATAGCAGGTCAGATATCATTGAGAACACGTGTGTGCGTGCATTAGAATGACCAGCCAGAAAATAGCGGGTATTTTTTTACGTGATGATCTAAGCTAAAGAAACACTATTTATGATACCTTTATTGTCAGATTTTATAGCGGATATGAAATATGTTATTTGAACATAATATTGACCAACCATTTTGGAGATTTTGGTCATCCCCATTAAATAGATTGGAGCTGTATGCCACATGTATTCATAGAAAATAGCTGGCTGGAAGCATAACAAACATGGCTGCCAAGTGACCTGCCTTGCCTTAAAAGGGAATTTGACATGGCCTAATGCATTGCAATATACAAGTATCTGAAATTGAATGTCTGAAAATATATGAATGTCATTGGCAAAAAAAAAGAGGCTTTGGGCGTCAAAAAATGGAAAGCAAATTTAGAAAGTGTCACCAAAATAAATATTCATCCATTGTAACAGTGTGAGACTTTAACTCATCAAAGCAGAGCAGAGATAGCCTCACTGGGCAGCCTGCCTGTTTGTAAAACCTGTGCGCAAACATTTTCATGCAGAAATAATTTATTTACATCAATAAGTTCACACTTATGTTAGTGTATTTTAGATCCAATACCAACTAAGCTCTTAAAAGAGGTATTCCCTGTAATCTCAGAACCTCTTCTTAATATTATTATCTCCTTGCAATCCTTAGGACATGTCCCAAGCAATTTTAAACTTGCAGTTTTCAAACCACTTATTAAGAAGCAACATCTTGATTATGGAGAATTGGCTAATTATAGACCAATTTCAAATCTCCCATTTATGTCAAAAAATACTAGAAAAGGTACTGTCATCCCAACTATGTTCATTTCTACAGAGAAATAGTATATATGAACAATTTCAATCAGGATTCAGGCCCCACCACAGTACAGAGACTGCACTTACCAGTTACAAATGACTTGCTCCTATCATCTGATTATGCTGCATTTATCTTCTAGTGCTTTTAGATCTTAGTGCTACCTTCGATACCAGAGATCACAACATTCTCTTGAATAAGCTTGAGAATTATGTTGGCATTTATGGACTTGCATTAGAATGTCCTATTTAGCAGACCACTACCACTTTGTCTATGTAAACGAGAAATTGTCAAATCAAACAAAAGTTAAATATGGAGTGCCATAGGGATCAGTTTTAGGGCCTCTGATTTTCTCCTTATATATGCTTCCCCTGGGAGATATTATCAGGATTCATGGAATAAATTTCCACTGTTATGCCAATGATACCCAAATTCATATTTCTTCGAAATCCGACAAAATTTTACAATTCTCCAAATTTGCATAGTGTATCAATGAAATCAAAGATTGGATGGACAGAAATTTTCTTCTACTCAATTCCAACAAAACAGAGGTACTAATTATTAGACCAAAACCTCTAAAAATAAGCCACTATAATATAATTTGACTCTTGTTGGATGTACTATTTCATTGTCTTCTACAGCGAAGAACTTGTTATATTTGAAACCAATCTGTCCTTTGAAAATCAAATTTCCAATGTTTGTAGAACAGCATTCTTCCACTTTAATGACACATGCTCTCTGTTGCAGAAAAATGAATTTATGTGTTTATGACCTCAAGACTAGATTATTGTAATGCATTACTGGGAGGATGTCCAGCGTTCAATAAATAAATGCAGCAGCTAGAGTGCTGACTAGAACCAAGAAATATGATCATATTAGCCTAATTTTATCGTTGCTACATTGGCTACCTGTTAAATTTCGTATTAATTAAAACATTTAGTTAACTAAGTACAAAGATTTGAATGGCCTAAGTGACCCTCTACCATGCTATATTCAATCACGTTCATTACGATAACAAATTTCTGGTCTGTTAATAGTTCCTAGAACATCAAAATCCACAAAGGAGGCAGATCCTTTTCCTACTTGGCTCCTAAACTATGGAATTGACACACACACTGAGTTTAATTCTATACTAAAGACTCATCTATTAAGCCAGGCTTACACCTAAATTATCCATTAACTCACAATTAGGCTGCTTTAGTTAGGTCTGCCGGAACCAGAAACATTTATAATGATCTATAACTCTATAAGAAATTGAATGGCATCTATGCTAATATTATTCTTCTTGCATCCCTGTCTCAACTTACACTTTAGAGGATGAACTGATGCCAACTCCAAACATAAGAACTTCATATGCCATTGCCTGAACCTTGGATTTAGCCAGTTGAACTGCAGTGCACCTCACTCATCTCTGCTTGCATCACCTTGGTCTACTGATGAACTACACTCTTGAAATGGAATACATAGATTATCAATTAATTGCCAACAACAGAGGCATATATGTGCATCTATAGATAGAGATGAATCCAGGATGAACTTCAATGACATTAGTCATTAATCTTACATTTCATACAAAATCTTTGTTTAACACTGCCCTTAACACTTAATTTGTTTACTAATTTTAAATCATTAATTGCACTACACATAAATAACCAATATTGACATTATATTCATGTTGTTTAGTCAGAGGGGAACTGGCCCCACAGTGAGTCTGGTTTCTCCCAAGGTTATTTTTCTCCCATTAACCAACATCTTTTGGAGTTTTGTGTTCTTTGCCACAGTCACCTTCGGCTTGCTCACATGTGTTCTAAATACAATGAATATTAAATTAATTATTTTTATACACAATGTACAATCATATTAAATCTATCCATCCATCCATCCATCCATCCATCCATCAATTTATAATATCTTTAATGTCTGTCTGTCTATCTATCATCATTTAATATAATTAAAAGGAATTGTTTATAGTGACGTTAGATCTGTTAATGATAAAGAAAACATACTTGGCTTGGTTTTATGGTAAGAAATCTGGTGATTAGCAGTGATCGGTGAATTTGTGTGGCAGGATAGTTTAGTAACAGTATTACGTTGGTGTGGCAAACTTGTCACAGCTGTTGTTGTTGTTGAACATTGCATCAAGATGGGTTGCGCACACCCTTTTCTTTTACTCAATTATCTGAATATGCATTTAAATCAGGGTTGCCAGGTCTGTGATAAAAGCAGCCCAATGACTAATCAAAACTAGAGTCCTTATTATGCATTTTCAGAATTTCTTTAATTTGAAGGGTAAGTAGTATCATTAAATATTTGCAAAGTAAAACAAAAAAAAGTCAATGTCGACTTTGAAAGCTGTTTTTTATTAATTCCAAAGTAACAAAATGATGTACATTTCAACTTAGGCAGGACTTGCTTTATTGGGCTGCTTGGATGATAAATCCATGCAGTGCATCCATTTTATTACATCCATTGTACATTTAAATTCAGTGTACAAAAATGACTCTTTCTTTCATGCATTTGTTAACTATGAAAAAGACTAATGGTAAAGTCTTCTATTTGGAGAAAACAAAAACCTTCAGTAAAAATTACTTCGTTATAGTAATAATAGTCAAATGTGTCTTCTAGCGCCTTTTATCTTGGATGCTATAGCTGAAAAAATAACTAACTGCAGGAGTATTGATCAGAACAGTTGGCAGCCATCCAATAATCTTCTTTTCTATGTTTTCTCTGTATTGAAATTGCTGCCTTCATCAGACTTTAGGCCTGAATTTCAGAAAGACAGTTGTTATTTGCAACTTTTAGGCTTACATCAGCTTATTACATCCATTTTCTTAATGAAATTACAATAGAGAAATTGTAAAAAAAAAAAGTCTGATTGTTTGGCCTATTTTCAATACCCAAGGTCACAGAGAAACATTTATTTACCATAAACAATATATATATAAATAATAATAATAATTATTATTATTATTAAACTACTGAGAAAAACAGAGCAAGGTTTTTGCGCCAACATGATTGCAATGAATAGAAAAGTGCAAACAGGAACTAACCCTTGTGTGACCTACGGGACATTTTTGTCTTTTTCATTTTTGTTTTTATGATCATGTGTGTATATTTTGGGGAATGTATATAATTCAACCTCAGTTCCTATAATACATCTATAATACACTGTGTACTCAAAATAGTTACACTCAGGAACTTAATGACAAAAATGTCCCCATTGAAACCCATTCAATTTGCAATATTTGATCCCAGGGCCATTAAATAGCTTAAATAGCTTAAAATAATTAATTATATGATATTATGCTTTCTTTCTGGAGCCCTGGCTTCAAAATTATTATTTTTTATATTTTTCACCAGATGGTGCCATTTTTCTCATGTTTAGCCTATGGAGCAAACACATGTTTTTTTACCTATTTTCTGTTTGCTGTATTATAGAATAGAATAAATGATGCATCTAAAATTGTGTGTGTGAGTTGGTATGGATGTGTTTTGTATGTGTGTATTGAGAAATGTGTGTGTGTGTGTGTGTGTGTGTGTGTGTGGAGAGAGAGAGAGAGAGAGAGAGAGAGAGAGAGAGAGAGAGCGTGTACAGGTGAAACTCGAAAAATTAGAATATCGTGCAAAAGTTCTTTAATTTCAGTAATTCAACTTAAAAGGTGAAACTAATATATTATATAGACTCATTACAAGCAAAGTAAGATATTTCAAGCCTTTATTTGATATAATTTTGATGATTATGGCTTACAGCTTATGAAAACCCCAAATTCAGAATCTCAGAAAATTAGAATATTACATGAAATCAATAAAAAAAAGGATTTTAAATACAGAAATGTCGGCCCTCTGAAAAGTATAATCATGCATATGTACTCAGTACTTGGTTTGGGCCTCTTTTGCATTAATTACTGCCTCAATGCGGCGTGGCATGGATGCTATCAGCCTGTGGCACTGCTGAGGTGTTATGGAAGACCAAGATGCTTCAATAGCGGCCTTCAGTTCTTCTGCATTGTTTGGTCTCATGTCTCTCATCTTTCTCTTGGCAATACCCCATAGATTCTCTATGGGGTTCAGGTCAGGCGAGTTTGCTGGCCAAATCAAGCACAGTAATACCATGGTCACTGAACCAGGTTTTGGTACTTTTGGCAGTGTGGGCAGGTGCCAAGTCCTGCAGGAAAATGAAGTCAGCATCTCCATAAAGCTTGTCTGCTGAAGGAAGCATGAAGTGCTCTAAAATGTCCCGGTAGACGGCTGCGTTGACTCCGGACTTAATAAAGCACAGTGGACCAACACCAGCCGATGACATGGCTCCCCAAACCAACACAGACTGTGGAAACTTCACACTGGACTTCAAGCATCTTGGATTGTGTGCCTCTCCATTCTTCCTCCAGACTCTTGGACCTTGGTTTCCAAATGAGATGCAAAATTTGCTCTCATCAGAAAAGAGGACTTTGGACCACTGAGCAACAGACCAGTTCTTTTTTCTTTAGCCCAGTTAAGACGTTTGACATTTGAAGCCCATGTCCAGGACCCGTCTGTGTGTGGTGGCTCTTGATGCAGTAACTCCAGCCTCAGTCCACTCCTTGTGAAGCTCCCCACACATTTGAATGGCCTTTTCCTGACAATCCTCTCCAGGCTACGGTCATCCCTGCTGCTTGTGCACCTTTTTCTTCCACACTTTTCCCTTCCACTTAACTTTCTATTAATGTGCTTTGATACAGCACTTTGAGAACATCCAACTTCTTTTGCAATTACCTTTTGAGGCTTTCCCTCCTTGTGGAGGGTGTCAATGATGGTTTTCTGCACAACTGTCAGGTCAGCAGTCTTCCCCATGATTGTGAATTCAACTGAACCAGACTGAGAGACCATTTAAAGGCTCAGGAACCCTTTGCAGGTGTTTAGCTGATTAGAGTGTGACACTTTGAGACTACAATACTGAACCTTTTCACAATATTCTAATTTTCTGAGATTCTGAATTTGGGGTTTTCATAAGCTGTAAGCCATAATCATCAAAATTATATCAAATAAAGGCTTGAAATATCTTACTTTGCTTGTAATGAGTCTATGTAATATATTAGTTTCACCTTTTAAGTTGAATTACTAAAATTAATGAACTTTTGCACGATATTCTAATTTTTCGAGTTTCACCTGTATTTATCACTTTGTGGGGAACAAATTTCCCCATAAGGATAGTAAAACCCGACATTTATGACGTTGTAGGGACATTTTGTCGGTCCCCATGAGGAAAACTGCTTATAAATCATACTAAATTATGTTTTTGAAAATGTAAAAATGCAGACCGTTTTCTGTGAGGGTTAGGTTTAGGGGTAGGTGATAGAATATATAGTTTGTACAGTATAAAAACCATTATGTCTATGGAAAGTCCCCCTAAAACGTCTCGGGTTACATGTGTAACCCTTGTTCCCTGAAAAAAGCGGAACGAGATGCTGCGCTTCTTTGCCGCACTGGGACGTCCCAGGAATGCTCTTCTGTATCTGACGACACCTGGTGACGTATCCATTTATAGCCTGGCCGCAGGTGCATCTAATGATTACATCAGCCGAGGCTATAAATTCCGGTCAATGTTCATTGACGTGTTTCACACATTATTCAGCTCGGTTCACAGCTAGAGTTGTTCCCCTTAGTGCTTAGCAAAAGCGCAGCATCTCGTTCCGCTTTTTTCAGGGAACAAGGGTTACACATGTAACCCGAGACGTTCCCTTTACAAAAAGCTTCACTTTGATGCTGCGCTTTTGCTAAGCGCTACGGGGAACGCAATACCCACGCCGCCGCACTTGGGGCTGTCCGGACCCCTACGGTTGTGCAGTGTACTCACAAGAACACGAGAGGTCTCAGACATGAGCTTGAGATGTCGACTCAAGGGCATAAGAGCCCAGAGTAGCAAAGCATCTAACCCATAAAGTTCGGTGAATGTGAGTACACTGCATGGCTGGCTGAATCAGATGAACAGTGGGAGAGCAAGATAAAGGGGGGCCGGAGACACCAGTTCGAGAGGCAGAGCGATGCACGGCCATGCTGCATGTGTGTCCTTGTGTTTTAAGGAGTCTCTCCGCTATCACTGTAATGAGAAACAGCTGTTAGAAATCATGTCAACCAGCTTGACGAGCCACTCCTTCTCATAAGATCGGATGGTGACCAGCCAAACGAGTTGTAGGGCTTGAGACACAACCGTCTTGACAGGCATCATCTTGGACTTGAACACCCACGGGTAGTTCAAGCTTTAAGATCTAAGCCAGACGCCACCCCTCACCCTCCATGGGTAACGGGAAGTATTTAGTATAATAACCTAACTCTCTCTCTGGAAGGGGAACACATACCATGGCCCCTTTAACCAGGAGATTGAGTTTTTTGTTTTTACAAAAAAAGAAATCCGGTTTACGGTAGTGAGAACATGCCGTTGAAACACGGAAAAGCGGCGAGTGAATTAAATCCTGACGCCCTTATAAGACCCACAGAAAAGAATATATCCGGCAGGAGTTTCCACGCTGCCAGGATCTCTGAGATGGGTATTATTTTAACACTTCCTGTTGTGGGGTTGTCGGGTGTTTCGCGTCCTGAATAAAATGCAGGAACAGCGAAAACACCCAATTTTGATGGAAGCCTCTGCAACCCGAAACACCAAGCGGTGGCGGGAATGGAGGGGCTTCGAGGGGGTACCGGGAGGGGTGAAGTGAAGCACGCGCCCCATTCCGAGGGGAGCTACCCCCTAATCTAGGTGCAAAACCGTCAGGGTTTTCTCTTGGGTCTTGCTTCGGGGGCTGGCGAGGGCGGCGAGACTGTCCCCAATCCCTGGGAGGAGGAGCACGACTCGCCACGCTTTGCTTTTGAGCCTCCCTTCAGTCAGGACCGAGGCGGGTCTGCGACTTGCTCGTCAAGCGCAGAACCCACACTCAGGTCGTCCTGGGGGTCAGCCTGGTACGCCTGTAAAACAGCATAGTGTGCAGAGCAGCACCAGCCTGACCTGCTGCTTGATAAGCCCTTCCCACTAAAGTGGAGGTTGTCCTACAAGGCTTTGAGGGGAATGAGGGCTTCTTAAGTGACGATGCCGAGCCCGGCGAGAGATAGCCCGTAAGCGTCTCTTCGACCGGCGGCATCACTGAATACTGCCGTGCCTCAGCACCCACGATAGTCGAATATAATGACGTCGAGGGTATGCGAACACGGGAAGAAAATATATATATATATATATATATATATATATATATATATATATATATAATTTTTTTTTTTAGGGGTTCTCCATGAGCGAAAAAGCTCTTCATGGAGGTTATCAAAGAAGGGAAGGGACCCATGAGGCGTTCCCTTTCTTAGACTGGAAGATAAAATATATCCCCTAATTTGGAGCGTTTGGGGGTCTCTTTTTCGCGTGGCCAGTCCAATCTGGCAACCGCACGAGTAACAACATCGAGCAATTCCTCCGTATATTTTTTATCACGGACAGAAAGCTCGGAGGTGGGAAGAGAATCGCGATCCACCTCATGATCCGAAGAAGCGTCGAGATCATGTGTGAAGGACCAGCTGGGTTTGGGGAGAGAGTGAGAGAAAGGGATCAGCCCGTCTCTTGCTCCTCAGCCAAATCCATGCAAGAGCCCCACGAACGATTTTATTTATTTTTTTCGTGAGTGCTGACTCCCGGAAGCAAGCGAGGCGAGCACGACGCACTCTGCCTGTTAAAGCAAATCGCAGCGCTCGCACCCGCCCTGCTGCAACGCGAGAGCAGCGTGCTCTTACCCCCAAACAAACAGAGCAAAAACTGATGTGTGTCCTCTTCAGCTATAGAGCGAGAAGAGGGGAACACGCACCGTTTGCGGCTTTCAGTCATTCTCTCTTTTTCTAAACAGAAGAGAACAACGTTCACTGCACACTGCCTAACTGATTCTAACTTCTAACAGAGGAAAGAAAGTTTTGACAGGGTTTGTGAAACACACAGAAACAGAATCGCTCTGAAAAAAGAGTTTCTGACGACACCTGGTGACGTATCCATTTATAGCCTGGCCGCAGGTGCATCTAATGATTACATCAGCCGAGGCTATAAATTCCGGTCAATGTTCATTGACGTGTTTCACACATTATTCAGCTCGGTTCACAGCTAGAGTTGTTCTCCTTAGCGCTTAGCAAAAGCGCAGCATCAAAGTGAAGCTTTTTGTAAAGGGAACTTGGAAACCCAGCGTGTGTATGTGTGTGTGTGTGTGTGTGTGTGAAAAACAACAGTGGCATTATGTAAACAATCTGGCATTTAAAGGGTGCAAATCCTGAAAATAAATGAATATTTGGTAGTTATGATCAGAAATGATGCTGGTTAAAAAAAGTCAGTAAGAGTGGAAAATAATATTAATATTTAATATGTTTATGGCACTTTTTTGATGTGGACATTTTTGTCCTCAAAGGGCCTCTGAGTAACTTTTTTAAATTGATGCACAAGGGTTTGATGCACATTTATTTTATGTCAGGGTTAAAAGTGTTCCAAGAAACAAGTGGCATCCTCATAGTGTTAGAGCAGAAGTCATCATGGTAGTATGACAGCAACAGCCATTGTGCCCTTCAGCAAGGCATGTAAGCTTCAGGTTGCTCCAGGGAGACTGTCAATATAGAAAAATGCATTGTTGCATTGGATAAGAAAGTGTAACGCTAATATAAAAATATGTATTGCTTAGGCTGGTGTTAATATAATTCACTTCAATATATGTTTGGAGCAGTGTATGTGTCTTTCTGTCTATATATGGATTTTTCATCCATTTTGGATGAACTTTTAGCACTGTGGAATTCTAGAAAGTCTTTTTAAAACATTTCTTACACTCTCATTACTTTATTTATTGTCTACTAACAATGTCCAACAGTGTATGTACATTTATGTTTATGATTTATGTCATTTTTGTGTGATCCCCCCATTTAATTCTGTGGTGGAAATGACAGTGATGGAAATTATATTTGTAATGTTTTTGAAAAGGCTGACGCATTTGTCTTGCTAAGGCTAATTTCAAAGCCATGATTTTATGTCGTAAATATCCTAAAAGAAAGGAAGTCCTGCCATACAGGTAAAAGAGTCAATTACCTTTTAGATACAGACATCGCCTGTCAATCAACTCAAGAATGCTCATTAGGTATAAAACATATATTTTTTGGCATAATCTGAGAGATAAAGAAGCAAATGTTATGATACCAGTATTGTCAGATTTCCCTGCTGATTTGAAATATGTTCTTTGATCGTAATCTTGACCAACAGTTTAGGAGATTTCATTTTGCATTTGTATGCCACTTGTTTACATAGAAAAATAGCTGCCCAGAAACATTCCAGAGATGGCTGCTATGTGAAATGACTTGCTAAAAATACTTTGGTATGGAGTCGTTAACTTAGCAACATGCTATCATTTGATGCTGTCTATGCATTTTCCAATTTAGTCACTTATGAGGTTCCATATTAATTAGGATTCTGCCTTAGAAGGCAGTATACAGTAAGGCAACTATCTAGGTTTTATAACATAGATAAAGGGCTATATTTCAGTGAGTGCGCAAAAAACAGCACTATGCGCAACAACCATGCCGTCTTATCTAATTTTCATTAGAGCACTAATTCTAAGTGCAAATTTTTGTGCCAGTGCAATTGGGCATGGGTGGCAGTGTTAGCACTATCTGTGGGTGTATCAGTGCAAACTGTGGGTGTACTTTATCTGTATGTCAATGAAGTGATGCAAAGAGTTTTTTTAAATTTGTATTGGTATATTTCCACCAGTTGTCATAGAGTGATTATTAAGTCACTGCAAAAGGTGCCGGAGAAAGACGTTGGAGAGGATAAAATGTTTGGATTTGGTATATCATTTTTTTTTTGTGCCAGCGCAAAGCGCAAGTGGGCATGGGTGGCAGTGTTAGCACTATCTGTGGGTGTATGAGAGCAAACTGTGGGTGCACTTCATCTATATGTCAATGAAGTGATGCAAAGATTTGGTATTGGTATAGTTCCACCTGTTGTCATAGAGTGATTTTTAAGTCACAAAAGGTGCCGGAGAAAGACGTTGGAGAGGATATAATGTTTGGTATATGATATTTTTTTTTTTACCATTTTGTTATATAGCTTTTATTTGAAGCTTGTTTGAAGTGTAATTTTAATTTAGAAATATTTTGGTTGAATTTGATTGTGTTCACATTTCACATTTACATTTCACACTGACGCTTTTATCCAAAGCGACTTACAGAGCCCTTCTTACAGGGACAATGCCCCCAGAGCAACCTGGAGCTAAGTGCCTTGCTCAAGGACACAATGGTGGTGGCTGTGGGGATCGAACCAGTGTCCTTCTGATTACCAATTTACCAGTTATGTGGTTTAGACCACTACACCACCAGCACCCCATAATCAAAATCAAAAACGACTATTAAACACTATTATACAAACACTATTAATTCTAGCCATGATGTGTGTTTCAGCAGATGAAAATGACTAATAATCCTTACTTTCCATATAATTTATCAAAGCGTACATACAAATCCTGACGACAATAACATTTAAAGATTAGCATATAAAATGAGCATGCCCATATTTTTTATTCTTCTAATTCATTGTATACAATCCATTTACACTGCCAACTTCTTATGAATGTGCTGTCTTTGTTTATATATCTGGTGCTTGAGGGACTGGACTATATAACAGGACGCTGACACTGCAATAACCGGAGAAAAACCTATAAATTAAATTGCACTTGACCCATCCCAATAGAGCGTTGCATGTGTGATTTCACCAAACCCAATATCACCTAGAATTTCCGCATGCTTACACGAAAATACCAAAACTTTATGACCATGCCCAATGATTTTGCACTTATGACTTATGACAAAGTGCTTAAGCTCTTAAAATAGGGCCCTATGTGTTCATATTGTGTTCCTATAGAATGAGGTGATGTGGTTTTCAACATGTGAGTAAAGAAAAGATTACAAATGGAGATCATACTGCATGTTCTTGAATTGGAATTCACTTAATTCTCAAAGCAGGCTGACATAATTGACTTGACAATCTATATCTTCTTAACGCCATTCCACTTCTCATGGCATTCTGGACAGTTTTACAGTACTTGAGGTAGAATGTTATAGCAAGAGTCCATTGCTAACCTGAATCTGATTTATTTATCTCTCTCTCTCTCTCTCTCTCTCTCTCTCTCTCTCTCTCTCTCTCTCTCTCTCTCTCCTAATTTCCATGGAATGCAATGGGGCATGATTCCCAGACAGTGATTTAGCATCAATTTGTCTGTTAGTGATTTTGTTTGGCATGAATCAAAAATGATATCACCCAGCATATTTTTGTGGCTTAATCAATGCAAATGTCATGCTGATTGGATCAGATTAAATCTGGTCGGCAGATGGTTTCTGTATTGTTCTAATACTGACTACAAAAGCACTTGTCGTCAGATGGCAGAGAGTATGTTCTTGTTTGTGTGTTGTAAACAAGGTCTGGATCAAGATTTGTGTGCTCAGGCTCAGCTAACACAGCTCGCTGCTTAGGTCACTGGGCAGAGTAACTCTAGCTAGTGTAAATAATATACTGTACTCCAAACACCAATAATGCGTTTCAGCAGTGTGCTATCATATTATCTATCATATTATGAGGTATTCTGAAATTCAGTTACACACATTGAAATATACACTGTTTTAAAAGGATAGCCACAAAACGTAAGCATTATACATATTAAAATGATTTTAATGTGATAAAATTGCTTACTAGCCTTATTCTTGTAAAGTTATATCCAGTATTACAAGTTTGTTGTCATAACAATGTAACATCAGTAAACCCTGTAATCTGGTAAATGCAGTAACGCTGCATTTAACGCACAAAAATCATTGTGAAGAGGAGGGCGTGGCCGGGCCGTGAGGGTGCATGGCTGGCTGAATCAGATGAACAGTGGGAGAGCAAGATAAAGGGGGGCCGGAGACACCAGTTCGAGAGGCAGAGCGATGCACGGCCATGCTGCATGTGTGTCCTTGTGTTTTAAGGAGTCTCTCCGCTATCACTGTAATGAGAAACAGCTGTTAGAAATCATGTCAACCAGCTTGACGAGCCACTCCTTCTCTCCCGCAGACAGACACACAGCCACACCCCCATCACCACAATCATCTAAACACCTATTATGTTTACATGTCTTGTTCCTTTACTTTTGAAACTGCGTGTATTTTAATGCTTATGGAATGGCCCCATTCACTTTCATTGCAAGTGCGATACTGTAACCATAAATTTAGAATTTTTAAAAGAAACGAGTGACGAGTCAAAATATTTTTTATTTATTTTTAGTGGTAATCAACTTTAAAAATTCTGTCAATTGAGCTTAACTTGTATTGAACCAGGAGCATTACTTTTACACTGTCAACGCTGCAATGGTAATTGTCACGATCCCCTGTTGTCTGCCCCGTATTTCACTCGTCACCTGTCATAAACTACAATTCTCATAATTCCCGGCCCTCATCACTGCAAGCACTCAGTCATTGTTCTCACCTGTTTGTCGTTTAGTCCTCATTACCCCTGTGTATTTAAACCCTGCTGTTCCTCCATTCCTGGTCGGTCGTTGAATGTGGATGTTTGAATGTAGATGCTTGGATGTGTTTGTTAACATTGCCTTTACCCTCCGTGGATGTTTCCCCAGCCTGTGTACCCTTTGAATGTTTTCGGGTTTTGTTTTCCCATCGTGGACGTTTCATTTGTTCCAGTCTTGTTTGGTGTTCTTCATTTTCAATAAAAAAACGCATTTACTCACCCCTCGTCTGCCTTCTCCTGACTTCGTAACACTCATAGGGTATCTCTAATGTGAAAGGAAAATTGGTGTTACTTTTAAAGTTTTTTTACTGCCTAAATGATGCTTGTAGTTTAATGTTAATCCATCTTGCCTTGCAAACACAGCTTCATCCATTTACATTAATCTTTGCCTTGCAATGAAATTTTCCAATGACATCCAGTGCCGTAATCAGAATGCATAAATCTGCACATTTCAAAGTAATATGTATGTAGGCAATGAGTATATTTATTAATTTATGTGAATAGTACTTCATAAATAAGGAAAAATGCTGTATGTGTACATTGATTAAAAGTGCAATCAGACAATGCCAAGATCAAATATTTTTCTAGGCAAAAATATTATTGATGATGGGTAATTTGTCTTGTAAATTAGAAGAAAAATATCTGTTTTACTCAGAGGACATTCCAACCCAATTACCATAAGCTTATTAATCATGTGCAGAAAGAGAGCTTTGCTTTCACAACTTATTAAACTGGCACAATTTACTCTTTTAGCCAAGAGCTGGTTGACTATGATTTACACATCCTCCTTGCTCTAAAGCACAAATGTGAGTGATCCCTATTAGTCTACACTTACAACACGGGAGAGGTGTTTGTAACCTTAAAGAAATATTCCGGGTTCAATACAAGTTAAGCTCATTTGACAGCATTTATTACAAAATACTGGTTACCACCAAAATTGTATTTGACTTGCCCCTCCTTTTCTTAAAAAATAAAATAAAAGCATAAATCTGGGTTACAGTGAGGCACTTATAATATAAGTCAATGGGGGCCAATCCATAAACTTTAAAATGCTTACTATTTCAAAACATAAACACAAACATTTCAGCCACAAGACATAAACAATATAAGTGTTAAAACTTTAGTGTGATAAAATTACTTACCTTTTCTGTGTAAAGTTATAGCCAATTTTTACAACATCGTTGCCATGACAATGTAATGTTAATAAACCCTAAAACACTAAAAAACTACTTAAACAACTTTACAGCACAAATAATACATACGTTTTAACATAATAATTAATATGTGCTTTTATAAAATTATACGCTTCCCATTTCTGTCTCTCAACCCTCCAAAACTGTCCCCATTCACTTCCATTGGATGCCTTACTGTTCCCCTGATTTTTGCTTTTATTATAGAAAAGTAGAGAAGAGTCAAAATAATTTTTTGAGAAAATCAACATTATACTACATACACTGTCGATTTAGCTTAATTTGTATTGAAAGTGGAATATTTCTTTAAGAGGATGAGAGCCCATTGGCTCCCTCAATCTGAGATTACTTCATGATGCCAGAATGAAACAGAGACGGACATGTTGTACATATATAAAAAGAGTAAAATAATGGAAAAAAAAATAATAATAATGATTTGATCTCAAGAAATAAAAACGTTTGATGATGTGAACATAATGTAACTAGTTACATACATTGTATCCAACTCAAAACCTTTTCCCCAGTCTAAACATAAACTTAAACTATTGAAACTTGACTGCAGAATTGTCTTTTTTGACAGTGACCATATGTTTTATGTGTGTGTGTGCTCTGAGTGCGCTTGTGGAGTGCGGTAATGCAAATACGTACCTAAATACACTTAAGTGAAATACACAGTTAAGTGAAAAAGTGGATTTGTATAAAAATAGAGTAAATGCAGTTCCCCGTCTGTCACTCACTTCAACATTGTGTCGAGTGAAGCGACACTAGGGGACTATCAGAATTTGCATGTCCCTCCCCCGAACATAAAGGTATAAAGGGAGGGAATCGTGCATCTGTCCATTCAGATTTCTTCTTTGGAGCCGAGCGGTTGTGCAATTCGACTCACCTCTGTAGAGCATTTGCATGGCGCATATCACCGGCTTTCTCCTTCTCTGCACGGCAGTGCAGCTTTGCCCCTAGCGCTTCTAAAAGCGAATATTTTCTCTAAAAGAGCAACGTCCTTTTCAGGACGCGTCTTTGTAAAGATGCCCTTCCGCCCCTGTGTAGTTCCTGGATGCGGTCAATTTCCTCACTCAAGTAGCACCTTTCCCCTCCACTGAGGTGATCACATGTGCTCTATTTCCCCAGGAGAGTCCACTAGATTCACGCTCCCTGGATGTTCTTCCTCCCTAGCCCTCTGGTCTGCGAATTCAGCAGAGGAATTCCCCAACCAGACCCACTACGGGTACTGAAATTACTCTGTAATGGAATAGGTGCTCAACAGGATGGGCCTTTGTGGATTAATCCCCATGTGTGTATTTTCCGTGGTACGGTCCCCCTACAGGTGGACCTGCGTCTCCCTTGGGCAGTCCCCGCTGCCCTCCGGTCGCCGTGTTTGTAGCAACTCCTCCCTCGCAGCAGGTAGGATCTACTACCGCACCATTTCCATGTGTGGCCTAAAAACCGATGTGACTTATTTACGCCACTCTTTACCTCCCCCCAGCCTGGGCAGGTGGTGGTCTCTGTGTGGTCTTTTACCCCTGTAAGAATAGGAGTTGGAAAAGAACGCCTTCCCCGATGCGTGTGATAGCGTTAAGATGGCCCCCTTTTACTCTATGCGAGAAACATAGAGAGAGAAAAGGCGTGGCTGGCGCTGCCTGCTCCTATGCTTGGCACGCCACTTTATTCCCTCCCTCTGGGATGCCGGGAACCTAAAAAGTTTATGACTATGTTCATGATTATGGGGCGTTGGGGAAGGGTACATGCAGTCTGACGCAGCCTGTTGCGCTGGCACGCAACTGCCTGCCCGCACCTGCGTCAGCAGTGCACGTACACGGTTCAGCGCATGCCGTGATTGAATAGGGACCCCTAGTGTCGCTTCACTCGACACAGTGTCGAAGTGAGCAACAGACGGGGAACGTCTAGGTTACTGTTGTAACCTCCGTTCCCTGATGGAGGGAATGAGACGTTGCGTCCCCCCTGGACACGACGCTGAACCGAGCCACTGTAACAGCCGAACCTTATTCTCAGCTCTGAAGAAGAAACCTGAATGAACAGATGCACGATTCCCTGCCTTTATACCCGTACGTCCGGGGGAGGGACATGCAAATTCTGTCTGCCAAATTCTCATTGGCGTTTTCTTAAGTTCAGAGGTAACTGAGGCCTTCAAGAAAGTCCCCTAGTGTCGCTTCACTCGACATAATGTCTCGTTCCCGACGTAATGTCCAGTAACTTTACTAGCTTCAAAAAATTTATATTCCTTTTTTCAATTTCTGAATGCTACTTGAATACTTTATACTGCAGTTAAAAACTCTAAAGCACTTATTCTTCATTTGTATCTTTTTTCTATTGTTTTTATTTGTTTTATTACTTGTTTCTTTGTTCTCACTTTATTACTAACTGTTTACTTTTCTAAAATAATTACTTGTTAACTTGAAACAATGTATACTCAAATTGGTTAGCATTTTATTTTGGTATTAAAATTGGTATTGGGAATCATGAAAATTCCCAAGTTAAAACAAAACTGAATCCAATCAAATCTTAATAAAATCAAATCCAGGGCTTGTGATTTGGGATATCTTTATTGATTTCGATTCCCAGCCCTAATGATCTACTTTACATTATCTATTCAGCAACTTGCCCTGCTCAGTCACATTGATGTAATGAGGCAGAAGTAGGATAGCTACTATTATTTCTAAACAGCAAAAAAAAAAAAAGAAGATATACTATTAATAACATTTTTAACTAATGATAAGAATATCCTTTGGAAGGATTTCTATGTTAAAAAGAATGGCTGAAGCTAGTGTTTTACCGATCTTATAGCTTCACAAGACATGGATTATACCACTTGAGTCTTATTGATTACCTTTATGCTGCATTTATGTCCTTTTTGGAGCTTGGAAGTTTTGGACCCCACTCCATCAATATATATATATATATTTTTTTTTTTTCCACAGAAGAATTTCATATTTTCATACATTTCAGATGTCATAAGGATGAGTACATGACAAGAGCATTATCATTTTTTGGTGAACTATGTCTTTAACCTTCTTATACTTCTTATTTTTATTCAGTTTTCCGATGTAATACAATTGGTTTCTTTTATCTAAGCAGTCTTAAACTTGACTCGTAGTCATAAAAAGTAGTCATAAAAAAAGTTTACTGTTTCCACTAAAAATTTACCAAGCATAGGAAATGAATGGGAAAGACTAAAAAACAGAGCAATTTTTTTGTAAAATGAAATCCATAAATCAGCCACAATGCAGAACACACACTCATGAATGAGGGGGCAATACCATAGCACAACCACAATGTAACCAACACACACACACACACACACACACACACACACACACACACACACACACACACACACACACACACACGTAGTGTTTCCATGTTTTATGGGGACTTTCCATAGACATAATGGTTTTTATACTGTACAAACTTTATATTCCATCCCCTAAACCTAACCCTACCCCTAAACCTAACCCTCACAGAAAATTTCTGCATTTTTACATTTTCAAAAAAACATAATTTAGTATGATTTATAAGCTGTTTTCCTCATGGGGACCGACAAAATGTCCCCACAAGGTCAAAAATTTCGGGTTTTACTATCCTTATGGGGACATTTGGTCCCCACAAAGTGATAAATACACGCGCTCTCACACACACACACACACACACACACACACACACACACACACACACACACACATCATACATACATGCATGCACACAAACTAAGGCACGCACGTACACACACACACACACAAACACACTCGCACACAAACACACTTATACACACATAAATGGGTTTTCTGAATTGGGAAATAAGTGGGAAATTAAATGGATGAACACACACACACACACACACACACACACACACACACACACACACACACACACGTGCACCAACATGAACCTATACACACGCAAACACATTTGAAATGTGTTACAATTGACCCTTTGCTAAGCCCCACCTTAAAAGCTTTTCTGACCAATCCTGTTTTAGCAACTGTTGCCATGTCGCCATTACTCTAACACGTGCTTGATATTTTCCAGTGACAGTCTATGGAAGTAATGTGTGTGTGAATACTTTTAAGCAGGATTTCATCAAGATTTTACCTTCATCAGAAGAGGATTGCAGAGAAGAATGAACAAAAATAAACATGACGTGCTAGCCAGGTCCGAGACATTCTGTGCAGCTGCAGTGAAACATCAGGTGCTATAATTAATCACGCACACTATCAAAAACAGCGGGGTGGGTACTGTGAGCAATTTACATTGTATAGTGATAGTTCACCCAAAGATGATTGTCATCATTTTCATTTTTGGGTGAACTATATCATTTACTGGCAGATCAAGATACAATGTAATATTTTGTGCAACCTGCTAAGCTTCCTCAGACTTGCTCCATTATTGGGGACATTCTACAACCAAGAGCTTGTTTAGTTTTGTTTAATCCCATCCCAATTGACTTTGCTGCTAAATTGGAGACATGCTTCATCCAATTAGGCCTGTGATGTGTGGGAAAAGTAATTAAATAATATGGAAAAGCTGTTTCTCGGAGGAAGAAAAAAACCTGGAGGGGGAGACAGAACAGGTTATGGGAGGCATTGCCATTTTTAAATAGGACGGAGATGTGAGCTCCTCCAAAACACCCAACAAAGAATGGAAATTGTCAATATAAATTAGAAATGGCCAATTGACTGGACAATTTTAGCCCCCTGAAAACAAGTCAACAGCACAGCTCATTACATAAAATTATCTTTAGAATCCATTATATAACTACTATTTTACATGGATCAACGTACTTATAATTAAACTGTTCTCATGTGAGAATCTCACAGAGAATGTGCATGGTGGAAACAATTAGGTGACAATAGGAGAAAATTCATTTTAATTTCCATTCATTTCAATGTTTTCAGATCATCTGAGATTCCAAGATTATTGAATTCATAGGTTGATTTAATTGTATTTATAATAAATTTAAATCTAAATAATTAAATATGCTCAACACAATTTAATTTATGTAACGCAGCTTACAACTTCACCTAATTTAACATAATTGCAGTTTAATTATGTTCTTTGTGATTTCTAAAAACTGCAGCCATTTACGGTTCTGGCAATTTTCTTTGAAAAAGAGAAAAGATTTGTGTGTGTGTGTGTGGATATATATATATATATATATTAGGGCATGCTTTCCTGAGAAATGCAAGCTTGTAGTACCACCTGTTTACTCAGAGGGCAGTAAGTGAAATTTCAGCTGTGTGAGCAATGCGCAGTTTATACAGTGAACAAAACATTAACAACCCATCAGCAGACACACACAACACAAACATGTGTTACGTTCTTGCATTCAAAAACACTTGAAGGAGCGCAAATGTGAACCAAGGGATCTCAAGATGTGTTTAAAGATTGAGTATTAAACTATATTTAACTTGACACAGTGACCTAAACATTTTATTTTTATGACGCAACACACCCGAGACGTGACAATATCATGTCTGATCGGTCTTTACCTCACAAATATTGAATTACCAACAAGGTTAAGGAGGTGTCCTTTAAACTGTTACACCATTTTTACCCAGTCAATCTTTATTTAAGAAACATGCTCCCTGAAATAGATCCACTTTTCTCCTTCTGTAATGCTGTAGATGAATCGGCCCCTCACCTTTTTTGGGAACGTGTCCACGCTGTAGTATTTTGGAGAACATTTTGTTTATTTGTACGTAACTAGTTTTTATTTGCTTTCTTGGCTTTCTCAGCAAATATTTGTATATGCGATTATTCGCGATTAATTAATCGGGACACCATGTACCGTAATTTCCGGACTATTGAGCGCACCTGAATATAAGCCGCACCCACTGATTTTTAAATAAAATATTATTTTGAACATAAATAAGCCGCACCTGTCTATATAAGCCGCAGGTGCCTACCGGTACATTGAAACAAATTTACTTTACTCAGGCTTTAACGAAACACGGTGTGGCAGCGGGGGCGTGGTCAAGAGACGTCCGGGAGAGAAAAGCGGTAAGGGCGCTTACACCTGAGCTAAATTATGTCTAACACCGGTGTCTAATTTCAGTAAGCATGGAGAGAGTGGCATAAAAAGGCAGCAGCCACAGAGCTGAGAAAGTGACACACGTCAGTCTAGTGTTGGCGCATAGAAGAATTGAGAAACTTTATAAAATTGATTGTAAACATTGCTGTGGCCATTAAAAGCCTTACCTGGAACGTCAAGTGCCCTGCTGAAAACTGTCACACTGGTGCCCGTGTGACAGTTTTCCCAAGAAGGACACGTGAAGCAGGGCACTTGAAATTAGACACCGGTGTTAGACATAATTTAGCGCAGGTGTAAGCGCCCTTACAGCTTTTCTCTCCCGGACGGGCGCTTGACCACGCCCCCGCTGCCAAACACGGCTTGTAATAAAACATTAGCAGTAAACAGTAGCCTACCAATATTGTCATTGGTCACTATCATCCTCGTCCTGTGCACTGAAACCACTGAAGTCATCTCCTTCGGTGTCGGAGTTGAATAGCCTCAGATTTAGTTGTCTTTTTGCACTGAGTCAATTCCTCACGCTGCTGTTTCCAACGTCTTATCATCGACTCATTAAGACCAAGCTCCCGTGCAGCAGCCAGATCAATCGCCTTCAACTTGAAAGCTGCATCATATGCATTTCTCCATGTCTTTGCCATGGTGAGGGTGACAAAATTACTACTGTAATCAGAATGATGGGAAGTTTGAGCGCGCTCGATTTAATCTAAACAGTAAACAAAAAAAAGTTGTTTTGACCTTAACCCGTTCGGCAATTTCATTGGTCTAATGAAAGCTTCATGCCGCCAAAAAACTGAGCACGTCACAGAATGTTTTTTTTTTTGTTTTTTTTATAAAATTTGAAAGCGGGAAAAATCCATATATTAGCATTGTATAAGCCGCGAGGTTCAAAGTGTGGGAAAAAAGTTGCGGCTTATAGTCCGGAAATTACGGTAATTAATTATATTAAAAATGTTAATCGATTGACAGCCCTAATATATATATATATATAAAACTCAGCAAAATAGAAATGTTCCTTATTCAGGAAACTGTATTTTAAAGATAATTTGGTAAAAATCCAAATAACTTTACAGATCATTGTAAAGGGTTTAAACTATGTTTTCTATGCATGTTCAATGAACTATAAACAATTAATGAACATGCACATGTGGTAAGCAATTAAGGTCACAGTTATAAAAACTTAGAACATTAAAGAGACCTTTCTTCTGACTCTGAAAAACACCAAAAGAAAGATGCCCAGGGTCCCTGCTCATCTGCGTGAACGTGTCTTAGGCATGATGCATGGAGGCATGAGGACTGCAGATGTGGCCAGGGCAATAAATTGCAATGTCTGTACTGTGAGATGCCTCTGACAGCACCACAGGGAGACAGGAAGGACAGCTGATCGTCCTTGCAGTGGCAGACCACGTGTAACAACACCTGCACAGGATCGGTACATCCGAATATCACACCTGCGGGACAGGTACAGGATGGCAACAACAACTACTCGAGTTACAACTAGGAATGCACAATCCTTCCATCAGTGCTCAGACCGTCCACAATAGGCTGAGAGAGGCTGGACCGAGGGCTTGTAGGCCTGTTGTAAGGCAGGTCCTTACCAAACATCACCAGTAACAACATAACCTATGGGCACAAACCCACCTTCGCTGGACCAGACAGGACTGGCAAAAAGTGTTCTTCACTGACGAGTCGTGGTTTTGTCTCACCAGGGGTGATGGTCAGACTCATGTTTGTCACTGAAGGAATGAGCATTGCACTGTGGCCTGTACTGTACCTGTACGTGGGATCAATTTGGAGGTGGAGGGTCCGTCATGGTCTGGGGCGGTGCATCATAGCATCATCGGACTGAGCTTGTTGTAACTGTAGGCAATCTCAACGCTGTACATTACATGGAAGACATCCTCCTACCTCATGTGGTACCCTTCCTGCAGGCTCATCCTGACATGACCCTCCCACATGACAATGCCACCAGCTTTTCTTTGGTTCCCAAACATTTTGTCTTTATTTTGTGGTTACACACACCTTATTAAACTTTTATTTATATGTGTTCTTTTATGTGGGGAAACTTTTATGAGGTTGATGATTGCACAGTATAGAATTGCAAATAAGAATGCAATTACAAGGACAGCAGCAACAAGACAAGTGTTTATTGGTCTTGATTTCCATATATTTGCTTTCAAAATGAATAGAAACCAATACCCAAAATGGTTATTATTTTTGAGTGGTACTTCATTTCAAATCAGACCTTGTCTCCAAGACAACAGAGAAAAATAAAAGTATATATGTGTATATATATATATATATATATATATATATATATATATATATATATATATATATATATATATATATATATATATACACACTGTATATATATATATATATATATATATATATATATATATTGCATTACAGAAAAATATTCTTGCATAAATTTGGCCTTATTGTGCAATGTTATAAGTCAGGCAAATGTCAGTGAGAACACAATAACTGACCCATTTAAAGTGTCATACAAATTGCTCTTAATACTAAGCTTTATCACAGTTAAATCTTAGATACCTATTAGAAATGTTGTGGGAACAGTATCAGTAATGTTCGCTGCCATTTGAGCAGATTTAATCCCTTCATTAGCTTGTATAGTGGGTATGAATAACATATACCACAAGAGGCACTTAAAGACCCTTTTCCGATTCAACCAGTCCAGTAGGCTTCCACTCACTCATTCGCATCAATCAAATGCCAAATCAAGACATATACAAGGCATAAAAGCGCCAATAGGGGTGAAAACCTCATGCAAAAGGAATTAATACTGATTGTGCGTTGCTGAATACACAATCTCGACCCAAATTCATCACATCAACACATTTAAATCAACCACTGCCTCTAAATCAATAAGCACCAACAGATCTAATTCATGAACTGTCTCCATCTGTATGTAACAAGCTCCTAGGCATAATTGCCTCAGTGCTATATCACTGTCTCCATACAGTAATGAGTTTTTGGCTTTATATTTTAATTACATTGAGGAACAACCCAATTGGTATCTCACAGCTGTTGGCAAGCTCTCTACAAATGTGCTTCATTTTCACACCCATGCACACCTTGAGTCCTAGCTCTCGAAAACAAACGTCTGTCCCAGAATATGGGCTGATTTGTTTGTTCAAAGCTAATTAAGCTTTAGGTTGGAGTTATGAAGAGTGTGGAGGAGTCTAGGTAGAAAGGGCAGTATTTAACAAGCTGGCATGCTGTTGCATTCCATGCTTGACTTTTTAGCAACCTACCATAGGAAGTATTGCTGAATATCCTTTGTTGTTGTGCAAAATTAATTACATGCATTTTTTCTTGGCTACGTGTCTTAATTGCATTTATTTTATGTGGTTTTATAGCACTAGTCTATTCCTCAATGTAACTTACACTCTTACAGTCCTTAATAGTTTGATATATGAGTTTTGGCTTGATACCATCTGTTATGCAAATTAAATGCTTGGGGGAAAAGGGAAGTAAATTCTTTTTATTTGGCATTACTTAGTCTCAGATGGCTTTGTCATGTTTAATGCACTTATTAATAAGCATTTGCACTGTTAGGTCAGAAACATATTTAATGCAAGTACACAAACGCAGAAGCAGATGTATCGCCATTGCATTTCATGCACGTTTTTCTCCCACTTTCTCCCCAATTTGGAATGCCCAATTCCCAATTCGCTCTAGGTCCTTGTAGTGGCGTAGTGACTCGCCTCAAACCAGGTGGCAGAGGACAAATCTCAGATGCCTCCATGTCTGAGACCATCAATCCGCCTATCTTATCACGTGGCTTGTTGAGCACATTACCGCAGAGACCTAGTGCGTATGGAGGCTCACGCTATTCTCCGCAGCATCCACACACAACTCACCACATGCTCCACGGAGAGCGAGAACCACATTATTGCGACCACAATGAGGTTAACCCAACATGACTCTACCCACCCTAGCAACCAGGCCAATTGGTTGCTTAGGAAGCCTGACTGGAGTCACTCAGCATGCCCTGGATTCGAACTTGCGATTCCAGGTGTGGTAGTCAGCGTCTTTAATTGCTGAGCTACCCAGGCCCCTAAAGCATGGTTTTGTACATACATAACATTTATTCTTGCCTTACCGTGGCAGTAATAAGTCTCAGTCCTCAATGGGGGTGAAAGAGTTCAAGTAAAATTTCTGGTTTAATACAAGTTAAGCTCAATTGACAACATTTGTGGCATATTGTTGAAAAATAATTAAATTGTTGAAAATAAACACAATTAAAAAAATTAAAAAAATGGGGAAAAAAGACAAAAAATATGACAAATGGAATCGAGTCAATTCGTCAACCTTAAAATGTTCACAGTTTCAAAAGTATAGACATAAACAAATGTATGTTGACATGATTTTGGTGTGACAAAATTACTTACTAACCTTTTCTGTATAATGTTATATCCAATTATGCAATTTTATTGCCAAGACGACATAATGCTGTAAACCCTAAAATTATCATAAAAACTATGATTTAAACAACTTTACGGCTCAAATAATGTACACATTTTAAAAGAAGAACTAATGTAACTACTTTTGTAAAATTGTAAACTTCACATTTCTGCCTTAAACCCAATTGTTGACAGTAGTTGACTTGAAAAAGAAAAATTATCATAGAAGATAGTTAACGTTAACGTACACTATAGCGCCCCTTGTGGCCTTGCTGATCACGCATTTGAATTCAATGAATAATCTAAAAAATTCTGGGTGGGCCTGAGTCTAATTTGGCTACGCCACTGGTGTTATCTATTTCTGAATGCAGCAACACAAGAAATTGAGGATAAATATAATAAAATAAAAGACTTGTATTAAAGGCTGTGTATTAAATCAAACTCTACGGTATTTTGTGCAAATTAGGATTGAAGAGGAACAATGCGGGTTCCAGATCTTTATTCTCACACAAGGATCCTGGAGGGGGCCTGGGAGTTTGCCCATCCGGTCTATATGTGTTTTGGGGATCTGAAGAAGGCTTATGACCGGGTCCCCCGGGAGAGACTGTGGGAGGTGCTGCGGGAGTACGGGGTGGGGGGTCCCCCCTTCTTAGGGCGATGGAGCCAATCCCTGTACGTCCAAAGTGAGAGCTGTGTCCGGGTTCTCGGCACGAAGTTGAGTTCGTTCCATTAGGGGGTTGGTCTCTGCCAGGGCTGCGCTTTGTCACCAATCCTGTTTGTGATATTCATGGACAGGATATCGAGGCATAGTCGGGGTGGGGAAGGTGTGCAATTCGTTGGGCTGGGGATCTCATCGCTGCTTTTTGCAGATGATGTAGTCTTCATGTCATCATCGGTTCGTGACCTTCAGCTCTCACTGGATCGCTTGGCAGTCGAGTGTGAAGTGGCTGAGATGAGGATTAGCACCTCTAAATTTGAGGCCATGGTTCTCAGCAGGAAACCGATGGAGTGCCTACTCCAGGTATGGAAGGAGGTATTGCCCCAATTGAAGGAGTTCAAGTACCTCTGTTCATGAGTGAGGGGACAATGGAGTCCCGGTTGGCCGGAGAATTGGGGCAGAGGGGGCGGTATTGCACTCACTCGATCGCAGCTGGAAGGCAACGCTCTCGATCTACCGGTCAATTTTCATTCCTACCCTCACCTATGGTCATGAAGGCTGGGTCATGACCGAAAGAACTAGGTCGCGAGTACAAGTGACCAAAATGGGTTTCCTCAGAAGGGTGGCGGGCTTCTCCCTTAGAGATGGGGTGAGGAGCTCAGTCATCCGTGAGGAGCTTGGAGTAGAGCCGCTGCTCCTTTGCGTCGAAAGGAGTCAGTTGAGGTGGTTTGGGCATCTGGTAAGGATGTCCCCGGGGCGCCTCCCTAGGGAGGTGTTTTAGGCACGTCCATCTGGGAGGAGGCCTCAGGGATACCCAGGACTAGGTGGAGAGATTACATCTCCACACTGGTCTGGGAACGCCTCGGGGTCCCTCAGTCAGAGCTGGTTAATGTGGCTTGGGATAGGGAAGTTTGGGGCCCCCTGCCGGAGCTGCTGCCCCAGCGACCCGACTTCGCATAAGTGGTTGAAGATGGATGGATGGAGAGTTTGTTTAATGTCTTAAATTGGTGAATCACACTTCTGCTGTTATGCATTTACATTTTTTTTTTTCTTTTCAGCCCATGTAATGTTAATAATTGCTGCAATTCATGGTAACATTAAGACATCATGTTTGAGTTTAAGGACATTTTTGTTACTTTTGCACTTTGGTTACTTAAAATCTGGGTCCTAAAGCAAAAGCACCAAGAACCACTAGGCTTTATTATGGCGTTTCTATATCTTGGCCAAAAACCGCTACATTTACTCCGTTACATTTACTTGATAAAATTTTGGTGAAAAAAAATTACTTTTATGAGTATATTTAAGGTTCTTTACTTTTACTTCATCACAATGGGAAACCTTCCTATTGTTACATTACTGGTTTTAATTTAATAAGTGTAAATAAATAAGTCATTTATTGAGAGTTTTGAAAAGGACTTTTACAACAGCGGAACTTTACAGCAGAGTCGAGTCCACCACTGTAGCGGCAGGAAGCACGCCAAATAAACACTTTCTTCAATCCACTCCATGAAACAAGTAGTTTTGTCATTCAGTGCCTTCATTTTACACCAAGACAAGAAGATATTTCAAGATTAAAATCGCAGGGCGGTAAGTTTGGTCAATTATGATAATGTGAGCTTGTGTGTGTCCTTTTCAGGGTGATTCTGTAACTATTGATTCTTATGACCTCAGTATATAATTATAAATTTTTATATCAGTGTTGCAATATATTAGTTCCAAAATCCATGTAAATATCTGCGTTAAGTGTAAATGTCTTATGCTTTGTGGCTCGCGTGCTTGACTTCTGGAGCGCGAGCTGACAGCATGTCTGCATGTGCACAGAATTTCTGCATTTGACAGACAAGTTGTTTTTTTTTCTCATGGACAACAGCGCTTGTAACTTAAATAAGCCCAACACGCTTCCAAATACAGAGATAAGTTGCAGTTTTCCCT
This sequence comes from Xyrauchen texanus, assembly GCF_025860055.1. NCBI lineage: Eukaryota > Metazoa > Chordata > Actinopteri > Cypriniformes > Catostomidae > Xyrauchen > Xyrauchen texanus. The sequence goes on from NC_068288.1 coordinate 41,381,906, forward strand.
TAGTGTACAGAACTAATGATCTAATTTATTTCTACACTGAAAATACTGTAACCGTATCCATACAGGACTTTAAAAAGCAACAAGACTTTTGAATTAGTGACAGTAGGCATAAATAAAGTGTGATCTTGTTTAGTTTTATTCAGCATTGCATATAATTGGCCCTGTGGGACATTGTTTACGTTTTTCACTATAATAATTGGAAACTGGTTTCCCAACTTCTCTTCAAAAGTGATAGTTCAACCATAAATTAATATTCTATCATAATTTCCCTCCCTCATGTTGTTCCAAACCTGAGTGACTTTGTGTATTTTGTGGAACCCAAAAAAGATATTAGACGTAATGTCAGAGACTGACAGTCTCGGTCTCCATTCCCTTTTAAAATATGGAGGAAAAAAACTGTAGTGCCAGTAAATGGTGACTATAAGGCTAACATTCTGTCTGACCTCTCTTTAATTGTGTTGCATTGAAGAAAGTCATATGATTTGAAACCGCATGAGGGTGTATGATGACAATTTCCATTAACAATAATAATTATTAGTATTATTATTAGTAGTAGTTAATTATTATTCTTCTGTAATACATGTTATTTATGTATTAAGTAATCGAATATTGTGGCGTAATCATCCAATATGTTATATATGGAAGTAACTAGTTACTCGCAACTATGTTCTTTTAATTGGATACTTCCTTACTCTTAATCAAGTAGTTTTTTACATTGCTACTTTTACTTGAGAGATATTGTTTTAAAGTAATTATACTTTTACTTGAGTAAAGATTTTGGGTATTTTACCCAAATCTGGCCCAAAATAAACATTGAACATTGAACACAAAAATGACTTTTCTTTGGTTTAGAATTGGCGGACCACCTGTATTGGTCCATTTTGAACAAGGATAGAACTTAGATAATGATTAGGCCTTGGCAAAACAAATTGGTACTTTGAAACATTACTCTTTTGGGGATGTATAGAAGGAAGGGAGAAATGAGATGTACAAATATACAGTTTGTTCTAAGGATTCTAAGCGAGGTACATCTTATAATTATGATATGTATTGATTCAAGCAATGCACTTAGACACATAGAGGCACTCCGGGAGAGATAGTGGACTACCACCTTGGAGTCATAAAAACAACTTTGATTGCTCTGCGTGAGGCTGTTTATGGATTTTCTATGGCATGTCAAAATTATAGTCCTATCTCAAAACAATCAGCAAAAGCAGGAAAAAAGTAACAATAGACCTGAGGCTGCTGAGTCCACTTTAGTGTTCATTAACAAGGAATCAATTGATTTACAATCCTGTGGAAGGAAAAGCACACCCACACATATCGCAAGCTAACAACATGGTGTAACTAAATGCTACAAAGTCCTCATATCCTGTTTATTGCTCATTTGTATGGACACTTCACATTTACTGGCCTGGAACATGGAAGTAAACTATAGTGGGGTACACTTAACCTCTATAGAGACCAAATAGTAAACATTATTTTCAATTGTCAATTCCTCTGATGGCTCAAGAAAATAATCCACTTAATTGTCCATGGCTTTTATAGAAAATATGTCACATTTATTGGCACTCAGTGCCAGGGTAATATAGCACCCTGTCTACACCAAACGCGAGCAGCACGTCGCGTCATGTCAAAAGCAATAGAATCCCATTATAATCAATGATACTGTCCACATTGGAAGCGTCCGTTGCGGTACATTCATCACGGCGATAATAAATGGGTGTGGCATTCCATTTTCGCTGCATGTGCTGGTGCAAATTAAACCGTTTAGAATGTTAGTGTCTCTGCATCCAGTGTAGACAGCCTCAAGCCGTAGCGTTGTGCCGTCAACAGACGCGCCCTGTGTAGACAGGGTGTAACACAAACAATAATGTTAAAAATAAAAAAAGAAAAAGCAGAGTTTTGTTGCTTTTGTGTATAAAAATCTGACAGATATTTAGAGTATTTAAAAGCATAATTGCCTTTCAATTCGTAGCTTGTAGGCAAGAAACTACTTTTTAAAAAGAGTGGCTCAAATGTAGTTTTACTACTTTAAGTCATGAGAAGCCTCATTGGTATATAAAAGTAACTATTACAGTAGCTTCCCCAACACTGGTATGCTGGTTATGTAAAAAAATCAAATAAATAATAAATAATAATAATAATAATAATAAAAAGTATAATAACTATGCAAAAATGCTGATAGCAACCAAGCAAGTCATATCCATTAAACAAATCATTTAGTTTAATCAACAGCACACCTTTGGACTTCTCTAGCCAACATCAATACTTATTATGGTATTAGTGAAATGGTTCTCCTCATATATTGGGCTTTTTAGTGCTGTTTGCCCTCTCAGTCACTGGGCAGACATTAGCCGGCATTGGTTGGCCGCTAATTGCTCTGAGACGGCATAATTGAGTGGTCTCTGGGGCTCCATTCAGTTCTACAGACTTCAATACTGTCAGCAAATGTCAATGGATGGCTGAGGATTAATGAGCTAGCGCTAACACCACCAGTACAGCCACTGGACCAATTCCCTTGGCTCGTCCAAACTCTGACACTGTGACAAGATCCAGAACTGCAGAAAATATATGTATTTGTGCTAAACTTGGAAAGAGTCAAGAATTTGGTGGAATTAGTGGTACTTCATTGCTTATTTGTTAGGATATTTGTTTATTGGATAAGAAAGTTAGCTAAAGTTTTTGTGAACGCTTAGCTTGATTTTCCACAATTAGCTACTAAAATGTCATAGTGGAAACTTTAAGAAACTTTTATTTCTTCCTCTCAAGTTTTATACCCATAAACGGGATTATCTATTATTCTGATAAATGTTCTGACACAATTATCATCCTTAATGTATCACCATTTGAAAAACCATGAACTCTGAGTTAAATCTGTGTGAGAAAATATCCAATAGAGCCAAATTTCTGCCCAAAGTAAACAAACAAATAGAACGCTTTGCAAACAAACACAATCCACTTTGCAAAGGATAACTAGACTCTCAAACAAACAGAAAGCGTTTTGCAAATACAAAGGGCCATTTGAGAGAATGAAGAGTAGTTGTCCTGTACCACTGGCTAAACAAACAAATGTGCTGTGTTTTACCAATATAAAAAATGTGTCTACATCATATTTCACAAATAAATACAATCTATTCTACAAACGCTACAGGATTGTCGAACAAATACAAAAGCTTATGTGATCAAATACATACCACTTGTGAGTCACGTGACTTTTGGCACAACTTTGCAAACCACAGTCCTGATTTTCTCACAAATGCATCAATTATTTTCTCACAAATGGGCTGAGCCACGTCATCTTTTAAAACAGTAAATTGTGAGATCGCCCTCAAAGACTTTCTCCGTTTTGGGCAAAATGAGCCTATCTACTCCATGATGCCTGGCGGTCAGATAACTTTCAATATGGCTCAATATATTGACTATGCTCTTATGCTGAGTGGTTCTTCGTTCACTGTTGGAATTGCAGTTGAGGAACTCAGCAATTCCACAGCACCTGCCACACCAGAACCCACTATCATGATCACCACACCACAGCCCAAAGTCATGGCTGCCACGTCAGAGTTCACCATCATGACCACAACATCAGAGTCCCACATCATGGTCGCAGAGCCAGGGTCCCACGTCATGCTCGCCGAGCCAGGGTCCCACGTTATGCTCGCCGAGCCAGGGTTCCATGTCATGATCTCCGAGCTTGCACCACAATCTGCCCCGGATCCCAATTCTGCTCCATGCCATGTCACAGCCACATCTGAGTCTATTCCATGCCATATCACTGCCACACATCAGCTTGCTCCATGCCATGCCACCACCACAAATTAGCTTGCTCCATGCCATGTCACAGGCAAGTCTCAATCTGCTCCATGCCCTGTCACTGGCCCACCTCTGCTCCATGGTCCAGGTCCGCCTCTGCCCCACTGTTCAGCGTCCATGCCTGCCACGGCCAACGAGCCAATGCCAACACCTGCCATGGCCAACAAACCAGCATTGCAAGCCTTGTCTGTCCAAGAGCCAGCTCTCACTGATCTAGTAGACCTGGAGTTGGTTCCCGCACATGTGCTCACCCTGAGTACTCTTCCTCCTCCTCCTCCAACACAGAACTATAAATGCAAACCAACACAGGTCAGAAAAAATGTCCAGTCTATGTATTGTGTTGTAAGTTCATCAACAGATTAATACTCGATTGCTACAGCCTTTCCGACATCACATGGCACACCTGCAATGTAGACAGCTTTATTAATAATAATAGCAATGGAAGCGTCGTTTTCAGTGATAGAAATGTAATACGTCTTTTATAGAATACTGTCATTAACTTAAAGAGCATTCTTATTTAGGCAAAGCCAGTTTGGTTTTTGTGTAAAATAGTAGACTAATAATTTTCAAAAAAATACCATGGCATTACCAATTATGGACATGTGGGCTACCCATTCAAAACCATAGTGATGAGGTCAGAATGGAAGCAGCAGAGATAAAATGATAAAGTGAGGTTGCAGAGATGAGAGAAGTTAAAAGAGTGAAGAGCTGAGAAAAAGATTAGAGCCCTATAAAAAAAGACACTATACCGTTACAGGGTAATACCATGGTACTGAATGATTATGTTCATATTTCATGACACTGTCATAGTCGTCCAAGATACTTAAAAAAATAGCATGGGTTTACTACATGTAAAAAATATGGGATTAGCACAGACCATATCTGAAAAAGAAAAAGTGTAAAATATGGTGCTTATTGTTAGGAATATAACAGAATAGGCTATTATTTGTCAGAACTTGAAATAATGTTTATAATACAAGAAAAATGCTTAAATACTCAAAAAGCAAAGGATAAATTAAGTATATACTGTATAAGTGCTACTATTTAAAAATAAATAAATAAATTAAATTAGTGCCGTTTTATCCTTTCGACCCATCCCTGCTGAGGTCTGTGCATATGACTTTTACTACATATTACATGGTAAAACGACTTATTTTCTAATAAAAAATTAGATCTTTGACATAAAGCTATTAAAATGTATTTACAGTTAAAAGTGAGGATAAAGTAGAAATAGACACTACTATGTTATAATATACTATACTATGATGACTACTGTAACATTCTGGCAGGCTGAAGACAGAAACAGATGGAAGTAGCTGAAGTGTGAACCTAAGTGCAGTTTATTTACAGTGCGTGTAATGGAACAAAACAAACATAAATCACTAGACTTGACTTGACAAAGAACTGGATAGACTGGACAAGGAAACAGAGTTACAACCAACAATACTCGACATGGGACTAATGACAAGACTTAACTAATAGCAAGATAACAAGACCACTAAACAGGAACCAATAACAAAACAGAACTGATAACAAGTTAACAAGACTATAAACCAATGAGAACAAGACACTTGTACATGAGGAAACAGGATATCAAATGACAAGACAAGGAATACACAGAACAACAAACTAAGAGTCTCAAAGTTAACCTTGTGACCTCTAGTCGCTGCCAAGTGTTACAGAGCCCTCCCTTTAAGGAGTGACTCCTGGCGCCCCTAAACATAATACCAAAAAGAAAATTGTTCATGGGAAGAGCAGGACATCATGGAACCGGCTGTCCAAGAAAGCACATAGGAAACGAGAATGCAACATGGACTGGGTGGCCAAGGCAGAGTGAAAACCATCGCAAAACAGGAGACCAAGCAGGCCTGGGCGGATCAGGCAGGCAGTCAGTAGACCAGGGAGACCTGGGCAGAGCCAGTGGTTAGGGAAGTGATTCCAGGAAGGGAGCGGGGTCCGGAGGGTTGGGAGGTGGCTCCAGGAAGGGAGCAGTGTCCGGCAGTTTGGGAGGTGGAGTGGGCAGAGCTGAAGGAGGAGCAGGGAATTGAGACTCAAGGGCGGAGCCGTTGGTTTAGCGGGAGGAGGAGGAGGAGTCTCAGAAGGAGCAGGTGGAGCCTCTGGAGGAGGAGTCTCAGACAGAGTGTACAGAGTTGCTAGAGGTTCTGAGGGTGGAGCAGTGAAAGGCTCAGAGGTCAAAGCTGATTGGGATTCACAAGGGGACTCTGAGGTCAAGACACTAGGGGACTCTGAGAGTTCAGAGGCCAGGGAATCTGAGGATTGGAGTGGCAGAGCTGTGGAAGACTCGAGAAACTGGACAGTCTCGTCGACAGAACCGGGGAGATGGATAGGCTCATCGAGAGTCTTGGGGAACTGGACAGGCTCATCGACAGCCATGGGGAACTGGACAGGCACGGGGAACTGGGCAGATTCGGGGAGCTGGACAGACTCGTCGACAGCCTCTGGGAACTGGACAGGCTCATCGATAACCACCTTGTTCAGGAGCACTGGCAGAGACTGGGAACTTCCTCCGTGGCCGTGGGCACTGGCAATGACAGAGGAATGACCTCCGTGGTCGTGGGCACAGGCAGGGACAGGGGAATGGCCTCCATGGCCGTGGGCAATGGCAGTGACAGGGGAGCAGCCTCCGTGTCCATGAGCTCAGGCAGTGACAAGGGCATAGCCTCTGTGGCCGTGGGCAATGGCAGTGTCAGGGGAGTAACCTCCGTGTTCGTGAGCACAAGCATTGACAGGGGAATGACCTCTGGTCGTCAGCACAAGCATTGACAGGGGAATGACCTCTGGTCGTCAGCACTGACAGTGACAGGGGAATGACCTCTGTAGTCATGAGCACTGGCAGTGACAGAGGAGCAGGACCCCTTCTCCTCCACCTCCTCTTCCAGACAGATGGGGGCACTGCTGTGGCAATGGCCTCAGTGGCCAAGGATGCTGGCTCTGGGACAAACGAGGCTTCAGGATCTGGCTCATTGACTGTGGCAGGCTTCAGGCTCTGGCTCACTGACCGTGGCAGGCATGGGCCCTGGCTCGCTGACTATGTTGCCCATGACAGGGAACTCAGGCTTGGTGGCCATGATGGGAACCCCCATTTGTGAGAAAATCATTGTTGTGTTTGTGAGAAAATTAGGACTGTGGTTGAGAAAGTTGTCACTCACAAGTTGTATGCATTTGTTCACCTCGGATTTTGCATTTGTTCGACAATCCTGTAGAATTTGTAGAATAGATTGTATTTATTTATGAAATATGAATTTTTGTTTATATTTGTAAAACACAACACATTTGTTTAAGCCAGTTGTGCAGGACAACTACTCTTCATTTTCTCTAAAATGGCCCTTTGTATTTGCAAATCGCTTTCTGTTTGTTTGAGAGTTGAGTTTTCCTTTGGGAAGAAGAGTGCTTGTTTGCAAAATGTTCTATTTGTTTGTTTACTTTTGATAGAAATCTGGCATCATAATTATTGCTCAGCTTAATGACATACATTTTGATTCCTAATTTTGGTTTTGTAACGATGCTGGCTGGCAATGACAGGCAGACGAAGAGACGATGGTAAAGTGATGAACCCAAGTGGAGTTTATAATGAATCATGAAATCCAGAAACCCTTTCTCTAAATGTGAACAAAATATAAATGTGAACATGACTAAACTAAACTTGACATGACTTGATTAAACTATGAAAACAAAACATAAACGTAAACATTACTTAACTAAAACTTGACTTGATTTAACTTGAACATGGAACAAACAATTTTACATAAACACAACACCTGACAATAGTGTGTTGCAATAATATAGTTTAAAACAGTGTTACTATGAATGCAAAATTTAATACAGTGGATACAAAGACACTCTATTAGTATAACCAATATTCAAATGTCCATGTACTAAATATGTGATGCCGTGAGTGTAGCTTCATTTACTATTACTACTATTTTGAATGGCCATGGAAAATGAAGCAATGTGATAACAATTTTACCTGGTCGCAAAAAGTAGTCTGTTAATTTACCTGATGAACTTTCACCTTTTGATGACCCTTTATGATTTGCAGGGCTAATGTGTGCTTCTAAATCACTTGCACCTTTTTTAGCTGATATACTATGCCAGCTTTACATGTCATACATTTTGCTTCCTACACATCTCGAACTGAACAAAAGCATGGGATTTTTTTGTGCAAATCTTCGCACTTTCGTTTGGGCATTGTTTCCACTCAGCTGTCATTTGCTGCTACTGTCAAGCAACTGTTTGATGCCGAACACAACAGGGCTTCACGTGTTCGCGGCGAAATTGACAAACAGATATTTGGCCAACAGTTGCTGCAAGCCTCTTATACTCGAACAATTGGTGTGCGAGAAGAGGGGTTACAAAGTTTAGTAAGCACAAGTAGTAGGTTGCATTCATATAGTAATTATTTGCATTTAGCATTATTTTTCCCACCTGTCCACAACCCATCAGTACAGGCTGGCAACCCATATTTGGGTCATGGACCACCAGTTAAGAACCACTTATTGAGAATTACCAAAATACATGTTTTCCCAAAATTAAGCACCTGGTGTACTTTATGGCAATTTTGATGCAATTTCAAATGTGGCCTTCTTGGGAGAGAAGAAAATGGTTGTGCAAAATAATTTCTGTGCTGTCCTGCCCTGACAAGTTATTGTCAGCTGAAGTCCAGACCATCAATCATAGCTGGCTGGCGGTCTATTACTCCTTTTTTCGCTCTTAGAGTAGGACCACTGTTTAATCACTACTTGGCCCCTCAACACCGCTGCAGCCCGCCTGCAACATAACAGATGAGCTGTTGGCACCACACTGATGGCACAATCTCAAGAGGAAACAATGTGCTGCTCATCACACTCTCTCTGCTACAAAACTTGTTTTTGATCATTGTTAAGGACAATAAAACTGTAAATGAAGAAGCAAATGTCTCCCTTTATGGGAAGGCAGCTTTGGAAAGATTAAGATGAAGATACTGGATATTAGTATTGTGTATTCATTGTTTTTCTTAATTTGGCAGGTTGAAATCAAGATGTGCAACACTTCAAATGCCAGCAGTCTCAGGTTAGTGTAATGACTCATTCAAATGCAAATCTCTTGCCTAAATATATGCTGCTGTGTATTGAATATTGACGCAAGTGTATTCCAAGAGTGCTCTAAGGTAAGTTAAGTCAACATGAAACTGCTTTTGCAGTCTAAACAGGATATTTAATGACAAAAAATCGGCAGGAATTGATTTTATCTATAAGGGTTAGGACTATAAAAAAAATCGGCAGGACTTGGTTTTATCTATAGGGTTTAGGACTAACATAAGGGTGAGTAAATTATAACAAAATGTTCAATAATGGGTGTACTATCCCTTTAAGCAGTACCGAGATTTACCTTAAAGACTATTGCAAACAACCCTAGAGTTGAATGTGATGAATCCAAGCTCTAAAGATAATAGAATGTTTAACACATGTGTGGAGGAGCTCATTTCTGAACACATGATGAATTGCCTGTCATATGCTTATTATGAGCAATCAGAGTCTCCAAAAAATCTCCTGAAACAGCGGAGAAGTTTTAAAATGATCTTTCAATGAATGTCATGTCTCATTAATACTGCCGCAGGATGATATTGGCATTCAAATCAGTATCAAAGACGAGAACAGCTAGTGAGTGTATTGAATTGAGATATGGTGAATTAGAATCAGAATTTAAACCGGAACAGTTATTAGTAGCCTACTTATACCACAGGTCTGTTGAATGCTTGATTCTGATTGGTTGATGGAAGTTCTAAGGTAAAATAAACAATTAAAACAAAGACATTGGTTAAGTACATTGGATAAGAATGACAAGCAATGTCTTTAATATCCTAAATTTATTTCAATTTCCATTGAAAAGCATCACTGGGCTCCCTTTCTCTCGCAACTTTTTATTGTCCGGAATTTCTTTTATTGTATGACAAATAAACCTTGTGAAGTCTTTTTTTAACAAATTCACCTTTTGTGCCTTACAGATTTGGAGCGAAATAAGAGTGATTAAATGATAGAATTTTCATTTTGAGGTGATTTATTTCTTAAACAGATATAAAAATAAAATTATTATTGAAAAGACTGAAACTACACTCAAATAAATGGTTGTGTCTCCAAAAAGAACTAAAATAAAACAAAACATTTTACAAAAATAAATTTTAGTTTGGATGTACAGTTTAATCTAAAGTGTGAAACAGTTACAACCGGCCTTCATTCAATATGAAATGCAAAAACACTAGATGGCTCTGAGAAGCATTTCAATTATATCAGTTAACACATTAAAATAATGTAACGGGTTCAATACAAGTTAAGCTCAATCAACAGCATTTGTGGCATATTGTTGATTACCACAAACGCATCCCTCTTAAATTTAAAAAAGGTTTTAAAAATGTGTGCAAGGCAATTACAATGTAAGTGAATAGGGCCAGTTCATAACCATTACAATATACATGTAAACATGACCATATTTGTGTAAAGATACTTCCAATATTACATCTTCTTTGTCCTGACAATGTAATGCCAGCAAACACTGTAATCTAGTTAAGACTGTAAATGATTAAATGTATCACACTAAAATCATTTTTACACATATTATATTTACATTTTGTGGCTATTCTTTTGAAAAAGAGTGAATTTTAATGTTTATGGATTGGCCCAATTCACTTCAATTGTAAATGCTTGCAGTAACCGCGAATCTTGCTTTTTTCTTTTCTTTTCTTTTTATAAATGAGGGACAAATCAATATTATTTTTGTGGTAATCAACATTGTGCCACAAATGCTGTCCATTGAGCTAACTTAGAAACTGGAACATTCCATTTAATTTGGCAGCCATTTTCACATAAACAATGAAACTAAACTGAAACTTGAAAACACTGAAAAAAAATTATAAAATAAACTTAAAGTACCAGGCATCTTAAGACTTGTATTTTCAATAAAAAATTTTTTTTTAATTATAATATATATATATATTATAATATATAAGTATATATATATATATATACAAAAAACTAAACCAAAATAAAAGAAAATACTATAAAAACCAAATGAAAATGTGAAAACTAACAAAAATTAAACTAAATTGATAAGGACAAATTGAAAATACAGTAGGAACAAATGAATTAAATATTCTAAACTACAGCCTGATTACCTTGTTTCAAAGCACGTCAAAAGCTGACAATGAAAGTATAATCTTCTCATAGTTGTTCCACTCTCAGGATGAAAGCTGAGTTTTATTTATTTATGCTTTGATGCACTCTGTTTATCTGATTCAAGGGGCACCAACAGCTTTTTTGAACCCTTTGGCAGTTTGGAAGGAATATTGCAATAAGCTTTGCCCCCTTCTCGGCAACAACTGCTTGCCCTTTGTTCCACCCAGTAATACCTGAATCTACAAGCTGCAGATGACCTTTAGCTTGTCTCATTATGCCCTCAAGGAAGTAGTCATCCACTGTTAAGACTGACACAAGAAATGTATAAATACATGAAAACACACACACACTGACTGTTCAGTTTTGCACTGCAGTTCTGCAATTAAAACAGCAGATTGTAACCGAAAACTGCTAAGAATACATCGCTACAAACCTCTTCCCCTAAGTATTAATTTTCAATGCTTAAGGGGCCACTCACACTGAAAACATTTTTCCATCCATCTGCGCTTTTTTTCAGACATTTTTCTATGTAAATATGCACTAGATGGCCATCTTTGACCAGTTTAATGCATCTCACTGTTGTAGTTGTTTTTAAGTTATGTTCAACCTGATACATAAACTCTTGTAAAATGATATGTACGTGGGTCGTTGGCAGCAGTTTCCTGGTGAAAAGACCTGGTGACTTTTATCCATAGGTGTGAGTGAGAGTGTGAATGTGTATGAGTTAAAAGGCAGATGATCAGTTCACAAGCTTACTTTGATGACATTTGATTTACATTACATAGCAAAGTACTTTACAAGCTTTTATGAGCATTTTCAAACTATGGTAGCTCAACTGATAGAGCGTTGCCCTTGGTGCGCAAAGAGCATGCAAGCTGACAAGTGAGGCGAAAGTGTCATAGAAGCACCACAAAAAGATGTGATTGCTTCAGTAATTGGGTTTTTAATCTCACATGTGCTTTTATGAGGCCGTCAGTTAGGTTTAGGTTTTAGATTTAGGGTAAGATTTGTTGATTTAAAACTCGACCAAGCTTTAACCTTAAAATGCTGATCTGTTTAGGAGAACATTTAACGAGCTTTGCGCTACGTTTAGCCTATATTAGCGCAATAACTCATTCAGTCTAAACTGCCCCCAAACGCAAAAGAAGAGGTGTGTTTTTACTTTTCTAAGCAATCTGACTTGTGATGATAAAACTCACAGGGGAAAGTCTGTATTCTTAAAGGAGGAACTCAAAACATATATAGGGACAAGAATATCATAGAGATTTGGCGGTGGTCTCTATACCAGAAACAATATAAAGATGAATGGGGAACAAACACTCTCTAAACATTTAATGTGAGAAATTGTAATGCTCAATGTGGCAGCACTAAAGTGTTACTGAAGTTTGTGTTATTTAAACTTTTGAAGATTTCCTTTTTCATCCTCATTCAAATAGATATGAGCAGGACTTGTTTACCTAGCTGCCTGGAGGCATTACCAAGATGACTCCAGAGTGAACTGACTTGATTAAAATGCACTTTGGTAATGTACCACTCATCCCTGTTTTGCTTGTCTATCTTATATTTAAGTCCAAAATCATAGACAAGCCAGAATGTTGCCACACCACAATGGGTAAAAAGGATCATAACTGTGGAGAAGATGAGTTCTAAAGCTATTAGAGACTTCTCAACTGCACCTGCAGGGAAAACGGGAGAATGGACAGAGGGAAAGAAGTAGAGAGAGTGCGAGAGTACATTAACGGATACACCTCCCTCATCTATTTTTCTGACATGGTTGCAGTTGTTTCCCTGGGGTGCATGCTAGGCGTGGGCGAGAGAGAGAGCGAGAGAGAGAGAGAGAGAGAGAGAGAGAGAGAGAGGCAGTCCAATACAGCAATACTCCTTCACCCAGGTTGCCATGTTGAAGGTGTATTGCATATGATAAGTTTTATGTATGTAATGCAGCGGCTTAAATGCATGCAGGGGATTATGGTTGCAGCTCAACCTTGGATCAGCACGTCCTTTGAGATAGTACTTCAGAATGTTTGCACAGAGCAATTATGTAGATGAGATGTAGCAGTTGTATTTACAATAGGCAAACTGTATTATCATTCTCATTTTATTAATGGAGAATATTGTACATACAGCTAAAAACTTTCTATGCATATATTTACAGTATGTGACAAGACCTGTCAAAAGCATATTTCACCATATTTCACCCCAAAATCAAAATAAATAAATTGATTTTAGAACTATTAATATTGTTTGCATTGTGTCAATATTTTCATAACAATTACTGTAAGCACATTTCAGTCACAACTGTAATTACTATCACTAATAAGTTTTCGTTTGAAAACGCATCTTTTTCTCTCAGTTTTGGCCTTCCATCCACAATGAGATGGCGTTTTTGTCCGTGAAAACATAGCTTTTGGAAAACACACAACAAAGTGGATAAATTTGAAAACACCATTTTCGCGTTGTAGTGTGGACTGTGAAAACGGATGCTTTGGAAAACGATGACGCATTTTTAGTCATGTGACCTATCCAACCAAAAGAATCAAGATGGCGGCCTGTTACAGCAGCACTGTTGTGCCTGATACTCACTTTGATAGTGTTGTTAAAAAATAAATGTCACTTTGTACAACCTTCACATTGCATTCCTTCAATTCGTGTCCGGCAACGGAACATGAGGATAATTACGTTTCAGACCGTACATGCAGTGGGGATTTTCCGCATGCGCAGTGACACCATTTAAGCATTTTCATGCATTTCAGAGTGGACGAGCAACTTTTGGAAAATGCTTGAAAACATTAGTGTGGACGGAGAGCATTTTGAAACGTAAACGCCATTTTCAGATTAATCTGGATTAATGTAGACGTAGCCTGAGTTTCCTGTTTTGACACTAGAGAAAATATATGGTGAGGTCCCTCCACAGAGGTTTCCTGTCCACTTCTTAAAAAACAGCAGACTGGAGTCACAGAACAAAATGATAAATAATAGTGACATGTATGGAATGTATTAGCCACGCCTTGGTATAACATATGTATATAAGCAGGTAGAAACCCAGATGCTAGAGTTGCTCTTCAGACAACTCTGCTTTTTTGTCCCTGATAATAAAGTCTATCTTCTGGCATCAAAACACCAAGAATTTAATAGTGATTTTTCACAGAGGTGGCTGAAGCCATGACACATTCAACTGATCACAAAGTATAGTCAGGATATTACTGATGTAAAAAACAGCAGTGTCACTATTTAAATATGTTTTTTTTTTTTTATCAAATCTAGACAGGCCCCATTTCCAGCAGCCATCACGTCTAACACCTTATCCTTGAGTAATCATGCTAAATTGCTAATGTGGTACTAGAAAATCACTTGCCATTATAGAAAACACTGCTGTAAACTATTTGGTTTGTTAAATGAAGCTTAACATTGACCTTGTGTTTTTTGAGTTGCCACATTATGCAATAGACTGGCATGTCTTAAGGTCAATATTAGGTCAAAAATGGCAAAAAAGAAACAGCTTTCTCTAGAAACTCATCAGTCAATCATTATTTTGAGGAATGAAGGCTATACAATGCTTGAAATGCAGAAGACGAATCCTAGCTGCCTCCACGAATGAGACCGTCAACCTGTGCATCTTATCACGTGGCTTGTTGAGCGTGTGTGGAGGCTTCACACTATTCACAGTAGCATCAAAGCTCAACTCACCACGTGCCCCACCGAGAACGAACCACACTATAGCGACCCCGAGGAGGTTACCCCATGTGACTCTACCCTCCCTAGCAACCGGGCCAATTTGGTTGCTTAGGAGACTTGGCTGGAGTCACTCAACACACCCTGGGATTCAAACTAGCGAACTAGAGAACTCCAGGGGTGGTAGCCAGCATTTTTACCACTGAGCTACCCAGGCCCCCAACACCAGTTTCATGTACCAGTATGTTCATACAAGAGAAGACTCAGGAGTGCAGGCCTTATGGGAAGTATTGCAAAGAAAAAGTCACTTTTGAAACAGAAAAACTAAAAGAAAAGGTTAGAGTGGGTAAAGAAACACAGACATTGGACAACAGATAATTGGAAAAGAGTGTTATGGATCTTAACCCCATTGAGCTTTTATGGGATCAGCTAGACTGTAAGGTGCTTGAGAAGTGCCCGACAAGACAACCGCATCTATGGAAAGTGCTACAGGAAGCCTGGGGTGAAATGTCACCTGAGTATCTGGACAAACTGACAGCTAGAATAACAAGGATCTGCAAAGCTTTCGTTGTTACACATGGAGGAGGTTTTAATGAAAACTTTTTGAAGTATTGAAATTGAAATTTTTCAAATTATAATAGTAATTTTTCATGTTATTTATGTCCTGACTATACATTGTGATCAGTTGAATGTCACTTTGCATATATTAATATAAATTATATTATAAATAGTATATAGTATATAATAAAAAGTATAAATAGTATATTGCAACTAAAATTACTTTATATTGTTAAGTCTAGTGATAGGGGTCTTAAATATCAGTATCCCTGTTTTAGGGATCTAAAATATATCTATAGAAAAGTACAAATGTTACTACACAAATACATATAATACATATGTATATTTATGATATAAAGGATTTGTGATTATATAAAGTTTTTAGATAAAGAAAGATAAGATGGGTACAATCACTACATGCTATCAATAAGTACATATTGTGTGGTTCAGTGTCTATCCAAATGTACAAAAATGCATGTTTAAAGGTTACATACGAACAGCTACTAATGATAATGAGATCAGATTGTCAATAACAATGGAAAAAAGCAATATATTCTTGTTGGGTTTTTTTGTTTTTTGCTTTTTTTATTTTGGGTTGCAAACCTAGACTTATTTTTATGACATTCACTCGTGTGTTGTTTTAGTGAGTTATATAAAGAACGATTAGATATTTTAATATTTACAAAGTCTGTTTTGTAAGGAAGTATACTTAATGTATTACAGTCATGGCATATTTTCCAATGTAATTTTAGAAATAACATGCATCTGGTTATACCAGGCAGAAATTTTCATCCAGCATGTGCAGAGCCTGATCAGGTGGACTCAGTGAATTTTGATTGGATCCGTCTGTGATTATGATGTCTCTGTAAATGACACAAAATGAGGACTACACGGAAACAATGGGATTGATCTCAGTGCATTGTCTAATGCAGCTCTTTGTGCATGAAAGAACTTGGGTGGTAGAAGCTACCGGAGGTACCTTGCAATTTGTGCAAAAATTACTGTGTGTCTAATTAACTAGAAAAATGAGCCAAAGTTCACAGAGCATTCTCTATGTGACATTTTCAAGCTTTGCACCAGAGACCATGTAAAACGTATGGACACATAAAATCCAGGTTTCAAGAATTCTAGATCCCTGGCTTGTTGACAATATGCTTTTATTTTCTGCACATTTCTTATCATTATCATGTCAATTTATGACGTTTATTACTATTGCAAAAAAGTACTGTGGCTGTACAATGTTACAGGGATGGTATCAGACAATACAAATTATTTACAATACAATACAAAAAAATTGCAAAAATTGTACCTTTAGGGGTACAGCTTGTCACTGGGGTAGTAACCTCAAAAGGTACACCCACTGTACCCTTTATTTGTTAATCGGAACATATTTGTACCTGTCATATTTATCCTGAAAGGGTACACGTTTGTATTCTAAGTGTCTCTTATGTCCCTAAAAGATACATATTAGTAGGTGCTAAGGAGGTACACTGAGTGTACCTTTGATGGTACTGCCCCAGCAACAAGATGTTGTACCCCTAAAGGTAACATTTTATCTGACAGTGTGGACAGTCCAGCTGTTAGTGGTATTATAGCTAAATGCGGTCTCACCTTACATTTATGCATTTGGCAGATGCTTTTATCCAAAGCAACTTACAGAGCCCTTATTACAGGGACAATCCCCCCAAAGCAACCTGGAGTTAAGTGCCTTGCTCAAGGACACAGCGTTGGTGGGGATTGAACCAGCGACCTTCTGATTACCAGTTTACCAGTTATGTGCTTTAGACCACTACACCACCACCACTCACCTTGTTTTGAGTGAACCCTTGGTGTTTCTAATTGACTTGATCCTAATGATCTGAGAGGTCTGTTAGGTTTATATTCAACACGCATATCTGCATATGTATTTAGGCCATTGAGTGATTTATAAACGAGTAATAGTACTCTAAAATCAATTCTAAACTAGAAGCCAGTGTAAAGACCTGAGGACTTGAGTAATATGCTCAGATTTTTTGGTTCGGGTGAGAATTCTGGCAGCAGCATTCTGAATGAGCTGCAGGTGTCTAATGGTCTTTTTTGGAAGGCAGGTGTGGAGGCCATTAGAGTAATCCACCCTGTTGGTGATGAAAGCATGAACAAATCTTGACTGGATACAAAACATTAGCGGATTTAGTTATTGATTTGATATGACTATTGAAACTACTGAAAGGTCTAATTCCAAAATGGCACTAAGATTCCTTACTTGATTTTTTGTCTTTAGACCCCTGAAATCAATATAAGTGTTCACCTTGAGAATTTTGCCTTTGTTGCCAAATGCAATGACAACGTCTTTATTTAAAGGAATAGTTCACCCAAAAATGACAATTCGCTCACAACTTACTCATCCTCATGCCATCCCAGATGTGTATGACATTCTTTCATCTGTAGAACACAAATTAAGATTTTTAGAAGAATTGTTCAGCTCCGTGGGTCCAAACAATGCAAGTGAATTGCTAGCAACATTTTGAAGCTCCAAAATCCACATTAGGGCACCATAAAAGTCCTCCAGACGACTTAATTGGTTAAATATTTGTCTTCAGAAGCTTCAGAAGATCTTTTTAACTTTAAATCTCCTCCCTGCTTTGTCAAAGTGAAGTGGATTCACTTTCACATTCTCCTTCTTCTTTTTTTGGATGTTCACATTCTTCATGCATATCGCTCCCTACTGGGCAGGAAGAAAAATTTCTAGAAACAAATTACTTAACTGAAGGATGTTTTGGCACATCCAACAGTTAATTTCTTTAATGCACTGGCACAGGGATTCTGTGGGACTGTAGTTACATGGCAATAGGGCAAGGTCGATCCGGGTACCATATGCATAGCTGTGGTATGCAATTTATATATATATATATATATATATATATATATATATATATATATATATATATATATATACATACTGGCAGCCAAAAGTTTGGAATAATGTACAGATTTAGCTGTTTCAGAAGGACATTTGTACTTTAATTCACCAAAACAAAAAAAAATATCAATCTAGACAGGCCCCATTTTCAGCAATTATCACTCCAGCACCTTATCCTTGAGTAATCATGCTAAATTGCTAATTTGGTATTAGAAAATCACTTGCCATTATATCAAACACTGTTGAAAGCTATTTGGTTCATTAAATGAAGCTTAATATTGTCTTTGTGTTTGTTTTTGAGTTGCCACAGTATGCAATAGTCTGGCATGTCTTAAGGTCAATATCAGGTCAAAATGGGAAAAAAATAAACTGCTTCCTCTAGAACTCATCAATCAATCGTTGTTGTGAGGAACGAAGGAAGGACAACTGGCTCAAACAAGGACAGAAAGAGATGTGGAAGGACAGATGTACAACTAAACAAGAGGATAAGTGCATCAGAGTCTCTAGTTTGAGAAATAGATGCCTCACTTATCCTCAGCTGACAGCTTCATTGAATTCTACCTGCTAAACACCAGTTTCATGTACAACAGTATAGAGAAGACTCAGGAGGACTTATGGGAAGAATTGTAAAGAAAAAAGACACATTTTAAAGGAGAGGGCAAAGAAACACAAACATTAGACAACAGATAATTGGGAAAGAGTATTGTGGATCCTAACCCTCTTGGGTCTGAGGGTGTTTTGGGCTCTGGAGATGTTTTGACATGCCTTGACATTTGTGCTTTTTTCAGTTTCTTAAAAACATATTAATGGCTAAAGTCTGATAACACTGTATTCAGCACAAACTGGGCTACAATAATATGTGAGCAACATGTATGTACAGGTTTGTATTTTTGAGAAAATAATGTTTATGCATGGTTTTTGAAAAGTCACTGAAATAAGGCCATATAACAGATACTAAACATTTGTCCACAATACTTTTGAGAACTGGATCTTGTAGCCTAGAGTTATTGCTACAAAATGATGTGAAAACCATCCTGATCACTCATTCATACAAAACAATATAGTAATTTAACTTTTGTAAGACACTTTTAGTGTTGATAGTTCACGCCTCTTCGCATATTACCTATCATGAATATGGAGGTCATTTACACCTGAGGATACAAAGACCCCTCCTCTGGGCCCATCAATGAGGAATGTGACAAAGAGAATGAATGTGAGGAGACTTAATGTTCAAAATCAAGTTTTACGTTAAAAGAAGTAATCTGACTATACATTTTCTTTACATAAAGACGTTACTTAATTTTAGACCTACACTACCATTAAAAGAAGTCTCTTCTGCTCACAAAGTCTGCATTTATTTCATCCAAAATACAGTAAAAACATTGTGTGAACTCATTTTACAATTTAAAAGAACAGTTTTCTATTTGAATATATTGTAAAATGCAATTTGTGATCAAAGCTGAATTTTCAGCATCATTACTGCAGTCTTCAGTGTCACATGATCCTTCAGAAATCATTATAATATGCAGATTTTCTAATATGGGCATATTTAAAGTGCGTTTTACTCATTTAACCTGAACACATATTTGCAAGCACAAGCTTTGTTGATGATAACGAGGCAGCATAAACGTTAAAATATAATCTAAACATTCATATTATTGCCTATTAGGACATATTTCAAATGTCAATACTTTGAATCCTGTCTGGAAACAGTCCCACTAGTAAAATATGTACGTTTATATAAAATAGCCCGTCAGCTAATGAAAACTAAATTACTTACTCGTTTGAAATTGTATCCTCTGCTGGATCAAGTCTCTCTTCAAAATACAAATGTTCATTGAGCTTTTGTGGGATCAGCTAGACTGTAAGTTGCATGAGAAGTGCCCAACAAGGCAACCTCATCTATGTTACAGCAAGTGTGGGGTAAAATGTCACCTGATCTGGACAAACTGACAGCCAGAATGCCAAGGATCACAAAGCTGTCACTGTTGCACAAGGAGGATTTTTTGATGAGAACTCTTTGAAGTATTTTAATTTTTTTTCAAATTGTAATAGTTGTTTTTCCACGTTATTAATATCCTGACTATACATTGTTATCAGATGAATGTCACTTTGGTGAATAAAAGTTCCAATTCCTTTCTATAAGAACAAAATCTGTACATTATTCCAAACTTTTGGCCGCCAGTGTATATATATATATATATATATATATATATATAATATGGCATAGTCAGAGCATTTCAACAGGAGCGGTGCAAGAATTGAGCCCCGTGGGACTCCACACGTCAAGGATGTCCACTCAGATTCATAGTTGCATAGCTTGCAGATGCAAAAATTTCTAATGTGAGATGCAGCTTGTCAGTGAGTTGACATAATGTGTCCGATCCTAGGGTACTGGAACTCTTAGAATCAACAGGCCGACTTCCCGTGTGATCACGTTTCTCGCTATTAAAGACCTCCAATCCATCAACTAATGCATCAGGGGTCTCTTTCCTTTCTTGAGGGAAATTCTGTCATCCTGTTAAAGGGCGATGGAAGCCCAGGGTTCTTCTTGAACTTTCAGAATCTCAAATGCATCACTAAGTTTGATCTCTATCCTGTTAGTGGATGATTTGTGGAGTGGCTGGTGCTTCATCAGTGCCCTCAGCTCCTGTAAGGGATATTGGCATAAACTAAATCCTGTTGACCACAGAGAGCTGGAAGTCTATTTCACAAACTGACATTTAAGAGCTTTTCCAGGTGGACTAGAGTTCAAGTGTTTGATCAGCAACCGAGGTTGGGTGGAAAATGCACACCTGTCAAAGCAGGAAAACTAACCGAGTCTCATGAAAACCTAATGAAAAAAGTGCCATATATTCAGTACAAGGAAGATATGTGACTTGAGATGTTTTTTTTAAATATGAAGTTCTTTTTAACTTGACACAGTCACTCCTGCACAAGAGGCTGAAAAAAGAACATTGAGACTTTCTTGTTAAGAAAGTGAAAATGAGCTGCTGATGATGCAAATAGACCCAAAGCTTTGTTTAAGACAATTGATTCTGTTTTAAACCTTATTACTAATGTCTTTCCCGATGCTTCAACAGAGACCTGTGAACATTTTTTATATTATTTAAAAAAAATAAAAATAAAATAAAATAAAATAAATATATATATATATAAATTCTACTATTGTACCTTCTAAGTTGTCATTTCCACAATTATCTCCACCTGCCAGCTGTCTGTCTCACTTTCAACCAGTTTCCCCATCCCAGCTAGCTGATGTAATTTCAGTGATGAAATACTCATGTTGCAAGTTTGATGTTCTTCCTGTATGTCTTTTCAAATATGTTTTTAAGACAATTAGTCCAAGCATGATAGCTATAATTAATAGTTCCCTAGCTAATGGACTAGATCCAGCTAGTTGTAAACATGCATTTGTGCAACCTTTTTAAAAAAAAATATCTTGATCAGCAAAACAAAGTAATTAAAGGCCTGCTTCTAAATTGCCCTTTATTCCCAAGCTTCTGGGGGGAGTTGTTTATTCACAGCGTCACACTCACCTGAACATTTTAGACACATTTCAGTCTGGTTTCAGATCCTTACACAGTACAGAGTCTGCTTTGTTGAAAGTCACAAATTATATATTGCTTGCTCTGGACTCAGGCTCATACACTGTTTTAGTTTAGTTGGATCTCAGCGCTGCGTATGACACTACTGACCACAGCATCCTTCTCAAACGCCTCGAGTGTATGGTTGGCATCCATGGTCTGGTCATGCAGGGGTTTGCTTACTATCTGAAAGATAGGACATTTTCTATATTTTCCTCTTCATCAGCTCCCTTATCTTGTGGCGTCCCTCAAGGATCTATTTTAGGTCCATTATTGTTTTCCATTTATATGCTTCCACTGGGTTACATTTTTCAGAAATATAATATTGCTTATCACGGCAATGCTGATGACTCACAGTTTTACCTTCCAATTAGATCAGACACTAACTGCCCATTTGAGAATCTGCTGAAGTGCCTTGAAGACATTAAAAGTTTGATGGCAAATAACTTTTTGCAGTTAAATGAAGGTAAAACTGATTTGTTGATTTTAGACTGTCCCATGTCTTCCTCTCCTGTCTTTGAAGCCTAGGTCCACTTTCTTCTAATGTACAAAAGAAAGTTAAGAATCTTGGAATCATTTTTGACTCCTCGCTTCTTTTTGATAAACAGATTAGTGTTGTTATTAAGGGAAACTTCTTTCATCCCAGAACTATTACAAAGCCGATTTCCTTTCTAGTAAAGATCTAGAAAATGTGATCCATGCTCTTATTGCATCGCGACTGGACTATTTTAATTCACTGTATATTGGCATTTCTCAATCTGCTTTATCTCACTTACAAATTGTTCAAAATGCGGTAGCCAGATTTTTTACGGTGTCAATATTCCCCCATATTGGCATCTCTTCACTGGCTTCCTGTTAAGTTCTGGGTTGATTTTAAAATCCTTCTTTTTGTTTATAATGCATTGTTTGGTCTTGCACCAAAATACTTTTGTGACCTTCTCCACCCTTACTCTCCAACTGGAGCACTCCGATATTCCAATCAATTATTTTTGTCTTTCCCCCACTGTCGATGTAAATCCAAGGGTGATCGATCCTTTTCTGTGGCCAGATCCAAACTTTGCAATAGCCTCCGCTATCACGTGAGGTCTGCTTTATCAGTAGCTATTTTTAAATCTTCCCTTAAATCATATTTTTATTCTTTTAAAAATATTTTAATGGTGGATGTTTATTGATTTTGATTGTTATGTACACTGGCGGCCACAAGTTTGGAATAATGTACAGATTTTGCTGTTTCGGAAGGAAATTGGTACTTTAATTAACCAAAGTCATATATAGTCAGGACATTACTGATGTAAAAAAGAGCACATCACTATTTGAAAAAAGTCATTTTTTATCAAATCAAGACAGGCTCCATTTCCAGCAGCCATCACTCCAACACTTTATCCTTGAGTAATCATGCTAAATTGCTCATTTGGTGCTAGAAAATCACTTGCCATTATATCAAACACAGTTTAAAGCTATTTGGATCATTAAATGAAGCTTAACATTGTCTTTGTGTTTGTTTTTGAGTTGCCACAGTATGCAAAAGACTGGCATGTCTTACGGTCAATATAAGTCAAAAACTGCAAAAAAGAAACAGCTTTCTCTAGAAACTCATCAGACAATAATTATTTTAAGGAATGCAGGCTATACAATCCTTGATTTCATACAAAGGTGTACACAAAAGTCCACAAAGACAAAAGCCACTTTGGTGAATAAAAGTACCAATTTCTTTCCATAAGAGCAAATTCTGTACATTATTCCAAACTTTTGGCCGCCAGTGTATATACTGTTTTATTGTTTTTATTATTGATATTTTTCCTCTTTATTATTGTGTTTCTTTTTCTCTATTGTACATCACTTTGGAACAACTTATGTTGTGTTTAAACCATAACGAGAGAAGCCAAGTATAGTATATCCAGGAGAGTTTACAACGCCATTGTCATCAAAGTCAATCATAAAATATGATAAAAAATAAGTCCTGATGATGTGCCTATGTACATATGTTTTGTCATTGTTATAAAAGATGTGTGCTAGAGTGGGGTTTAGAAAAAGACAACGATTATCTGGACTGTCAGGCCAATGATCAGAGCTGATTATTTCTTGTCAATCAAAAGGGTGCGACACAAAGACATCAAACAATTAGCCCACAACTCCTGCTGTGTGTGAAAGAAAATGTCTGTTACTTGGAATTACTTTGAAATGGGTGATAATGACAGCAGAGTTGCAATTTTTGAGCTTTACACTGCTAGAATTTCACAAGGTGGAACAACCATTAAACGTTTAACAATGCTAATTTGATTTCTCACCTTAAAGCTCGACACAGCAAGAAATATGGAGAGTTTTTTAAAGCTAAAGCAGAGACTGCTTCAGCTAAAATGGCTAACAAAATAAGTAATTTCACCATTTAATGTCAGCCTAGCAGGAGGCTATTCAGAATTCAGTGGGGATTTAATGGGTATTAAGTGCATTCAAAAGTTATCTTATTAATTTACTTGTCAACCTAACAGATACTCTGAAACATGAAAGACATGAAGAGAAATAGAGAATAAAGTTATTATTTAAATTTCTTTCGAAGTGTTGTAATTAATTATCGGCAACTTGAAACAAGGTAGCAAAAACTATCAGTAACTATCTGCAAATGTTGTTCTAAATAATCGGATATCGGTTTATTTTTGTATCTGTGAATCTTAAAACTGCCTTAAATCAACTGTTCCCTTATAGGAACACCATACATTAAAAGGAATGCCAAAAAAAACTTTCACCGCATGTGACTTTCAGATGTAAATTGAAAGTGAAAGTGGAGATTTAGAGTAAAAAATGGACTTCAATTTTGTTCTGTTTCTCACCCACACCTATTATAGTGTGAAGATATTGATTTAACCACTGGAGTCATTTGAATTAGTTCTATGTTTCCTTTATATGATTTTTGGAGCTAAAAAGGTCTGATCACCATTCACTTGCATTGTATGGACCTACAGAGCTGAGATATTCTTCTAAAAATCTTTGTTTGTGTTCTGCTGAAGAAAAAAGTTATACACATCTCGGATGATATGAGAGAGACACTGATCATGATCTATAACTCTGCAAAAAGTTGAATGTCATCTACGCTAATATTATTCTATTTGTTTCCATGTTTCAACCTCAGGACTCTATCCCGAGGTCACCAGAACATCTGGATCCAGCTCCATTCCTGTTTGGTATCGGACTCCACTGCTATGTGTCTCTGAGTGATGATGACAAAATGCAGCCGGTGTCAGCCAGACATCACTTCAGTCTATTATGATGGACCTCAGAGGATGAACTGATGCCAACTCCAACCATAAGACATGGGATACTTCATATGCCATTGCCTGAACCTTGGACTTAGGATAGACTTCACCGAAATTACCTGCCGGTTGAACTGCGAAGCACCTCACTGATCTCGGCCCGCATCACCTTGGTCTATTGATGGACTACACTCTTGAAATGAAATATATACTGTAGACTATTTGGCTAACTGCCAAAAAATGCCTTCCTCAGCCAATTAATGAAGGACAATGCACCTATATGGAGTGGTGGTGGTGTAGTGGTCTAAGCACATAACTGGTAATCAGAAGGATGCTGGTTCGAGACCCACATCCACCACCATTGTGTCCTTGAGCAAGGCACTTAACTCCAGGTTGCTCCAGGGGTATTGTCCCTGTAATAAGGGCTCTGTAAGTTGCTTTGGATAAAAGCGTCTGCCAAATGCATAAATGTAAATGTATATGAACTTCTGCATTTAATCCAGGATGGACTTCAAAGGTATTAGTCTTAAAGTTCTTACAAAATCTTTGTTTAAACAATGGACCTTAACAGTTACTTTGTTTACTCATTTTAAACCATGACTTGCACTGCACATAAATAAGTAATATTAGCATTATATTCATGCTGTTTAGCCAGAGGGGAACTGGCCCCCACAGTGAGTCTGGTTTCGCCCAAGGTTATTTTTCTCCATTAATCAACATCTTATGGAGTTTTAATTGAATTGCCACAGTCGCCTTCGGCTTGCTCACTGGGTTTCTAAATGCAATTATTATTGAATTACTTATTTTTATACACACGTCATAATCATATTTAATCAAACTATACATTTACATTTATGCATTTGGCAGACACTTTTATCCAAAGCGACTTACAGAGCCCTTATTACAGGGACAATCCCCCCGGAGCAACCTGGAGTTAAGTGCCTTGCTCAAGGACACAATGGTGGTGGCTGTGGGGATCAAACCAGCATCCTTCTGATTACCAGATTATCAGTTATGTGCTTAGACCACTACACTACAGATTTAATAGATATTACAGTGTCATTTTCTGTTAATGCATGATTTTCTGTAAAGCTGCTTAGAAACGATGTGTGTTGTGAAAGGCGCTATACAAATAAAAATGACTTGACTTGAGAGTAAATAATGAGAGAATTTTCATTTTTGGGTGAACTATCCCTTTAACCTAACATTTAGGCCTTGTCCACACAAACGTTTTCATTTGAAAACACATTCATTTAGCTACATTTAGGCCTCTGATCCACACATCGGTATTTTCCTCCTACAAAAAAAAAGACTTTCGAAAACGCTCTCCAAATCGGCATACTTTGGAAAAACGATGACGTTAGGAAATAGAAAATCGTAATTTTCAAACTTAAACTGATTATTGTGGACACGGCTACAATGCTCCAATACTTATGTCATGTTTGTTTGGTTTTTTTTTTTTTCATTAAAAATGTATGCAGCAGAGGGTAATTTGATACAGTCAATACAGATTAAGAATTGCATATTTGATGCCCCTTTAAAACAGCTACCTACTTCCTTTCTGACTTGATAAAGAGAGCAAACAGTTTGTGATATTATCAAAACATCCTCTCAGTCTTATTGACCAGGTAATACTGCCATACTTGATATTGATTACTCATTTAGACTCACGAACAGGCTAAGACAGCTCATGCAACATGAAAAGGACACAGTCAGCACAAGTTCATTAGTAAACTGGATGAGACAGTGACAGTTATGCCAGTCGACTCGATTCATTCACCCTCTCAGGGTCATATAGATGCAAAACAAAGGAGAGGGGAGGAAACGAGAACAACCGTACATGGTTATACAAGGTATAACAGAGTTTTTGTACATTTTAAACCACTTTGCTCCATGTTTTGGGAATATTCTTATCACATTTGAATGCAGGTCTAGAGGAAAAGGTCGATTTTGTCCAGTAAAACCGAAAGAGTTGTCTTTAACATACTATTAAAAAATTTTGTTAGTAGTACTTGCTATGTTTTTAAACTTCTATTTCTCATATAGGGTTAAGGGTTTGATGCATAACTAATCCCAAAGCAAAACACAAAGACTTAAGAAACCACCTCTCTGAAGACTTAATAGCTCATTTGCTATGGTTTGCAAACTTAACAATTACTTGGTAAGGTCCAGGGCAATGTGGTAAATATTTTCCCACTTTAGTAAGTTTTGTGAATCAACCAGGTCAGACTGCCATTCATTAACTAGCCATTTTGACACACAGAGTTAGCCTGAGGCTCTTTTCTTATGTTGTTTGGTATTTCTGATATATGGGATTTATCATCTAGAATTCATGAATCCATCTGGATTGTGTGTGTGTGTGTGTGTGTGTGTGTGTGTGTGTGTGTGTGTGTGTGTGTGTGTGTGTGTGTGTGTGTGTGTGTTTCTCAATCATTATCGTGGTTAATATAAATCTGTTTTAACATTGCAATACCCTACAGTTGATAATGGATTTATTATGATTACTGCTTTAAAAAGGTATGTGTGCCATCTACAATTCACTGTAAACATTTCCGTAATTTTAATTGTAACAAAAAAGTAAGAATGTTACAGTAAAAAAAATTAAATTGTTAATGGGTAGGTATCTTATTATATCCATAAAAAATATATATAATATATTTAAAAAGACAGTACATGTCATTTTATGGTCAAATATGTAACCGAGCTTCTTGATCAGGTTCGCCTAAACACTTTTGAATAATAAAATAAAGAAAACGAGACTTTAATTATCCCACATCACAAACACATGTCCTGCAGGGACCAACAGCAACCTCATACCCATCTCTCTTGCCCACGGCAAGTCCCAAAGGACAGAATGTATTACACACAGATAAATGCAACATCCCTCATGCTGGGGATTAACTTCAATACTGAATTTAATCTGATACATACGTCCCATCCCCCTAAAATAAACGTTCCCGTTTATCTACCAAACAACGAGGGATAGAACAGTAACAGAAACAAGAATAATACACATTAACATGTAACAGAATTTAATCTGTTACAAATATTATTATTATTATTTTTTTTTGGGATGTATGTTTTTTAAAAGTATGAGTTTACCATATAATTAACAGTAAAAATCTATATTCTGTTTAACAAGAGAATATGTATACTTTTCAAAGATATCAATATATTTTATGGAATCTATGTTTATGTTTCTAATTTTTAACATCATTTATGTACACTGGGGTGTTCTGTGTTATATTTTATGAAGTTTTGTTTATGTTTATTG
This sequence comes from Xyrauchen texanus, assembly GCF_025860055.1. Taxonomy (NCBI): domain Eukaryota; kingdom Metazoa; phylum Chordata; class Actinopteri; order Cypriniformes; family Catostomidae; genus Xyrauchen; species Xyrauchen texanus. The sequence continues at coordinate 41,410,126 of NC_068288.1, forward strand.
CATTATTTTAGTATCACAATTGTATTTGGGTAAGTGACTCTACATATGTATTAATTAATGCTCCTGGTAGGGCCATTCAAAGGTGTAGTTCACCAAAAATATAAATTCTCGACATAATTTACTCTAGGGATGGATGGATCAATACTAAAGTATCGATACTTCTATCGGGTAGACATGCAGGCTTGAGTGAGGTTTAAGATGCCATTTATTTGATGAATTTAAAACAGAAAAGTAATGTCTCTCTTTGGTGTAGGCCCTGTCTGGTGGTCCGAGGGAGTTGTACTCAGAACCATCATATCATGCCGGAGATAGGAGGCAGGGGCGAAGAGCCTACCCCTGTGCGGGACGGGTCTCAACTGGTGGTGGTAGGGTGGTGGAGGTTGTCGTGTTAGCACACTGAAACAGCAATGTGATCGATTGTGAGCAGACTTATAAAGCAATGGCTTACATGCGATTGGCTAGGAGTTACCCAGCTAATGATGTGATGATGTACAGCTGCTAGTCTTCCCGCTAGAACTACGCTGCGCTTCCATTTCCGATACTGATGTGGTGATTTTTGATCCTCACATACAAAATCGACTCTGTATTTTTTTATTTAAACTACTATTATTTAGATAACATTAATATTAATGTATCTCATAAGCTTCAAAGTGGAAAAGAATAATTATATGAGCAAATTGTTGCATGGCACCGGAACAATTTTTTTCTTTCACTCATCTTGACGCGCATAAATGCTAAATACACCAGCAGTCAGACAGCGCTCACCCTTTCTGTCACAGAGTTCATTCATAGAGGGCGCAGTGCTTTCCTGAGTTAATGACAGAAAAACTAATTTAGACATGACATGTATTATAATGGGCTTGTGTGACCATTTCTACAGGCTTATTTAAATTCAGAGGTGTTAAAACATTGATAATGATATTTAATCCTCGTAAATAAATGATACCCTTATGAAAACTTACCATGAATTTACTGTAGTAATATTGTATTAACCATGACTAGTAACCACAACTGTAGTAACCATGTTTTAGTTTTTAGTTTTTTTGGCAGTAACTTAGGTTTTGAAACAATTAACCATGGTTTTGCTACAGCATTACTGTAGTATCCATATTGTAACTTGGTTTTAGTAATAGTAACCATATAATAATATCTATGGTTAATCTATGGTCTATGGGGTTTTATATGTTGCTTATACTAACTAATTTTTACAAGGTAAACAAAGCAGCCTAATATTTTTCTGCTTAGGCCTATAAATATATATATATATATATATATATATATATATATATATATATTTTTTTTTTTTTTTAAATAAATAATTTATTAGAGGTATTGGTATTGGAATTGGTATAGATATCAACAGTACTGGCCTAAAAGTACTTGATATCGGATCGAAAAGAAAATAAGTGGTATCGCCCATCCCTAATTTACTCCCCCTCATGGTATCCCGGATGTGTATGACATTCTTTCTCCTGCAAAACACAAATAAAGAAAATTACATCCTGTAAGGCCTGAAACATGGTCCAAAACATTTAAGGTAGATATCTGGTAACCACAGCTGCCAGCATATTATCGTACATTTAATATTAAGTAGTTCATGAGACATATTATTCCATTTTGCTTTGCCGTTTTATAATTTTTCATGTTTAAGCTTTTACTGGGTCCCTATAATAGCAAAAAGCTAAATTAAGTTCCTTGAGAATATCCTAGAGGAAAACATTTTAAAATCATTTTGCAAAAGTGTAGGTATAGTAACATGTTTCTATGATATCAGGTTGGTTTATTTTGTGTATTTTTACTTGTTGGAATTACTTCAACACAGAAAAATAGATCATATAGATTTTCACCTGTACTCTATTTTATCCTTTAAATGTGCAGTATGTAAGATTCAGAAACCCTTGTTATTAATGACACCTGTGGCCTTTAAGTGAACTGCAGCCAGCTGCCTGTTGCATTGTGCTCGCGCTTGTGCACACACTCCATAGGGACGCGAGCCAGCGAGCATCGGCCAAAACAATGACGTAACATACAAAGAGTCTGAACATGATTCACTCTCATCATGCTGACAGATGAGGTCGCATAATTAAAATTACAACGTTAAGATTGTTTTACAAAAGCTTTGAGACTAAACTAAAACTACTTATCAGCTAACATAGCATACACATACACACATACAGCTACATACTACCGAACTATACCAGACAGTTTACTGTTGCACTGCGCTGTTATGTTGCATTATTGCATGTTTTGTATGTCATATGTTATACTACGAATAAGAAACCAGTGTATTTGTTTAAATTTATCCTGTATACCTGACTTTTAATATAAAGAGAAGGTCGTTGAAATTATTTTAAAGTTACGAAGCAAGGTAGCTTGCAATTTGTCAGCGTTAGCAGGCAAGATCAAGTTAGCTAAAATGACACAGATCAATCCTTATGGCACTATATTTCACATGCTTTGCAGTTATGTAAGCTTACCTGTCCAATAGGAAGAAAGCCAATTAAGGGTCAGTTTTGATCCCCAAAAATGTTTTGGCTTACTCTGTGTTTGTGTAGGTGTGGCGTGGGGGCGTGGTCGTGTGTCGGTCTGCTTGAGAGAGAGAAAGCGGTAAGGCTTGTCACCTGGTTTATAATCAACCCTACCACCTGTTTCTTGTTATAGTGATGCGGAGAGAGAAATAAAAGGGACGCAGAGAGTCCAGAGAGAGAGAGAGGAACCTGAAGGTGGACATTGCTAACGCCAATGTGAATGTTTACGTTTATTGTTTGTTTTCCCCTGTGTTGAGAGAATTAAAAGGCTGACCTCAAACCTGCTTCGCTGTCTTCTGACTCCTCCATTGTCAAACCTAAGAACGTTACAGTAGGCGTCGGTGTTGTGCTGGGAGCCGGATGTTTGCTGGATTCAATTTCTAAGATAATGTTACCTAGTGTTGCAATTTGTTGTCACTGTGATTAGAGGAAGAAAAGCTATTACTGTCTGAGGCAAGGCTCTCGGAGCACGCAGAAACGTCACATCCTTTGGATTTTCCAGGCAAAAGCGACCTGCTCCCTTCGCATGAAAATCAGTCTACAGGCTTTAATAGGCAACCTAGGAAGTCCAGGAAGGGCTCATTTTTAAGTTTTGTTACAAGCCGTTCACACATTGGCCAAAAAATTAGAATATTACATGTAAATTGTTACATATTGCACCTTTAAGCAATCTTCTATTCTGCTTACTATCTTGTGCTGTCCAAGTACAGTAACCTCCCAAAGTGCTTATTTCAGCATTTTTTTTACTAATTAGCTTGAATATGCCATGCACTTCCCTCATCACTCAAAACCTCATTAGTTAGGTGAAGAGCAGAGAAAGAGTCCCCTTGGGAGAGATGGTGAGCTCCTGAGAAAAAAACTGATTAGCAAGAAGCCCAGGGATTAGATAATGATAGCCCAAAAAGAAAAGTGAACTGCTATGGAAATGTCCCACACGTACAAGACAATTAATGCTAAATGCATTAAATTAAACAGATATGGTGTGGCTAAATCTTTCATTCATTTATGTCTTGTGGTTCTTTTTTCATTGTATAGCAAGTCTTTGCTGACCAATCTGTTGCTCTGCTATCTATCTATCATCTGTCGGTCTGTCTGTTTGTCTGTCTGTCTGTCTGTCTATCTATCTATCTATCATCTGTCGGTCTGTCTGTCTGTCTGTCTGTCTGTCTATCTATCTATCATCTGTCGGTCTATCTATCTGTCTTTTTGTCTGTCTGACTATCTATCTATCTATCTATCATCTGTCTACCTATCTATCTGTCTGTCTGTCTGTCTGTCTGTCTGTCTGTCTGTCTGTCTATCTATCTATCATCTGTCGATCTATCTATCTATCTATCTATCTATCTATCATCTGTCGGTCTGTACATCTATCTATCTATCATCTGTCTATCTATCTATCTACCTATCTATCTATCTACCTATCTATCATCTGTCTGTCTATCTGTCTGTCTGTCTGTCTATCTATCTATCTATCTATCATTTGTCGGTCTGTATATCTATCTATCTATCATCTGTCTATCTATCTATCTACCTATCTATTATCTGTCTATCTATCTATCTATCTAGCTATCTATCTATCTGTCTGACAGTCTGTCTATCATCTATCTATCTATCTAATTATCTATCTATCTTTTTATCTATCTATCATCTGTCTGTCTGTCACTCATCTATCTATCTATCTATCTATCTATCTATCTATCTATCTATCTATCTATCTATCTATCTATCATCTTTCTGACTGTCTGTCTTATATTAACAACAATTGTTTGATAAATTAATTTAACTGCAGATTTGTTATAATGAGTGTGTCATTTTCGTCTACAGACTAGAGGAAAAAGGAAGTTGACTATTCAACTAACATTAATCTCTATTGATTTGCTCGAAACATTATAATTACTTTAGCTCTTACTGTTTTTACTTTCTGAAACCTGCTGCTAATGAGGCTCATTTGTTTGAGCTGTAAGATATGGTTCAACTCTTCAAAGCAAAATTATTGATTGTAAAAGAAAGAGATGAAAGGCCTCAACTTCACTGTGCCAGAATAGTAACATTTCAAATGGACAGCCCCATTAAAAATTAATAAAGAAAAGAGTTAATTAAGTTTTGCACTTTTTATTAGCCTTCAGAGCGATTTATGTACTCAGTACTCAGCAACTGCATCACTCAGTGCTGCAAAAAAGTACTCCCCACACTCAATAAATAAGTACACTCAAAAAACTTTTAGAGAATTTTTTAAAAGAATAATACAATATTTTAAAAGAATTATAAAAACTAAAATATTTATTTTTATTTCATTTTGTTAAAGATTACTTTTTTTGATGGAATTTTGCAATGAAATTTAAATGTGTAATCCTAAAATAATTAGAACCACTTTACAATAAGGTTCCATTCGTTAACATCAGTTCATGCATTGGGTATCATGAACAAACAATAAACAATATATTTTTTACATAATTTCATAATTGTTGTTCATGTTAGTTAATACAATTACAATAGTTAATTGTTAGTTCATGTTTGTTCGTAGTGCACTAACTAATGTTCACTACTACAACTTTTGATTTTAAAATTGTATTCTGGGGCAGACTGTCCAGAGGGAGGACTTTTCCCAGTGGGCCGGCCGTGAAACAGGGCCGAACAGACGAACAACTAATTAATAACTAACTGTTAACAAATGGAACCTTACTGTAAAGTGATACCAAATTATTTTTGAGTGTACATGAATAACTCTTTGGCTGAAATTATCTCAATTATGGAAAGTTTTAATTAAGGAAATCTGTTTGAAAACATTGTTTTCACGTGTGTGTGTGTGTGTGTGTGTGTGTGTGTGTGTGTGTGTGTGTGTGTGTGTGTGTGTGTGTGTGTGTGTGTGTGTGTGTGTGTGTGTTTCAGTTACATTTGATGGTGTTAATGCTGTAAAAATTACATACTTTTAGTGTAGACTTTAAAGGACTGGTAAGACACAATCATAAGAAATATCAACAAGAAGTTATTTGTATAACCTATTAAATGTAGGGGAAGACAACTGAAGATCTGTAGATATTATTTTTTTATTTTTTTTAAACGTTCATTGTTAATCATTAAACTATATACTGTAAATTTCCCAATAATGTTCCAGTACTGATGTGCCCAAATTACAAAAATAAAAACATGGGGATTTCAGAGGGGTGTACTTTTTTTCCACAGCACTATATACCATTCTGTACAGGGTTTCAATGATTTATTCTAATTATATCTGTGGCAACCATCTACTTCAAACCATTTAGTGTCGCAAGATTAAATGTTAGAAAATCAATGCATTTTCCTTCCAAAATCACTGACAGTGCAGAATGTCCTCTACATTTTCAAGTCTCTTTTATCTTAGTAAAAAAAATGGAGTGCATGGAGCTTCTTTTCCCCTTCTGATACAGAACATGTAGTCCTCTCAGAGTTGAGGCTTGGAGAGCAAAGAATTCAGAAAAGATCAGTCTGTGGAACAGTCTAAGCAATGTTTCTTTTCATTGTCTCCCCTCAAGTGGTTGTCAAACAAATGTGCAAAGCACAGATGGGCCACTGGATCGGACAGACATCATCTGAGGGTCAAAGCAATGTCAAAAGATCTGATGTGGCAGGTGGAGTCAGTCAGACACTGAAGCACAGGATGTTCTCTTACTCACATTTCCTGCCTCATGAGACCAACCTTGCATTAGTAGGGCAGAGACATTACCGCTAATTTCATATGGCATGAATATGCAAACTTAGGAAACATCACATCTAAAATACTGTGCTTCACAGATCTTTGCCCATAGGAAGGAAAACACACAAATGAGATGTCTTGAATCTTATGGTAAAATTAGTTCAATAAATAGTTAGTGTAAACTTACATTGAACCATACTTTTACAGCATTTATTAATCTTGGTTAAAGTTACATTCAATGTACAGTATACTAGTAAAATTTTTTAACTAAACGTTGTTTGAAGAACTTTTGGGGGCAATGTAAATACTGTCCATCTGTTTAAAATTGTTTTATGTGAAACGCAGTAATTAGGAATAAATAAGATTTCTCTTTTAGCTTCTTCGGGAGGTCTATACACACAGCAGTAATACGATCTCATGACAAAAAGGCATTGCTGTTGCAGAGCAGCGGTTCAGTTTTATTAGACTACAACAACATAGAGGCCCTTACACTAATCTGACTGTTATTTGCCCTAATAATGATACAATAAGCCAAAGAGCTACTGAAAACACAGCAATCTGCAACCAAATACACGGAATAAATAAATAAATAAATAAATAAATAAGCGTCTGATGTTTCAACATCCTTTGCACTTCAAAAGCTATCCATTTGTGACTCCAGGCCCAATAACTCTCCAGTCAGCTTGCTTTTATGGATAAAAAGAAATGTGGAAATAACTCCAAATAGTACTTTCAACTCATTTATTTTTCAATCTGGATAGTTTTGTTTGCATGGCCTGTGCTCTTTATAACAGCAAATAATATAATAAGACTTAATTCACACATTGAATGAAAGGATGTTGGAATACAGTGGTCATATTTTGCAGTATTTGTTGTATTTTGAACTCAACATCACAGTTCTGTGCTTTAGCATTGATTATTGGGCTCACAGTCATTGAGGTGTTGAGAAACCTGCTGTAACGTCATCTGAACAACTGTTAGCTTTTTCATGGAGAGAATTGTTCGACAATTTTTCCCATTTAAATGAATGGGAAAAATTGGAACACAAATCCACCTTTTTCCTGAACATGAAAGTGTTCCACGATTCAACTGTTTTCAATTTCCGGTCTCCAGGCATTCGCAAAATTTGTCCAAACAAATCTGGCTCTTTAGTGCTGATACTTCACAGAGTCGAGATGACCTCACCTGACTGTGTAGATGACATGAAGTGATGGTCCGAGGTTTGTCACGTTGATATCATTAACTACTTTGAGTTTTCAATAAAACTAAAAAACTTAAATGGTTGTTGTTATCCATCTGGATCACTCGTTTTGATATTTTTGCATAGCATCTCGAGACCAAAGTCAGAAAACAGGCAATTAATCATCATGGTGCCGCCCAGAGGTTGCTCAGAAAAACTGTGGATACGGATACGGCGGATGTACAAACGGAAGTCCCGCCTTACAGGTAAAACAGCCAATCACTTTTTTGATTCAGATATTGCCTGTCAGTTAACTTGCGTATATGCATTAGCTGGAAAATCCTGAAAAATATCATGTTTCCATCATATATGATGCACATTAATTGCACAAGAAGCACAATTAATGATGCCATTCCCAGGTGAAAAATAAATATATTTAAATTGTACTTATTTTGATATATTTAATGTATTTTAAGTGTATGTATTAAGTATGTATTTAATATGTTATTTTGAAACAACTTCAAGTATATTAAGTGTACTTTATTAGGTATTTAAGTTCAATTTTAATGTATTAGTAATATATTTTATTATACTTAATTGTGTTAAAATGGAACTATTTTAAGTACATTTAGTGTAATATAATAGCATTTCTTTAAATTTTACTTTTAATACACTTTAAATTGACTTTATAAATACATCAGAAGTATATTTTTAGCTTCACATTCATGTGTTTCAAATATATTTTAAATATAATTTCAGCTTATTAATAATATATTAGTAGGACACTATAAGACCCACTATTAACATATTAAAAATATATTTTTCCAAAACCATATTATGAAAAAGTATTTTTTAATGTATTAAAAAATACAGTTAAAAATTTTAATTCAATAAAACACAGTAAAAAATATTTCTATAAAACACACAAACAACTCTTTGAAAGATAAACTTTAATGCACTACATCAGTACAGCACCATATGAAAACTAAACAAAATACATTAACATAAAATGCATTGATTTGCAGAGATATTAAACAGAAAAAACAAATAAATAAACTAACTTAAGTCAAAGTGAAATACAATAGCTGTAAAAAAAAAAAATAAATAAAAACTCTTCATCCTTCAAGTGAATTGAAGTGATTGGTCTTGGAGTTTGCCTCATTGTTACATTTTCTTCTAATGAGTGCTCGCACCTCAGACACTGTCGTGGTCGGAAAATCACAGTATCTATGAAAAGGGAAAAAGAAAAATTTACTTTTGTTAAAAGTCACTGTTCCCTTTTAGAAGGGAACTTAAACTGTGTATCACTGTGCAATATAGTTGCATTATATATATAGTTGCACTGTGCACTGTGTATTATAATTCTAAGTTGTACTAATATAGTCATAGACTTTTGCCAAATTTGATTGCCTATATGTTGTATTAGAAGGTGAAAAGACCGTTTACTTAAAATTATTAAAAATACATTAAAATTATATTTGTATTGTACTAAAAACAAACTTAAGTATAATTTTAATACATTTTAATAGTCTTTTTCACCTTTCACCATATTTATGCATGTAATGTGTAGATCATATATTTTATCAGTAGACATTCAATAACATTTTTGTTAATGTAATTCAAAAAGGAGTTAATAATATATCTACAGCAAAAATTAAGACTTGCTGGACAACAGTGAAGTATACATGTTAAGTCACTGTATGTCACTGTAAAAATAGGCAATTTAACTGATAAACTGAAAATGTATACCCATTGAACAAGTTTAATAACTATAATGTATAAATGCTAATATTTATTTTTGTCAGCCCCTTTAACTTTGAGAGCAAAAAGTGATGATGTACAGAAACACATACCTATGAGGGCTTGCACCTTGAGAGGGTCCAACTGGTCTTTTGATTGAATCCCGGATTTACCAGTAAGCGTACATCTGGATAAAGTTTCTCTTCCAAAAGTAAAGTGGCCAAATCTTGAGTAAAAAGAGAAGCTCGTGATTTGTTCAGCCTGTCATAGACTCTTTTGGGGACTTTTACATCAGAACCACCAAGGGAAATCTGGGAAGAATAAAAACCAAGCATTTGTATAAACTTGTTAATTTATAATTCAAATAAAAAGCTGCCACTTTGTTACTTAATTCAGAACACTTACTGAAGTGTTAATGCTAAAAAGACAGATATAATTATAATTACAAATAGGATTTTTCTTTATCATAAAGACTTTTCTAACCATTTCTGAGGTTTCTGAAAGACACAGCTCAGATGAACTTGGGCTTGAGCTGCATGAGCCTCGTTTCATGGACTCTAGGACCTCTTTGAGAGATGCTACTATCCCTGGAAGCTCTACAAGAAAAATTGAGTTGCATGTTATACAAAGTTAGGGAAGAAAAACACTAGTTTGTGTTCTTCATATATACATGGACTCTTGTTTAAATGCTGAAATATATTTAGTAATGAACCATTACTGTAACTTCCATGCTATTATTACAGTAATTATTCATTATTAATTAAGACAGACAATTCTATGAATGTTACAAGTTGGTGACAGCTGATAACGACTTGATTAAATGTAAAAAAGCTGAATACAACACATACAACCATATAAATCAGTCCCTCCATAAAAACACAATTATGTGATTGCATAATTCAATGCATAATCAGGCAAAGTACGCATATTTACGCGGGGGATGCATTTTTTCAAATACAGCACACTTAGCCGAATAAATTCCAGATTTACACACACAAAATATGCGGTGCTTTCATAATTCCCACATTTTCGTTGCAAAAAAGTCACATATATCTTAGCAGAAAGTTTAAAAATGTTGAGTTTACTTCACAAAAGAGCAGCCATTCCTCGTTGCCATGGGAACCATTACTGAGTGATGTAATTATGCAACGTGAACATCTGGAAAAGCTGCAAACCCAGCAATGAAGCTATGATGAAGCCAGTTTTGACTCAATGTTTTGTAAGTTTGAGCCATATGTTTATTAAGGTCTGAAATAAAACATGTAATATACTTGCTTATCATAGGAATTAATAAGAAATAACTCTTTACATTTAAGGTTGTATCAGTGATTTCAGGCCCAAAAATAAATGATCACATTCATCTAATCTTTCCTAATGATCCGCTAGCTGCCCTCCCCATAAGCAGGCTGTCAAAAAACGCCTCTCTGTAGGCAGACTAGGCTCTGAGATCTGCACACAAAAACAAATGGGTACAACCACCACTCAAAACCAAAATAAACAGTGTCCAACCAATCACCGACAGGCGCGGGCTTTGCGCTCGTGCACTTCTGGACGCGAAGTCAGAGCAAAGCCCGCCCCTGTCTTTTTCCATCCTTTTCTATCTGTTAATACAGAGTCATCGTGATGACTTTTCCTCTCCATGCTGGCTGATACCCTATCAAAAGACTGCAACATAAATAGACTTTAAGAGTTAGTTTACCCAAAAATGAAACTTCTGTCAATAATTACTCACACTCATGTCGTTTCAACATTGTTCACTTTCTGATCCATATAAAGTAACTTTATTACCACTTTCAAAGACCAGAAATGTAGTAAAGACATTGCTAAAATAGTCCATGTGACTACAGTGGTTCAACCTGACTTATGGGTTTGAACCGACATGAGGTTGTGTAATTAATGACAGATTCTTAAATGTTGCGTGAATTAACCCTTTAACTGGTCAAACAAAGACACCTGAGGCCTCATACTACACCAAAAAATTACACCATCACAAGTAAAATTTTCCAATGACTTCCTCATTGTAAGCATTGGCAAGTGTCTAGTCTATAAAACATATAAACCTTTTTTATTTTATTTTTACATAGTCAACAAAAATTGCATTTGCAATTGTATTTGACTCCCATAGAGTCACAATAGACAAATTAATTTTAAATGTAATTATGTTTAATTGATCATCTTCTAACGTTGTGTCCAATGCAACAAATATAAAAATGAACAATAAAAAGTATATTATAAATGATTAAGTCAGTATTTGTAAAAATAAATTAAAGGTTTAATATTTACATTTCAATTGCTAGCAATTTACCTTTCAAAGCTTTGACAACATCATCATCAAGCTCAACATGAGTGTTCTGGGGCTGATGTACTCTGCAAAAGACTGTTGTCAAAATCCTTACTTATATCTCCTTGTTCGTTGTCACTCTCCAGTGCAGCCTGTATTTGTTACATTGGACACAAGGTTAGAAGAGGCTCAATTAAACATTAAATTTAATTAAACATAATTACAATTCTAATTAATGTGTCTATTGTGATTGTATGGAAGTCAAATACAAATCTACATTTGAATTATTCAACTTTGTTGAACAAATTTAGTAAAACGAGAAGAAACACCAAAGAGAAAATATCAGGGCTGACTAGCATATACTCCCTGCAGTTCCCATAAAATAAGACACTATACTAAAAATGTTTTTACATCTAAAACATCTGTTTCCAGTCTTAATAACAGAAAACTCTGAAATCTGACATTTATAATAGTAGGAGATTCCTAAAGCAGCAAAATGTTCTAAGACAAAGTGGTGGATAATTTTGCTTAGGTCACAAAGATGGAGGAATCCAAAGTTTACTTGACATTTAGAGACACAATTTTATACTTTATTTGTAAATAGATGAAAGGGTAAAAAATTATTTGAGATTATTTTTAATTAAAAATTAAACATTGCTTACTCTCTTCCTTGATTGTCTAGGTATGTTTTCAAACATGTCAATTTCAGTGTTATCTGAGTCATCTGACATTGGAGTGGAGGTTACAGGAGCTGCTTTTTTTTTCCTCAACTCCAGAAGGTCTCTTTTCAGCTGGTCTCCCATTGCAACAGCAGCTGCACTTTGAGATGTACTTGCACTCTAAAAACAACACATTCAAATTAACATAAAAAGGCAGTCAGGCGAATCACTACTGTTAAAAACAATAATCCTGAAAGGTTAAGATAATGAACAACCTTTACGACCTCGGATGTTTTTTTCCCTTGAAGAATGTTGGTCTTCCAGATGTCTTCACCTCTCTTAAAAGCATCTCTCTTTACAATTAAGTCCTTGTAAACATCTGTAATTACAAAATATATGTAATTACATAATATGATAACAATACAACATCAGAATGGGCAGAACCAATAAACACACCAAGAAAGTGATAGCCAATGTGTAGTAATTCCTCATTGTCAACATTTATTCACCCTCAGGCCATTTAAAATCTTCTTACTTTGTATGAACACATGTATTTTGAATTTTTTCTTTTTTTTTTACCAAACATTGAAATTAAAATGTTTCAATTTGTTAGGGTGTAAACTACACTTTTTAAAAACACAACCCTAGGTTAGTGGTCAGCTTATGAGGATACTGTTGTATGTTTTGTTCATAATGTGTTTTTTCTACTTTGGAAATATAATATAATACACTATTTTATCTTCTATGTTATTTTAGGATATATCTTCACTTGACAATACTCAGAATAGATCCACATTTTACAGATAAAACTGAGGAAAATACCCCTTTTACAATTTCTAATAGAAATATCTGCTAAATGCATAATAGTAAAATGTAAATAATATTTCTGTTATTGAATGTAATGTTATCTAAAATACAGGCCTCAACAAAGAGGCTAAACTACTACTTACTCGACGTCATCTACCGACGGTTTTATTAAAAGAAAAATCTTTGCAATATGCACATTTCTTGGATAGGCTATATATTAAATATAAAAACTCTCATTTCATTATTTAATGCCGTTTTAATGCAGTGCAAGTTATTTAATTGGTTTTGTAAAAGCTTATAGTTGGTGATTACAACTTGATTTATTTATCAAATATAAGACAATGACATGAAAACTGACAGACTAATATTAATGAATTAGCCTAACATTTTATGGATTTAAATATCCTACGTTAACATTTTCGGCCGACATTGTGCTCAACGAAAAGTTGCTTGTCCAAGGACAATCAATCCTGTCGTGTAATCACCATTAATAACCGTTTTTCTCTGCAAACACAGTGTGCAATGTGTTTATAATTGTTTTATTTCACTGTCTAGAATAGATTACGTATTCATCGTGATTTTCCACGACAACTGAGACGTATGTTTATGGATAGACGTTAGCTCGCGTCAGTGTCAAGTCAACGGTTAACATCAGTAATCCACATAAATTATCTAATGTAAAAGAGCATCGTCATCAACTTCTGAAAATATTTTCTAAACCCAAAGTTAGAATAAATCCACTTATACTAATCACTTAAACTAATAAACTTACCACCAAGAAGTAAGATCTTTGCTGGCAGTATCTTGCTCTTTCCATGTCGGCTGCGACTTGGCAGGCGCACCTCTACATAGCCCTCTTCACTGCTAATTTGTTCGCGGGAGCTGACCTGGTAATCTGCTCGTCTGTGTTCTCTTAATATTATATCTGTGCTGTCCACCTTCACTAGGTCAGAGTCAGGGAAATAGTACAAAGCGAAATTTGGAAAAGACATGATTTCTGTTGAAATATCCGTAGGCTATATTTGGAATACCACAGTATCCGTTTCCCGCTCAAATTGCATATTCAAATTGCAGTGTGTGATTGGAGACTTACCTGCAAGCTTGTTTTGAAAAACTTGGCTCTGATTGGCCTAAATGAATGCAACTGGAAAGATATATATATATATATTTCCAGTTGCATTTATATATTTTTATTTTTTATTTTTATTGAAGTGCACATAACCGTCACCGTCCGGAAATTTGACAAATTTAGGCACTGAAGTGACAGAAATGAAGAAATACAAATCTTACCTCAATTCACAAGATAAAAATATTCCAAGAACTACAGAACATCGCCGATTTAAGAAGCTGGGTACAGAAAATAAAGAGGTAATACTGAATTTTATTTTTAATTTCTGTGTTAAGCATTTTATTTTCATGCACTGTTTGAATACTGCAGGCAGATCTGAAACAAATCATATTTATTATGTATGATTGAATGTGCATGCTATTTCACCTTAGAATTCAAACAATGGTTTATTTCTAATCCAGGATATGAAACCAATCTTTTGCCATTCTCTTTCTTTACAGAATTCAGCCCTAGATGGTTACAAAAACTATGTGTCTATAAATGTTTCTGAATTACCAAGAACAACTGAATACAGGAGAAGGAAAACACTGGTAAAATTGTTATTCAGTCAGTAGCATATGATGGTTATAAGTAATGTACTGGGAAAAGTATTAATTAATTAATAATAATCATGTTAACATCAACTTGGTGTTTTTTAGCTTCAAGTTAATTGCAAAAACAATGAGTCAACCAAGGAAAATTACAGTGTCCATTATTCTACATGCCCAGAACCAGCAAAGAGACACAAAATGGATGACCAAGTGCAGGAAATAGTTGAGTTGGTAGGTATGCCATATTGTGTCAACATCAGTTTATTATATATTATATATATTATATTATATAATTATTTTTAAATACACCGCAGACTCAATACCAAGCACTAATTTTTAATTTAGACTTTGCATCACTTTGGACTTCCATTAAGATGTCATCCATCATTCAGACTGAAAATTTATATGTAGCGCCTACCTTTTTTAGAGTGTTAATGATGTGACCAATATTGATGGAAGAGGCCAGCCTAAACAGTCCAACTTGTGCCAGTCTCCTGAGAGTCATCATCAAGAACCAAACATTAATTATCAGGTAAATATATATATATATATATATATATATATATATATATGTGACGTAATGAAGCTAGGAAGCAAGTTGCAAGTTGACAATTAGTTTATTGACAGTCAAATTGAGAAGATAGGGGAAAAGTCCGGGGTGATGGTCTAGTGGCGCAGAGTCTCCAATGGTCAGATGATCGTGGTGAGAAGAGTGAAGAGAAGTGTTGAACAGACACGGCGAATCCGGGTAACAGCAAACAGGACACGAAACAGGGACAACGAGAGAACTGGACTGGAACTCTGAAGAGCGAACAACACCGGACATCACAAACAACGATCTGACAAGGAGATGAGAGAGTGGTGAGAATTTAAAGGGAATGGGAATGAGTAACAGCTGGTGAGAGGAGTGATTGCGGCAGAGCGCTAATCATGGTACAAACAACACGCCCACACATTCACGCACCCACACAACACACACTAAGAACAAGGCACGAGACAAGGAAGAGACATAGGATTAAATACCGTGACAGTACCCCTCCCCTAGGAGCGCCTCCTGGCGTTCCCAGGCTCCCTACCTGCCGATTGTAGTCATCGATAAGGGAGTGATCCAGAATGTCTCTGGCCGGTACCCAACCTCTCTCCTCCGGACCGTAACCTTCCCAGTCCACCAGGTACTGAAATCCGCGTCCCCTCCGTCTTGAGTCCAGAATACGGTTGACCGAATAAGTAGGTTCCCGTCTACGAGTCGTGGCGGGGAACGGAACCGGCGAGTTAATCTTGAGGAATAAAAGGCGGGTTTTATTTTGGATACATGAAATACGGGGTGAATTCTCCTATGCAGCTGGAGGAAGGTTGAGGCGGACTGCCACCGGACTAACGATCTTGGTGACAGCGAGCGGGCCAATAAATTTAGGTGCAAGTTTATTAGATCACGGGCGTAGAGGAATGTTCTTAGTAGAAAGCCACACTCTTTGACCAACGGCGTATCACGGGAGGCCTAGACCGGTGGCGATCAGCTTTGGCCTTAGTGCGTGACCCCACTTGGAGTAGAGTCTCCGGGCCCTAGTCCAAGTCGCGGTGACACCTCTGGACGAAGGCGTGGCGGAGGGACCGCGACTCGGATTCCAGACTAGGAAAAATAGGTGGCTGGTAACCTACACTACACTCAAGCGGAGATAGGCCCGTGGATGATACTGGTAGCGTGTTGTGGGCGTACTCAACAAAAGACAGTTGCTGACTCCATGAGGAAGGATTCTTGGATACCAAACATCGTAGCGTTCTCTCCAGATCCTGGTTGGCTCGCTCAGATTGACCATTGCTCTGGGGATGAAACCCTGAGGACAGACTAACAGTAAGCTCCCAGTAATTTACAAAATTCTCGCCAAAATTTGGACACAAATTGGGGTCCTCTGTCAGAGACCACATCTGTCGGGAGGCCATGTAGCGAAAGGCGTGGTCAATGACAATCACCGCTGTCTCCTTGGCAGAGGGTAATTTGGGCAAGGGAATGAAGTGGGCGCCTTCGAGAACCGGTCCACCACGGTTAAAACTACCGTGTGTCCCTGTGAGGGTGGGAGGGCGGTGATAAAATCTAGAGCGATATGGGACCAGGGTCTCGATGGCACCGGCAGCGGTTGAAGTAACCCGTCTGGGGGTCGATTGGAACTCTTACCAGTGGCGCAGACTGAGCAAGCCAAAACAAAACTGTGAGCGTCACGAACCATCAAAGGCCACCAGAATGCGTTGCTTGACTAAAAACTTAGTTCGATTAACTCCTGGATGACAAGCCACATTAGAACAATGTCCCCACTGAATAGCGCTGGACCGTAACCCTCCGGCACAAACAAGCGGTTCGGTGGGCACCGAGCCGAGGCGTTACCCTTCTAAGGCCGTCTTGACCTTCGATTCGATCTCCCATGTGAGTGTAGAGATGAATAGAGTCTCTGGTAAAATGCACTTTCGGGAGTAGGCGAGCGTTGGAGTGATCAAAAATACGTGATAAAGAATCGGGTTTGATGTTCTTGGAACCGGGCGATGCAGAGAGTAAAATCAAAGCGACCGAAAAAAAGAGCCCACCGAGCCTGCCTGGAGTTTAATCTTTTAGCTGTCGCGAATATATTCCAAATTCTTGTGATCGGTCCAGGCGATAAAAGGTACCCCGAACCCTCCAACCAGTGGCGCCATTCCTCCAAAGCTAACTTGACTGCCAACAACTCTCTGTTACCAATGTCATAATTACGTTCGGCCGAGGACAAGCGATGAGAAAAAAGCAGCGCAAGGGTGTATCTTGTCGTCTGAAGGAGAACGCTGGGATAGCACTGCGCCTACCCCTACCTCTGATGCATCGACCTCCACCACGAACTGGCGTGATGGATCAGGGGTTATCAGGATGGGGGCTGAAACAAAGCAACCTTTCAGTTTGGCAAGCGCGGCCTCAGCTGCGTCTGACCACCTGAGCGTTGTTCTGGGGAGGTCAGGGCGGTCAGAGGTGTGGCTAGTTGACTGAAATTGCGAATGAAGCGCCCGGTAGAAATTGGCGAACCCCAGGAATCTCAGTAGGGCCTTACGAGACTCTGGACTTGGCCAATCTACCACAGCCTTGATCTTCTCAGGATCCATGCGCATTCCCTCAACCGACCACGATGTACCCTAAGAAAGGAACAGACTGTGCATGAAAAGCGCATTTCTCCGCCTTGACAAAAAGCCCATTCTCTAGCAATCTCTGAAGCACTAGCGGACGTGCTGCACATGTTCCTGGAGAGAAGAAGAAAAAATCAATATGTCATCCAGGTAAACATATATGAACTGATCAACCATGTCTCGCAGCACGTCATTGGCGAGTGCCTGGAAGACCGCTGGGGAGTTGGACAAGCCGAGCGGCATGACCAAGTATTCAAAGTGCCCCTGGGGGTGTTAAAAGCGGTTTTCCATTCATCCCCCTCCCTGATCGCGGACCAAATGATAAGCATTACGTAAATCCAATTTAGTGAAGATGGATGCTCCCTGCAACCTCTCAAAAGCTGAAGACATCAGCGGTAGAGGATAAGTATTCTTTACCGTGATGTTGTTCAACCCGATAATCAATGCAAGGTCGCAGAGATCCATCCTTCTTCCCCACAAAAAGAATCCGCCCCGGCTGAAGAGGAAGGGCGGATGAATCCATTAGCTAGAGAATCAGAAATATATTTCTCCATAGCCTCCCTCTCTGGAATCGAGAGTGAATATAACTTGCCCTTAGGCGGAGATGTACCTGGCAATAACTCTATGGCACAGTCATAGGGGCGATGTGGAGGAGAGAAGCGCCCGAGACTTACTGAACACCTCCTTCAGGTCCAGGTACTCCGCGGGCACGTTAGATAAATCCACCGCCTCTTCCTGAAAAACAGGGACAAAAACAGGCGAACAGGCAGAAACAAGACAAGACTTATGACATTGAGTGCTCCACGCTGACACAGACTTAGACTGCCAGTCCACTTTAGGGTTGTGATGGGTGAGCCAGGGATGACCAAGGACGATGGGGGCAAGAGGAGTGTCCAGTATGTAGAAGGAGATGGTCTCGGTGTGATTGCCTGGCGTGGCCAGAGTGATGTCTTCAGTGGCTAGGGAAATGGTGGGAAGTTTCTGGCCATTGAGAGCGTGAACAGCGATCCGGTGAGTGAGAGACTTGAGGGGACTTGGTGGTTGAGTGCAAAAGTGTAGTCCATGAAATTTCCTTCGACCCCAGAATCCAGAAGTGCTTCGACAGTCGTGGCGGTGATTAGACCATTGAAGACTTACGGAAGGAGGGTAGATGTGGATGAGGTCTTCTCGTGGAGATCCCACCCGATAGTAGCCTCATACTTGCTATCGGGCGGATCCTTTTAAAGGACAGTTGTAGGCAAAATGTCCAGCACCACCACAGTACAAACACAGTCCCTGGGATCTCCGCCTTTCCTTCTCCTCCCGGAAAGCCGGGCTCGACCCACCTGCATGGGCTCGGGATCACAGAGCGGGGCTGAGCAGCGTCCCGCCTCCAGAACATTGACCGCCTAATCCTCTCAAGGGGCGGTTGGTTTGTACTACGCTGTTCCATTCTGGATAACCTTGCGTCCACTCTAAGCGCCAAGGCGATCAAATCGTTTAGCTTGGTGGGGAGATCCATGGCGTATATCTCCTTTTGGGCGCGATCAGCCAGCCCATGCAGGAACATGTCCCACTCGCCTCCTCGTTCCATTGGCTCTCCGCCGCTAGCGTCCGAACTTCGATAGAAAAGTCTGATACAGATCTCTCCCCTGGCGCTAAGTCGACCAGCACTCTGGCTGCCTCTCTACCGGAGACAGCACGGTCGAAAGCTTCGCTTCATCTCCGCGGAGAGTGCTTGAAAAGAGGTGCAGCATTCATCTTGATTCTCCCACACCGCCGTTCCCCAAAGGGCCGCTCTCCCAGAAAGTAGCGTCAGGACAAAAGCGACCTTGGTTCTTTCATCACAGAATGTTCTGGGTTGTAAAGAAAAATGCATTGAGCATCGTGTTAGAAAAGCTCGGCAAAAATTAGGTTCACCTGAATATAGCTCTGGAACCCGGTAGGCGGGGCTCCGACTGGGAGGAGCTGGTGGTGGTTGAGGAATCAGCGGTGCTGGGTGGCGCAGTGGGAGCTCGCAGAAGTTGAATTTGCTGGGTGAGTCCGGACACCTGCGCCACTAGAGCCTGGACAGCCTGAGCCGTGTCATTGAGATTCTTCTCCTGGTTCTCCATACGAAGTCTGCTGTTCATCACGAATTCTTCTAGGCTGTCTGAATTGTTACTCGCTGCTTCCATCTTGTGGTCAGATCGTTCTGTGGCGTAATGAAGCTAGGAAGCAAGTTGCAAGTTGACAATTAGTTTATTGACAGTCAAATTGAGAAGATAGGGGAAAAGTCGGGGTGATGGTCTAGTGGCGCAGAGTCTCCAATGGTCAGATGATGCGTGGTGAGAAGAGTGAAGAGAAGTGTTGAACAGACACGGCGAATCCGGGTAACAGCAAACAGGACCGCGAAACAGGGACAACGAGAGAACTGGACTGGAACTCTGAAGAGCGAACAACACCGGACATCACAAACAACGATCTGACAAGGAGATGAGAGAGTGGTGAGAATTTAAAGGGAATGGGAATGAGTAACAGCTGGTGAGAGGAGTGATTGCGGCAGAGCGCTAATCATGGTACAAACAACACGCCCACACATTCACGCACCCACACAACACACACTAAGAACAAGGCACGAGACAAGGAAGAGACATAGGATTAAATACCGTGACAATATATATATATATATATATATATAATTTTTATTATTATTATCCACATTAACAATTTGCATACTGTATGTGGCTACATGACTTGTGTCAGCGTACTGTCACATCATGACAATATTTTATATTTAATGGCTGTCGTGGCTGTTACAAATTATTTTTGAGTTACATTTTTTTATTTTATTTACTAATTATTATTAGTTAATTTTATTAGCCTATTTTTTTCTTAATTTAGCGCTTTATTAATCCCCTTTGGGCAATTATTCACACTGTTGTGGTGCTTCTTATACTCAGACACTCAACACTTGGTATGTCACAAATATTTAGATGGTTACAGATGTACTCGTGATTTAAAGGGACTACTTCAGAGTACAGGCATAATTATAACAGCTGAGGGAGGTTGTGGTGAATCAATTATAGAACTAATAACGGTATTTTAAAAATGTTCATTTAAATTGTTTAACACAACAAAAGTTGTTACTTGGAAAACTCAGACATACATCTATATATTAAACAGATAATTCAGGACAGGCCTGTTTGTGAGGGACTTCATGACCACAATGCTGATTTGCAACCAGAACCAGAAATACCTAACCTGGAACAAGAACCAAACTCAAATCCATCACAGGTATTGTTGTCATAAAGTATTTATGGTGTGGCTTTGTGTTCCATCTGAGTTGTAGTAATGTAATAAATGATATTGAAAAGAAGACCCAACATAAAAGGAATGCAGTTATAATGCTTAAATAGGAAGGGCAGTTTTGCCCACACTATATGTTGGATAGTAATTTATAATTATAGCAAAGACAAAGTTAAGTAGCATTGTTGCATGCTGGCTCTAATAATTTCTGCCAAGGGCCCTGAGTCAATGCACGATCAATATTTGCAGATGTGTTTTTCATCTCTCAGCAAGATTTCTCAGAAAAAAAGTAAAAAGAAGAGGAAAAGAGGTCGAGCGTGGCCTAAACTATAAAGTTTTGGATCCAGATCATTTTATTTTAAACTGAGATATATCACTGACTTTGACAGAGGTCTGCTTTTTGCAAATGCCCATCTAGTTACTGATCTGTTTGTTTATGTATTTATTTCATTATTATTCATACTTTTTTTAATTATTTTTTCTTCTTGTTCTTCTTCTTCTATCAGAGGAGGAAGAACTGCTTTACCCAGGAGCACCTATCTCCAGAGGACAGAGTCTGCTTCTTTTGATGTCCTTCATTTTGAGGCATAACCTCACAGGGACAGCTCTTGAAGACCTCCTCAAATTGTTTAATGAACATTTCCCAGGATCAGTACCAGCTACTTCTTACCTATTTCATAAAGCTTATGGGCAGTATGGACAATATGAATCACATTTTTACTGTTCTGGATGCACCAACTATATAAGTAAGGTTAATGGTCAGACACAATGTTCTGTATGTCACATGTTGTTTGATGCAGACACAAATTTAAAAAATGGATCGTATTTTCTGGTTTTGAAATTATCTTGCCAAATTAAGGACATTCTGGAAAATTCTAAGAATACATTAGAAAGAAAAATGTCAACTAATGGGATTATTAATGACATACATTCAGGAATGGAGTATGAAAAACTAATCAGGAGTGGTAAAATTAGTGAAGAGGATGTGAGTTTACTGTGGAACTGTGATGGTATCCCAGTTTTCAAGAGCTCCAAAAGTCAGCTATGGCCAATTCAGTGTCAGATCATTGAACTGGATCCAAAAGAAAGAAAAAATAATATCTGCATACCATGTATTTGGTTTGGAGAGAAGAAACCCAACATGACAACTCTGTTAACTCCATTTGTTGATGAGCTTCAAGAACTGGAACAAAATGGAATTAAATGGACAGACAAACAGGGCCAGCAACATTCCTCTAAGGTGCATGCACTAATCTGTAGTTCAGATTCAGTGGCCCGTCCACAAATTCGAAACACAAAACAGTTCAATGGGACATATGGCTGTGACTTTTGCTACCATAAAGGTGGTGGTTCATACTCTTATATAAGTCCTGAACCTCCTCTCAGATGTGAATCTGAGCATTTTCAACATGCTATGGCTGCAACTCCTCAGCAGCCTGTAATGGGAGTGAAAGGACCATCTCCTTTAATGAAGCTAGCAAACTTTCAGATTGTCAATGGGTTTGTGCCTGAATACCAGCACAGTGTTTGTCTAGGAGTAACACGACAACTAATGACATTATGGCTGGATTCCACTAACCATGATAAACCTTGGTACATTGGCACAAAAACCGAAGTAATTGATAAGCAGTTACTAGCAATCCAGCCTCCAGTAGAGTTAACTAGAGTCCCACGTTCTGTAAAAGAACGCAAATATTGGAAGGCCTCAGAATGGAGATCTTTTCTTCTGTTCTATGCTTTACCAGTGCTTTGTGGTGTTCTTTCCAAAAATACTGGAACCATCTTTTCCTTCTTGTTTTTGGCATATATACTTTGCTTCAGGAAAAGATAGAAATGGTTGAAATTGACAATGCAGAGAAAGCACTGAAAAAATTTGTTATGGAATTTCAGAAATTTTACGGCAAGGAAAATATGTCATTTAACTTGCACTTGATGACACACATTTCTGCAAGTGTGAGAAACTGGGGACCTCTTTGGGCTACATCCACCTTTTCTTTTGAATCTTTCAATGGCACACTCTTGAAGTTCTTTAATGGAACCACACATGTCCAACAACAGATTGTCAAGAGATTCCTCAAGTGGAGAGACCTCACAATCAAAGCAGACAAGTACATGTGGAATGCCAAAGACACAGTCAAAAAACTGTTCAATGACATGCAAAACAGTAAGCAAGAGACGGCTAAATCAACACAACTGTCAGAGATGGTTAGGGTTTTTGGTAATCCTCATCCAGTGACCATTCCAGTACGGCACATGCTTGCTATACAGGATCTTTTTGATGTCAGGGTACAGCAATGCTTGTATTATGATCGTTTTCTTATCGACGGTGTACTTTATCACACAGAAACTAACAAACGGCTACAAAAAAGAAACAACTCTGTTGTCGAGTTAGCTGATGGCACATTATGCAAGATTATGAGCATTGTGGCATTTTACTCTGAAGGTTGTAATGCACAAATGAGTTGTGTTTTGGTTAAGGAGCTTTGCAGGACTGCAAAACACCTTTGTAGGGATTCTGACCTTAAAATTTCTTCCAAGTTTATTCATGAGGTAAAAGAGTCAAATTCTATTTATGCAGTGCATACACAGTCTTTGAAAAGAAAATGTGTGATGATTGAATTGGAAGAGAAAATCTATATCGTATACTTGCCAAATAATATTGAAAGGGACTAAAATCATTGCAGATGCATTGCAATTCAATAATTGAATTATTGAATTGCATAACATGCTTTATATACAGGTTTTTTTTAATTACTTTTGGCTAAAC
The DNA here is from genome assembly GCF_025860055.1 of Xyrauchen texanus. NCBI lineage: Eukaryota > Metazoa > Chordata > Actinopteri > Cypriniformes > Catostomidae > Xyrauchen > Xyrauchen texanus. The sequence goes on from NC_068288.1 coordinate 41,433,828, forward strand.
ATGTGTAAAGCTTTGGTGTAATTAAAAATGTTAGAGTTAAGCTTTAAGATTTTTTGTTTTTCTAGTATGTATACCTGATCTTTTATATTGATGTGTGTAAGTACTTGTATTCACATTGAGGTTTTAAGTGGATTGTTCAAACTGCCTATTGCCATTACTGCACTGTACTGAAAGATCTAATGTTAAAGGAACAGTATTCAGTGGATATCATTTTTTATTATTATTATTATTTTAACTTGTTTGTAGTAAACTTGTTTTGTGGAAATAGACTCTTTGAATAATTAATAATACATTTGAATAGATAATTAATATTTATATATATACATTTATATATTTATAATGTTTTCAAAGTGCAATAAAATGTACATAATAAATGTTTTATTGTTTAAAACTACAAAAAGTAAACAAATATTTTATATACATATTGATTTAATACCAAGAAGTGCATTACATAATTTCATAATTATAGAAAATAAATTAATATAAAAAAAAAAATTAAACCTAATACACATAATATAAAGTGTGAATACAGATACTTTGAGTTATGTGTTGGTAGTTTTACAAAAAGTATGGTAGTTTTCGGTACATTTCTTAAAGGTTTAACTGTGCACATATTTATAATTAAAGTGCTACTTCTAGTTGTTGTAGAAATATTTTACAAGTCATTTCAATACATGTTTAATTCCCTTCATGTTAAATTTTTAAGCTTTGAAAATGTTTTATATATATATATGCATATATGCAATTAGTTTAAGAATTAATTTGATTATCTGATATATATATATATATATATATATATTGATGTCTTATTTGATTTTCACAATATTTTTTTTAAGCAGGGCTTAAGCACATGCTTTCACATAAATATTAAAAATATACTGCAGTAGTAACCAAGGTTATAAATAAGTTATGTGTAACAAACAAAAATATTAATCGTTTTACTGTACACACAAAGTACATAAAAAACATAAAAAAATACTTTAATTTAGTAACACAAGTATGTTTTCTGTAAATACACTAAAACTTCACTAAACTATGTTCGTTTTTAGCATATTTCCTCAAATTTCAATTAAGTATATATTTATTACCATTGCATTTCTTGTAAACTATTTTGAAATATAATTTAAATATGTTTGTATTTAGCATATTTTTTAAAAAATTGTAATTGAACATATTTATTACCAATGTAGTTCTAGTACACTTTTTAAAAACATATTTAAAGTATGATTGTCATTAGCATATTTATTAAAAATGTGATAAAGCATACATTTATTACCAATGTACTACTAATATATTTTTTAGAAATACAACAAAAGTATGCTTTTCTATAGCATATTTCTTAAAAGTGTAATTAAACATATATTTATTACCAATGTACTTCTAGTATATTTTTTAGAAATATATTAAAATGCAATTAAATATATTTTTAGTACACTTTAAATAAGCATGTTGGAAATACAAATGTATTAAAAACATACTATTTGTATTTCAAAGATATTTTTAGCATATTAAACACAACGTCTTTTTCACCTGGGATTGTTGTCAGATTTTACTGCTGATTTGAAATGTGTCCTTTGATGATCATTTTGACCAACCGTTTAAGGTCTAACCACATTCAAGTCCACAGGAGCTGTACCTGTATGCCACTTGTATATCCTCCGAATATAGCTGCCAAGATGGCCACTGAGAGTACTGACTTGCCTTTGGCATAAATGCTTCACTTATTCCACATAAAATAAGTGAATATATTGGTTGTGTATTGACATCATGATTCCAATAATATCTGTAGATATTCATCTGTAAAGTGTGGTTCTAGTGGGAAAACATTATTGACATCATCTAAAACTTAAACTTTTACATATGGCGTACAATTATTTATGAATCCTCTGGGGTTCAAATATTGTGAATGTTTCACTTATATTTCATACTAACTGAACTTTGATGTTAATTTAAAGCTAAACTATGTTTGACCCTCTATCGGTTGAAGTTTAAAACTTCAAATAGCTTGTGGAGGAACACTGTTATGGTATTTATGTCAATCGGCTTTGGCTCTGCTCTCTTGCGTGGATGAATCGGATGGTTTGAGGTGTTTTGGTGTAACCATGGATACAGATGATCAACATATCAAAGCGAATGTCATGAACAACAACAAAACTCGCCCCCTCCCCTTTATAAATAAATAAATAATGAAAGAAATCCTAAATATATTTTAGCTTAAGATAGTCTTATTAGCAGGTAAGTAGCGTAGCGTTATTTTGACTTATTGAAAACAATTGTTCAAAATTAATGTTACAAAGGTTAGGCAACGATGACATTAGACATAACGATTGCTAATCATATCAGAATATCAAATGGTGGAAACTATTACAGTATATCTTAGCTAGCAGGCAAAAAGACCAAGGTAGTAACTGGTTTAGAGCAGTGGCGTAGCCAAAGGCGTAGCAACGGGCATAACCCACCCAAATTAAACTCAGGCCCACCCAGAATATTACAGATTATTATTTGACTTCAATTATATATTTATAAATGGATTAAAAATGCATAAATTCTGATTTCTGAAAGTGTAAAAGAACTGTTTGAATGTGCCGCTTCTCTGTTGTTAAAGAAAATTTGGTAAAAAAATAATATTTGGGCAAAAACTGGGCCCATCCATTTTTTTTTAGGCCCACCCGAAAGTAATTTCCTGGCTACGCCCTTGGTTTAGAGAATGGCATTGTTACCAGCATAAAGATCCCCCCATTGTCCTTGCTCAATAATGAAATAAAGCACTGCAATACAACAATCCATAATAAAATGCCCCATTAGATTGGCTAACGCTATCTAACAAACTACAATGCTAAGTGAGCTTACAATGCTACAATGCTAAGTCGAGCAAGAAAAGGCCATCTGTGGGTCGGTGAGTTGTCGCCATCTCTGAATGCCGATGTTTTTTCGTGTTTTATTACTACAGGCTCTGTTGCCCCCTTTTTGCTTGCAGATTGTTCTCGTTTTGAGGTTTCTTTATTTTGAAAATGGGCAATTCCCCAGAGGGTTGCCTTTTTGAATGATCCATGGTTAGAATCGTTCATTTGTTGTGGATACAAGCTCTCAGCTTCAAACTACCACACCTATCACCACAAACATACATGTGCTGTATTAGCACTGGCCAGTCACAGAATGCAAATTAAAATAGTTTTATTAGTCATTATGGATGTTAATTGTACATAAAAAAGTCTTTCTCTGACCACACTTCGATAAATGATTGTCCAGCTATTGTGTCTGGATCATGTCTGGAAGTATTCTTGTTCGCCTGCTGCGGCATCCTCATAAAAGATATTGAAATTTCTGCTCTGACCAGTCATCAGAGGATTCATAAATATTTGTTCATCCCTAAAGTTCTACGTGTAAAAAAAATTGTTTCATGTTTTAGATGCTGTCAGTACGTTCATACTGTACGTTTTAGTATCTGTCCAAAAATATATGTGCAAACATTATCAACGAATATCTAAGTAGCAAGAAACATATACTGTACACATCAAACATACTGTACTTAAGTATGCAGTGAATGCTTGTCCAACGTATTGGAAGTGTGCTGTTCCATTGTACATAACGTGCATTCTTGAGTCATTATAGAGATTCTAGAGTTTTAATTGGACAGAAAGATCATGAACATTTCTGTCCATTTTCCAGGATGAGAAAGACTGTAAATTGTAAAACATGTATAGCTTTTCAAAGTTAATTTTGTCAACTTTTAGGAGTATACTGGCTTTCAGATGGTATCAAATCTAACATACATGGACTGAATGCCATAAAACTCACATTTTGATTTTGTCTTTATGCATGAGAATCTATAAAGCCATGATTGACAAGAGTACCAGAAATACTCCTGTGACAGTTTAAATAAATCCGGCAATGCACTTAGAACTCCAAAACACATTTGGGGAACCAAGCCATATCCACAATATTGTTATTGTTATTTGAAAGGCTTCAAATAAAATTGTTTTAACAGTTATTATCAGCATTGGATTTTCCACAGGATTCTTGCAAGATCATAATTTCCACCCTTTCAGGCTATTTTCAGACCACTTTGGTTATTACACTAACAGCATAATGAATACAGCCTTTTTTGTAGACACCAAATCAGGGTCCAGTCTGCTTTGATTTCTACAAGATCAACCATTAGTGTGATTTGTTTTTTTGATCTTTCACTGCATAATGACATGAATATCTAATGTAGCCTTAATGCAAGTGAATAGAGACATTCCCATATTTTACACATTTGCTTATTGATACTATACAAGCATATCCATGTATCCACATTTATGTACTCTAATAACATATGTTAACTATATTTAGAATATAATCATACAATTCACATTCATGTAATCAGCTTAACTGGCGACCTGTCCAGGGTGTCCCCCGCCTTTCGCCCAATGTTAGCTGGAATAGGCTCCAGCCCCCCGCAACCCTGTACACAGGATAAGCGGTTGACGATGGATGGATGGATGGATGGTAATCAGCTTATATTGCATTATCACTGTATTGATAATTCATGTATTCCTTCCATGCCCATCCTTAACTCCAGTGTTTATACATGCTTGTTTCCAGACTTAAGCCTCATATGTTCACTGTGTGTGTTAGAAGATTACGTCATGCTTCTTCTCTATCCTTGTAAATGGTTTGTGCTTTCTGTGCCCAATGTTCCCATGAGAAACTGAAGAAACTGTCGCAAATAATAACAACTATAAAACTTAGCTCTCTCTGCAACCTGCTTTGAAACCTCATCAGGTCAAAAGGGCAACAAATTCATATCCTAAGAGTCTAAAATGTATATACTTAGTTGCCCTTTTGACCTGATATGTGTATGCCCTGGCCGTTCTGGTGCCAGAAGTAACTTGCACCGGACGGCTAATGTATACAGCCCATCGATTTGCTCTGCTGAAAATTAATGTTGATGTTAAAACAATATGTTCGCCTATGTGTAATTTCTTGTATGCATATGAGTCTCTTGACACTCCCATCCATGACAGGGTAAGAGAAGTTATTCACCCACACCTCTACCAGTCAATGTCAAACCAAGTTTTACCGCACCTGTTTGTATTTGTAAACCTGATGATCGCCTCTCCAGATGGGTGGGCTACTCACATTGTAATGACAAATGTGTAACATATGGTCAACTCTGGGGTCCAATGACCTCTTCTGGAAATTCATGGTTTAAAAGAAATGTCACTTATCTCCCCTTATTAACTCCAACAGGATATACAAATATCACTGCTTATCCAGATTAGATTATCCTTCCGAGAGATGTTAAATTTGGGGCATTGAAAGATCAATATTGGATCTGTGGTAGCTATGCTTATGTATGGCTTCCACAGTCCTGGTCAGGGTGTTGCTATATAAGTGGTGTAAATACACCCCTCACATTTATTACATCTAATTCTAAGACTGGGCACAACCTGGAAAAATATTCTTCTAAAGTTCGAAACAACATAAGGCCTAGACATGAATTATATAGACCACATTTGGGAATTTCACCCAAAGTGAAAACTGTAGAAGGGATTTTACCTTGATGACAGACAAAATTACAAACTGTAGACTAGTTGCTCTGCAGAACAGAGACTTGCTCCTAGCTAAAGAAGGAGGAGTATGTGCTTTTAATTAGGAAACAGTGTTGTACATTTGTCCCAAACTATATGGACAACATGACTGATGTTCTTGATGTTCATATGATTGCCCTCAGAAATTACATTGACCACCACATGAAAGACTCCTCTAGTGATAAATCCATGATTTCTTTTCCTGGGTGGGTAAAACATTAGGAAATACTACCTGGAACCCTTTAAACAAACTGGGTCAGCAATCTCCTTCATTTTTGGATTGGTCTTTCTACTCTATGGTGGTACACGCATTGGTATGGATCTCTGTGCCAAGATGTTTAAGAAAAAGATTGGTGTTTATGCACCTCCTGAAAATAGAATTCCTGATGGCCAAGATGGAATAGTTTAATAGGAATGAAATAAGATAAGATTGATGTGAGAATTGTTTAATATTCAATTTGGGGAACACCTATATGATTATATTCTGATTATAGTTGAGTACATTAATGTGGATACATGAATATGCTTGTATAGATAGTATCAATAAGCAAACATAGGGAGGTCTCTAGCCACTTTCATCAGTTTGGTGTTTTCTGTGCCCAACATTCCCGTGAGAAACTGGAGCGCTGTATGTGACAAAGTATATACATTTTAGACTCTTAGTATGCAAACTTGTTGCCCTTTTGACGCGATGAGTTTTCAAAGCTGGTTACAGAGAGAGCGAAGTTTTATAGTTTTTATTGTTCACGACAGTCTGCACACACATGATTTTAGACACCTGTGTGTGCACTTTGCTGAGCATGATATTTATGAGCGCTTTGGCAAAAATGTATGCACAAATTATTCTGCAACATATACCTTCCACTTAACTGCAGCTTTTGCACTTCAATAGGTCATAAAAATATGACCTGACACCTTGAGTTACAACTGCATCAATTGTGCAGAACCTGCTGTACCAAAAAAGGAAGTCTTTCTTGGTACAGCCTCAAGAAGGTATAAAGACCTTAACTTAAATTTTGGTCTTCAGACTAACATCTCAACCCTCCAGCTCTTTGCATCTGATCTCCTCCAACTTTGAGGCCTCATCTTGACTATCTGTACTTTAACTTTTTTTCCATTTACATACTTAGCTCATTAGACAATGACGAGACTTTTTGTTGTTAGGTTTATTCCAGGACTTAGTCCTTGGATATATCCTTAAGATATATCTACTTAACACTTACTACAGAAAATAAATGTTTGATTATATCGCATTCATTTTCAGAATTCATTATTTCATTTTTATTTATTTATTAAACTTTGCAAATTAAAGTTGTTATTCCTTCTACAAATGATCTGATTTATTGAAGTCATTTCCATCTGCTGGATCTCAATGTACCAAGCCTGGATTGTATTTTCTTTAATCTTTCATAGATTTGTTCTTGGTTTTCAAGGATGAGGGCATGTCACATAATCTGTCTATTTTGGCATCTGCCTAATTTGTTTGGCCTCTTCCAAATAGGGCCTATAGATTTCGCCATGTTGCTTAGAGTTTGATTTTACAGCCCGCGGGCTGGATCAGGCCCTCCATATGGTTTAATGTGGCCCGTTGCTCATTTATCGTAAAACCGTTTTTATTTTTCATTGGATATTTCAGTTAACTTGCATTGGGACCTAACGCATCTCCACAAGCGTTTAACATGCTCAGGGTTGCCAGATAAGAGATGCAACATTCCTAGGAACTTGGGAAGTGTTTTCTCCTCCCTTTTAAAATTGATTGGCCTGTTTATTTTTGCTTTTGTTAGTTGCATTTCATTATTTGCATTTAGCGTTGCTTTTCCCCCTGATGTCCGTGAACCAATCAGAACAGGCCTACAACCCATTTGTGGGTCATGACTTACCATTTGAGAATCAATGTAACAGACTACAACTAAGTTCACCCTGTCAGCCTAAATGAATGTAAACATGTTTGAGATACACACACAAAAAAAATGACCCTGTGGATCATGAATAAATAAAAACAAACATATAAGCTACACACAATTACCTTACAGGAAGTGTACATAAAATGATCAAAGGACTGAATCATTCTGCAGGCGGTAAGTGATTTGAGGGGAAGGCAATGACCTTTGAGTAGGTGGGATAAGGAATGTGAAAATGCACCTTCATTCAACATTCAGCCTCTTGCAAACTGCCATAAGCTGACAGAGAAACATTAAAACATTCTGAATGATGGCCGCTTGGTAAAGTAGTCATGTTATCCAGTTTCTCTCTTCAGAATTTTTCAAAAAGACGTACTTTTCGCTTGCAGCATACTAGGAGCTCTTTTCTTTTGCTTCTTCATAAATAGTTAACACCTAAGCATTTAATGCTTCAAGCAGAAAAAAATCAATGATACATAAGTCTTTTTAATCTTTAAATTAAATGTGTTCTATCTAAATTATTGAGAGGATAATTATCACACAGGAGCTGATGGTTCATCACACACCTTTCTGATGAGAGATGTAAATTCATTTTTAGCTACAAAAGAAGTTCTTTGTCTCTTTCTTGTTGGTCATGTGCCTCTTTTCCACACTTACGTTTCTTCAATAAAATAATAGATTTAGGCCTATATAAAGACCTATGTTTCCTAATGTGCATTTTGGCCTATATCATGCTTCTCCAAACATCCATTGCCAGAATAGAATAGAATGTTTAAAATGATGTGTGCATTGGCCAATTGTTTTGTTGTATGTATTCAATGTGTTCAAAATGTGTACTCATGTTCAGAACAGCATTCCATACAACTATATCTGAAGTACACAGTATGCATACTGTGCACAGTATGCATGGAATTCCTGAGCACGCTGAAAGGAATACTGTTTCCCAAGTATTCAACCTTTTTATTTTTAGTGTGTAAGTTATATGAGCTGCATCTATTTTTATTGACCTATAAATAGTAGGCTATACTACTATCTTAAATAAATGTTTATCGTTGCATAATGTGGTCTGTTTTACGTGCTATTTTTCAAAAACCTGATAATGAGTCTAATATTGCACAGCATTCAGTTAGTATGATTTTATAAAATCACAAGGTGGTGAAAACATCATTTAAAATGCATTGATGTATAAAATCCCTGGGAGACATGGACTGGATGGATTCCTTTTAACCCTGATGAATGCATCTTGAATTTGCACGCTGATGTTGCTCATATGGACCTTTGCTTTTCAACAATAAACAGATCTGGCTTGATTGTATCAACATTCCTGGCACTTATCCAAGTGTCAGTTGTGGTTGGTGTCAGGATGAATTATGGTGGGGATCTGGCCAGAATGCATTGGCCGTGGTCTGGGCACCTGGAATCAAATCAATCTGATGCTAAGACACGGCTGCATCTCCCTAGATGTGTCCCAGAAACAACAGGACCACATCTGAATCATTGTCCCATACCATCACAGTTTTATAACTGGCCACAATCTACCCAGATGTATGCCATACTTGCCAGTGTTGGTCATGATGCCATATACACAATAGCACAGTACAATGCCACTACATATAATCCTATCAGAAACCAAAACTGCTAGGAAATAAAATATCAAACCTTTATTTTACACACAAAAAAAGGTTTAATAAAACAGCATGAAATATAATAATAATACACTTATAATACATATTGTATTTATATTTATAAAAATATATATAGAAATAATAATATGGATAATATAGATAATTAAATATCAAGCATTTATTTTATAATATAAATATATACTTATTTTCATTCAACATTTTTTGTAAAATATTATATGTATACTGTATATATAATGTATTTATAATACATATATTAATATAATATGTATATATTTATTATTAATGCATTATTTTTGTTATATTTAATATGGTTAATACTTATACATGTTTTAAAATAATTATATTTATATATATTATAGTTATATTTATTATTAAATAGTATTAATATTAATATTATTAAATAGTATTGATATTATTGTGCCGACTCACTGACCTCCCGTCAGTAATTTATGCATTGGCTCAAGCATGTTTACCTTCCCTTGCGCGACTGGGAGCACGTTACACTGCAAAAAAGTTCTATAATTTTAAGAGTAAAAGACTTTAAAAATGCTACAGTAAAACAAAGTTAATTGGTTAATGGGTAGTTACCTTAAAATATATGATAATAAATTTAAGAAGACAATACTTGTAATTTTACAGTACAATGTTGTAATAGTATGATTTTACTGTATCATTTGTAAAATATATATATTTTTTATGATGCATTTCTGGCAACTACAGCCGGCAGTTTTTTACAGTTTTTATAAAATGTGCATTGCTCTTTGCTGTTATACAGCCTGTACAGCTGAAAACAACTTGCTTCACAGCTTGCATTTAGCACCCTTCCATGGACATTTCACCTAGAAAATGGAGCTCACATGTGCCCACATGCCCAAAAACGATTTCCCTGCAGCTATTTAAAACAGTTGTAGCACCATCCATGCAACTCTGTGGCAGTGATGGGCCCACAGAACAGGAGCTTTAATTCAAGATCATTTTAGCCCCCTTAGGTGTTGATAACCTCAAAAACTCACAGCTGGCCCTTCCCAGATCTCAGCCCAGGGAGGACAGGCATCACTGAACTGGATGTCTTTAATCATAGTTGACAGAAGCAGGCGTGGCTTCCTGCTGTCCACACAAAGGACAGCGAGAAACATTGCTACAGCTGACACCAGGAGACAGGTGCGAAGACGAGGCAGAGCGTCATTGTAGCAGACAGCGGCGGGAGCTCACTTAATGGAAGCAAGCGTTCATGCAACACTTCACTTCCCCTGCCACAATACTCAGAGAGAGAGAGAGAAAATGATAATATGTTTGAGACCACTCATGGATTACTTGCCATTGTTTATTAAAACAAGCCAGAAGCCTCCCTGAGCGCACGCGCCAGGGCCACTCAATCACACACTGACAACAGTTCTTACACACACTAATAATAAGCTTTCATTGCTATACAAATGCCCCTGTAGGCACCCTGTGGTGAATGCAGAATCATATCTTCCACATTTAAAAAAGTGATTGTCATTGTAGCAGGTTTACCTTGTATGGCACTATACTGACTGATTCTTTGGTGGCCTATTTAGTCTAGACACTAGTACGTGGGGCATGCAAAATAATCTGTATGGGAGGCTGACCCTTTTCACATTTCCGTGTTTGAAATAATAAAGTTAACTATAGCAGGGTAAACTTATATAGTGGTGAATGGGAGATCACAGCAAATAATATTTTTGTGTTCCCATTTTTGTGTTGCAAAGAAAATGCAACTAGGCTATATGGAATGGTACCCCATCAGTACATACATCACATCTCCAACTAAATATCTTTTCCCATCAATTGATGAGTATATAGAATATAAAAAATATTTATTTTGTGAATACTGACATGTAGAGCATTGTAACGGTTGTAGTCATCATCACAGTCACTGCTCATTCATGATTATTAATACAGGATGTTTAAAAATAAAGGACACTTATATGAAGCATAGACATAATTGAAAATGTATTTACATAATCTTTATTGATTGTTGAGTTCATATTGTCTCTAGGAATTTTAATGATTGATCAAAAATCGATTAATTGTCGTTAATAATTTGATTGATTAAGCTTATCAATTGTTGATTAATTAATTTCAGGATAAATGTTGTTCTGCAATCAAGCCAGCAGACGTTGATGTGGCTAGTCAATACAGTCACCCACCGCTAATGACATGCAGCATTGCACGCTGCATGTCATTATCCGGTTCACAGAAGAAGAGCTGAGGCACAGATGCAAGAGGAGGCGGGCTCAGTATAAACAGTGTTGGAGCATTTCTCTGTAAATGAACATTAATGTTTTCTGCACACACTGCGATAGTATGTTAAAGTACATGACAACAAGCACTGTTGATCCCCAAACTACAATTACATCAGCGGTTGCCGTGAAAGCATGAAGGTACATTCAGCTAATCTGGCATACTGGCATACTGAAGGTACAAGTCAAGTCATTTTTATTTGTATAGCGCTTTTCACTACACACATCTTTTCAAAGCAGCTTTACAGGAAATCATGCATTTAAAAAAAATTATTTAATATCTATAATGTTTTACAATGACCATTGTGTAGTTTGATTAAATATGATTGTAAAATGTTAAATAATTATATAATAATTGTATTTAGAACCCCAGTGAGCAAGCCAATGCTTAGTTAGGGATAGCTCACCTAAAAATGAACAAGGAAATGGGCAGAATGCAAGTATCAGTCACAATTCACTTTTATAGTATGGAGGGGAAAAATGCAATGAAGATGATTGGTGATACATATTTTGAGTTTCACAGAAGACAGAAAGTCTGTTTTTAATCTTCATGTTTCTGTCTTTTAGCCTGAATCACAAATTATATGATTCTATAACATTAAAGAACTCTGAAGGACAACTTGTGTTGCTTATGCTATCTACTGCCTAACCTCATCTGACCTAAAGCTGTTCCTGAATTATGTGATCTAGATCTACATTTGCATTGTCACTTAAACCAGATTTATTTTCAACTTCGCCTTCTGCCTCCAAGGTGGCAAGAAAGATGTGTTTCACAAAAGTGAAGCCTGTCTGTTTAGACTATGTCATTCTGTCATCAACTCTGCCCCTGAGATATGAGTGTTGCTATAGCAACTGCCTGGATTAATAACCCCACCACAACAGTGTCTCAACAGTGTCACAACAAGCTCGACATTTCAAGACGTAATTTACAGTATATATAATTTCTATCCAAGGTAAATGTGACTCAATTGGTGTCATAATGGTGAGTGTCATGGCTCTGGAAAACTGCAATGTAAAGTTACAGTATCAAAGCAATTGCTCTCCAATGATAAAAATATTCATATCTGCTTCAGTAATAAGAGTATAGTGATTAAGAGTCTAATATGGAGAAACACAACCCAAAAAGAAAGACAAATCACACATGAAATCTCTTCATATCTCAGTTGTTCGGCATCAACGAGATGGAGATTAATTGGAAACTTTAGCTTAAAAGTCTCCTGATTGTCCTCCTGAGAAATACACCTCACAGCATTTCAGAAGAGATCCACTAGGTAAAAAAACTGCTCATGTTACCACCTCATGAAAATTACATGACTGTTATTATATTAAATTATATTAAGTGGTTCATTACACATGGCAGTTCTGAGTGAAATGTCTACTTTGTGGAGCTTAATGCGAGTTTAAATATATGAAGATATAAATATACAAGTACACCTCTCACATTTTTGTAAATATTTGATTATATCTTTTCATGTGACAACACTGAAGAAATTACACTTTGCTACAATGTAAAGTAGTGAGTGTACAGCTTTACATTGTAGCACAGTGTAAATTTGCTGTCCCCTCAAAATAACTCAACACACAGCCATTAATGTCTAAACCTCTGGCAACAAAAGTGAGTACACCCCTAAGTGAAAATGTCCAAATTCTTATATATGCCCCAGCATATTCCCTGAGACATTCTTCTTCGTTTTTCACTCAGAGCCAAAAAGAAGTTGGAAACAGCTGTGCAACGGTATACTGTTTGCGAACATTAAGACACCGGCCATGCTGCTGGTGGAGGCATATAGAGGAACATTTAAATATGAGGATCCACAAGACTACATGTAAAACCTTAACTAATCTGACATTAAAATGTGTTATCAATGGCTTCATGAGTAGAATTCACGGGAGGCCTGGGTAGCTCAGCAAGTATTGACGCTGACTAATCCAGGGTGTGCTGAGTGGCTCCAGCCAGGTCTCCTAGGCAACCAAATTGGCCCGTTTACTAGGGAGGGTAGAGTCCCATGGGGAAACCTCCTCATGGTCGTGATTAGTGGTTCCCTCCCTCAATGGGGCATGTGGTAAGTTGTGCATGGATCGCGGAGAGTAGCATGAGCCTCCACATGCTGGGAGTCTCCGAGGTGTCACGCACAACGAGCCATGTGATAAGATGCGCAGATTTAACTGAGACTTGTCCTCCACAACCCGGATTGGAGTGAGTAACTGTGCCACCATGAGAATCTACTAAGAAATGGGAATTGTGCATTCCAAATTGGGGACAAATGTAATAATAATAAAAAAATATATATCAGTAGAATTCACAAAAGATCAGTAAATGTAGCTAGTGCTATAAAATCAGCGGTGCACATATAAGAGCTTCACGCTGCTCTGTCCATTGAGCCAAATCAATCTTCAGAGCCATGCAGGTGCATTAGTGGAGGTTGTTACATCTATTTGATGCTGCTAAACCAGATCATGCAGATGCGTCGCTAGATCAGAAAAAGATGAACAGCGGTACGAACCCATATCGGCCCATATAATGGAGAACTGATATAGCTTACTCCAAGTCTAAATAAACATTTTAATTCAAAGAGGAACTTGACAATAGATTTTATTAATATGACTGATAAAATTCCCCCATTTGTAACCTAACACCTCCCTCTCTACCAGGGGTCGACTGGCCATGGGGAGAACCGGGACTTTTCCCGGTGTACAGGGCAAAACAGGGCAGAACAGGTCGCGATAAGCTGAAACGAGCTGCCGTGTTATGCTGAAGGGACCGCGAACAGGTTGAAGAGGGATGCAAAATGGCACCACGAAAATGTATCTACGTGAACAATCGTACAGATGTTAGTAAGTTTGTCCAGTTTGCTAGTAACGTGTTCATGATGAATGAGCTCCAGGTAGGGCTTGACTGGGAAGAGAAATCGGCCTGGGATTTTACATAGCAACTGGCCAAAAGGGGGTGGGCAAGAGTTGTTGACGCTGTTTGCATATCGCGGTGCCATTTTGTGGTCCATTCTGCATAACGCGGTGGCTCATTTATGCCATTTCGCGGCCGAACCACCGGACCCCTCGGCTCTCCCGATGGACAGTCCTCCTCTGATCAGCCCCAAAGTGCATCGGCCCACCGGGAAAATGGCCAGTATGCCAGATTACTAGTACAGCCCTGGCTCCAGGTCATACCTACTGATGATATCAACCAATGGCAGTAAGAAGGTGTTTAGCAGCGGGCACAAAGTTTTCCTAAAAGTTAGCTCTGGCGAGCTGTCACAAACCACCGAAACTAAATAAATATGCCTTTGTTTTGACCAGATTTTGTCACGTCACAAGTCAAGTCACCCGTGACCCTTTAACATCTATGGAAATAGCTGTACAATGAAATCAAGAAAGAACAAACCTTCAGTCCCTAGCAGGGTTGCATGGCATACCAGTAACAATAACAATAATATAATATTAAATGGTTATATTATTAGTATTATTATCTGTAAGCAATATCACATAAGCAAGTATACTTTTGTGATTCAGCCATGGCAGCATTTTGCCTCAGGTAATCAGATTGTTTTCATTTTATGTTTTCATTAATACTGTAAAGTTCTGTTAAAATAATATCCAAAAAATAATTAAATTCCCTTTTTCAGGACACTGTATTTTAAAGATTATTTAGTAAAAATCGAAATAACTTTACAGATCTTCGTTGTAAAGGGTTTAAGCAATGTTTTCCAAGCTTTGTTCACCAAACAATTAATGAACATGCACTGCGGAACGGTCGTTAAGACACTAACAGCTTACAGACGGTAAGCAATTAAGGTCACAGTTATAAAAACTTAGGACACTAAAGAGACCTCTCTACTGACTGAAAAACACCAAAAGATAGATGCCCAGTGTCCCTGCTCATCTGTGTGAACATGCCTTTGGCATGCTGCATGGAGGCATGAGAATGCAGATGTGGGCAGGGCAATAAATTACAATGATTGTACTGTGAGATGCCTAAGACAGCACTACAGGGAGACAGGAAGGACAGCTGATCGTCCTCGCAGTGGCAGACCACGTGTAACAACACCTGCACAGGATCGGTACATCCGAATATCACACATGTGGGACAGGTACAGAATGGCAACAACAACTGCCCAAGTTAAACCAGGAATGCAGAGAGAGAGCAAGAGAGAAAGAGAGAGAGACAGAGCATGTGTCATCACCTTTTGCCACTCCCAAGCAGATATGCTGTCAGCGTTCTGAAGGTCAGCTTTCTCAGTGGAAAAATAGAGTCCAAGCGGGGGTATTTCTCCCTATTTCATGGCAGCCAGTCAATCACTATAGAAACAGCGATGTCCTCTGCCATTTTTAAACAGTGTGTATCCAATGTGGAAACTTGGTATGCGCCTCAAGTTCTGTAATCAAACAGTCCTTTGTGTCCCTCAGCTGCAATGAGCCTTAATCCTGAAATTGTTCATTTAAAGCCATTTAATACAATGTCCTAGCTTAAGTAATGTAGTGGTAATACGAGTGATCACAGAGCGCTGTTCTATGTAAACAATGACTAACGGATTCACTTTATGTCACCAACTGGCTCATATTACACACAAAAATTATCTTTTGCCACCACCTGCTGGCTAACATATGTAATTTCAAAAATAAAGACAGTAACTCCTAACAGATCTGCACTGCTCTTACACCTTAGTTTAGAATGGCACGAACACAAGCGGAGTGATACACACAGTGAAGCGTCCGAGTGCTGATCCTGTCAGACCATCAGTGCTCATGGAACGTCTCTCGTCCAATCAGATTTGAGGACCGGAACTAATTGTTGTATATGTATATATATATATATATATATATATATATATATATATATATGTATTGTTGATAAGTATTTGTGGAGTGGAGGGGCGGGCCGGGTCGAATATCGCGCGCCCGGTCCCCAATCGGCCTGATGAGGCTAGCGAGGATAAAGGCGGCGGTGACGATTGTTCGAGAGAGAGAGAATTACGGGCATGTCAGTCATGTGTGTTTGTTTATGTGTTTTTGGTTTGAGTTTTCATTAAATTATGATTTATATTGACAAGCCGGTTCTCGCCTCCTCCTTGCCCATCCTTTAACTGTTTTACATTGGTGCCGAAAGCCGGGAGGGAGGAGGGATGGCCGTCGCAGAGTCCTTGACACTGCCGTCCACCCAGGGGAGCGCCGCTGCCATCTGCCGGGTGACGGAGTAGCCCGACCGCCCGGATGCGGGGTACGGCCGTCGTCCGCGGGGCAAGTGGGGACTGGATACCCCGACCGCCTGGAGCGAGGGAGCCGCTGCCGGGGGCGGAGGAGTGCCCTGCCGTCCCCAGAGACGCAGAGGGGTCGAGGGAAGACCACCGTCCGCGAGGGGAGGAGGAAAGAAACTCTCCGACCGCCCGGAGCGGTAGAGCCGCTGCCAGGGGTGGAGGAGTGTCCCCATTTGCCGCCAGAAAAGCGGAGGCGCGTTCTGCCCGCTGGGGGTCAACGGTTTCACTCCGGTTCGCTCGGGGGTGGAGCGGCTGTCGTCCGCCTGAGTGTGGAGGAGTGTTCGAGGACCATGCGACGGTACATCAGAGAACCGGTGAGTGAGCTTTTTCTCTCTCTCCTCTCTCTCTCCCTTTCGCACCGTGTTGGCCTTTTCCCTAGCCTATTTTGTTGTTGTTTTTCCCCTCCTGTCTCCTCCCAGGGCGAGGAAGGCTGGGATGACCACGCGGGACGCGAGATACACCCTGCCCCAGGGATGGGGGGGTGTACGTCATGCCGGTGGCACCCCGGCCTGAGATAACGCCAGGAGGAATGTGGAGCGGAGGGGGGCGGGGCCGGGTCGGAATATCGCGCGCCCGGTCCCCAATCGGCCTGATGAGGTGCGCGAGGGATAAAGGCGGCCGGTGACGATTGTTCGAGAGAGAGAGAATTACGGCATGTCCGTCATGTGTGTTTGTTTATGTGTTTTTGGTTTGAGTTTTCATGAAATTATGATTTATATTGACAAGCCGGTTCTCGCCTCCTCCTTGCCCATCCTTTAACTGTTTTACAGTATTATATTTAAATTTCATTAAAGCTGTACATATTTGATTAAGAACAATTTGATCATAACATTTAAAACATTTAACATGGAATCCAGAAAAATTAAAACAAAAAAGGTTTGGGATTGGAGCAACCCTAGATCCAAGCAATCAGGCTCTTGGTGAAAACATTGTTTGATGAACAGGGTGAAAAGTAAGTGTTTATGAAATGATAATCAGATGTTTTTCTTGTGATTTGTGTGAAAGGGAATAAAAGTAATTGTTGTTTTAGCATTTCTAGTGATTATTTCACCAGGAAAATTACATGATACGTAAAGACCAGTTTAGAGAATTGAATAAGATATCTTATCTTCTCATCAAATTGCTCCAAGTCCAAATTAACTGAACTATGCTATCCACATTCATTGTATTTTTCTATACTCTTACTGTGAATAAAACAATTTAATTTGTGTCTCTTTTTATTTCTCCTAAAAAGAAATCACAAGAAACATATAACTGAGTCCTCCAATGAATCTCCTGAGCTTTGAAAGAGTAAATAAAAGGTTCCTTTGGGAAGGCTTTACTTTGTGTGCATACAAATGGTGAGTAAAAATGGACGATGTTAAGCTTTATTTATTATTGAAAGGAAGTTAATATCACACCACCTCTGAGAAACATTGCCTTTCTTGAAGACATTTGCCCATAGGGAGCTGATGGGGACAGGTTTTATCATTTACAATGAATGCAGGCAGCATTTTAAACCAGCATTGAGAGCACAAAAAAAGCTGAAGGCTGGCCTCCAGAGATTTCAGAGGGAAAAGTGTCTATTTAGACTTAGCACAGCAGAATATGGGTCAGATGCAGGTATATAGTGTATGACCGCATCCTACCTTTCACAAAGGTCACATATGTCACTAATAGCTAGTACTGCATTTTATTGCAATGCAAACCTTCTTTACAACACTATAATAGCTGGCAAAAAGATAACTCTCTTTGCAGTTCTGTGCTTGGTATGCAACTGTATTGCATCAAGTTGCAGAATGACATCCATAGTTTCTGGCTTTTCATTTTAAAAATTAAACAGTAGTCACGGAAAATTAACATGCCATTACCTAAATAATTTAAAAACAGATTTACAGAATCAAGATATACAATCCCATTCCTACAGGCACGGAAATATGGGGTGCATTCATTTTAGTATGTTTTAATAATGTCTAACCTGAAGTGTACTTTCATTCTCAGATAGGATGAGGCTGTATCAATTGAAATCGATTGTGATATCAAGGCTTGGGACATTGCTTATATTGTCAGTGTCAGTTGGAATCAAAATGATTTTATTTTTTCAAACAATCAGATAAAGCCATATAAAATTCCAAAGCCTGGCCAGTGAAAGCACTTGTTTGCTGTACCTGATTGAACTCGCTGCCAGCAGCCTCATTCCCATCCCATGGGACGCGTTCAATTTTCCACAGGCTTATCTTGGCTAGGTGGCCAATTTGGGGCCCCTTTGCTGCTTGGGTTTTTGAGATTTGGCCCCATATTACAAAGGTAAGTGGTGACAGGTAAGTTTGTTGGGACAGTTTTGTGATTCTCGAGGATACAGTGAAGAATTTGGATCAAGTTTTAAATTCATTGCCTTTTAGTTAATGTTTTACAGTTAAGAACGGCATTCACATTAACCCAAAAAACAACAATTCCTTGAATGCTTCTCAGATCAGCTGCTGATAAATCAAATAGAACTGAGTGAAGAGTGCACTGCATATCTTGCACACTCTCATCCATAAATCAAGAACTATGAGAGGCCCAGGGTCTCCTGACGATGCATCTCATTTCTCGACAGCTGCATTAATAAACATGATCCACATAAAACAACCAAACACACACACACGCACGCACATAGATCTTAAGAAACTGCATCATAAAAATGACGTCAACTCCATAATTGGAACACAGATATTATTCTCGATAATAGCACTTAAATTATAGTAGTATATAGTAGTATAGTAGTAACAGTATAGAGCACAACTAAATGTTAACGTTGATGTATAATAGACGTCACTCATAAGTGTACTGTTGTACTCTTTTATTAAAATTCTAATAACCTCACACAGCTGTATTGGTGCTTTGAGGGGATTGCCTGTTCACGTTGTTGCAAACTGCCATCTACAGGAATGAATACAGTATCACAATATTTATCAATGTCCCAATGCAGTTTTGGTTAAAAAAATGTCCTTACATAGATTTATTATGGTAATAGTAGTTACTAGTTTCCAAGTTATCTATTATTAATACTGAACAAATCAAAATCTCTTCACTGTCAGAATCAAAGTAGTAACAACCATACTACCAAAAATATCATGGTATTGCCATGAATTTACATTTACATTTATGCATTTGGAAGACGCTTTTATCCAAAGCAACTTACAGAGCCCTTATTACAGGGACAATTCCCCTGGAGCAACCTGGAGTTAAGTGCTTTGCTCAAGGACACAATGGTGGCGGCTGTGGGGCTCGAACCAGTGACCTTCTGATTAACAGATAGGTGCTTTAGACCACTACACCACCACCACTCCATATTTACATTTTCACAAAAAAACTTTCTGCATTTTTATATTTTCAATAAAACATTGTTTAAATTATGAGGACACTAGAAATGTCCTCATAAACCACATTTATATCATAATACCCTTGTAATTACCAGTTTGTAACCTACAAAATTGTCCTCCACACACACATATATATATAGCATTGGTTAGAGCCATGAAATGTTAAACTGAAGGTTGCTGGTTTGATCCTGCCCTGAGGCAAGATGTGAGTTGGTGTTAGTTTGTTGTGTGTATAATATGTATTCTAAGTGTTCTTTGGGTTGTGCTTAGTGTTGTGCAGTGATTGCTATGCTGGTGCTTGGCCCTGTCAACGCTGCTTGCAGCTATATTTATTATTATTGATAAAATAATAATAATAATATTTACTCCAAAACCACAATTACAACAAGAAATTACACAAATAAATAAATAAATAAAAATGTTTTAAAATAAGATTTGTTTTAAGGCAATATATTAAGGTAAAATTTCCCCCAAATAAAAATAATATTTAATAAAAACTAAAAGAGACCATCTACTATAATTAATATGAAAATTCATTTTATGAATTTATCGAGATTCTAAGCCTCGGATCAAAGAAATAGTTCACCCAAAATGCTAATTTACTTAATTAGCGATTAGTTTTACACACAAACGTATCGATTCACTTCAGAAGGCATTACTTGATCAGTTGGAGTCGTGTGGATTACTTTGATGCTGACCAAGTGTGCTTTTTAGACCATCAAAAATTGGTGTCCATTCACTTGCATTGGATGAAGCTAAAAACCTGGTATACTTTCCTAAAAATATTAAATCCTGTTCTAATGAAAAGAGAAGGTCATATACATCTTGGATGACCTGTCTGAGTAAATTATCAGCAAATTTTCATTTTTGGGTGAGCTGTTCCTTTAAGCACACCTCCAACGTCTAGGTGGCTCCATATAACAATAAATATAGTTTAATCACACGTTAAACAAAACGCAATTAAAATAAAACAGCACCACTGACCTAAAAAGGACCCTTTTTGCTATCCACGTTAAATATATTCCAAATAAATTGCAAACATATAGGATTTAATGACACCATTTTTATGTTTTGTAAGAGCTTGTGTAATTTTCTGTCAGGGGAGGGGGGGCAGTCTTGCTGTCATCCGGTGGAAGCGTCTCTGGACCCGCAGAGTCAAGAACATGGCGGCGCTCCGTGTGGTTGTGTTCTCTGGCACCGGGAGAACCCTCCTCAACACATCCAAATCCTTTCATACTCCTCAGGTATAGACAAATTCAGATATACCTACTTGTTCGTTCTGTTTCGCAGAGTCTGGAGTCTTTATTATGGGAATATCCGCCTGGATTCATTGACTTGTCCGGCGTTATAGAAGCGTATTATCCAGAGCAAGGTCACAGCAGCTGATGCCGGGTTTGCATTCGCATTATGATATTTGTGCTTTTATATTAGTGTCAAAACACATATGATCTATCTAATTAGAGGTATTGTTGAGGAAAGCTTTACCTTTGGATTAAAATGCATATCCAGTCAGATGCCTGATGTGAATGTGAAAGTGAAGAAAGACTTTTTACTAAGGTTACATCACAGACCTGACACTTAAGCCTTTTAACACATGAGTAATGTTCATACATTCATATCATGTTATTATATAAGTACATGCCAGCTATTTATTTTACTGACTAGCTCATTTCCCAAGCTGACTATAGCTGATAAGAAATGTCTATTAGAATGATAATAGTCCTGATTTGTCTAATACAAGTTAAAGAAATAGTTCAATTCTCTCAGCAGTTCCCTGTCAATTTTATCTTTCTTTTATAATGATAAAAGGCAAATATCAATAGAACTTCTAATATATAACATTTGCAAATAAACACGTGTAATTCACAAAATTCCGAAAATGCAATCGCAAATTGGACATGCCATCCATGGTTACTGGACTACTGTGTGTACTGTTATTTCCTTCTTACTTATACGCTGATCAGCCACAACATTAAAACCACCTGCCTAATATTGTGTAGGTCCACCTTATGCCACCAAAACAGCGCCAACCCATATCTCAAATTAGCATTCTGAGATGCTATTCTTCTCACTACAATTGTACAGAGTGGTTATCTGAGTTACCGCAGACTTTGTCAGCTCAAGCCAACTTGGCCATTCTCCGTTGACCTCTGTATATACCTGGACTGTTAAATACATTTTTGCATATTTATATAACCTATTTTTTTGCAGGCCAACATGTCGTTTGCTAGCCTGCCGAAGGGGAAGAAGATCGCCCTGACCACGATTGGGGTTCTGACGACAGGAGGAGCGGGTCTGGCTCTAATGCTGCAACAGTCTGTCAAAGCCTCAGATTTGGAGCTACACCCACCTTCATACCCCTGGAGCCACAATGGCATGCTATCCTCCCTCGACCATGCCAGGTACCACATCCCGCTAGAGAATACTGTCTGACCAGGGAGCACAAACTTACATAAAACCTTTAGAACCACAAATTAATGAATTAGCCTCATAAAAAGATCTGTCAGACGAATGAAAGTGGCCTCAA
This sequence comes from Xyrauchen texanus, assembly GCF_025860055.1. NCBI lineage: Eukaryota > Metazoa > Chordata > Actinopteri > Cypriniformes > Catostomidae > Xyrauchen > Xyrauchen texanus. Next base: position 41,456,338 of record NC_068288.1, read on the forward strand.
AATGTATTTGGACACTTGCACCACATTTAAAAGGTATGAATGCTGATGTTTTAGATAACGAAATGTCAAACAAAGTGGCATTTCTTTTAAAGCAAGATAGCTCAATCACACATTTCAAAGTAAAACAGATTTAAAAAAATACGTTTGTTAGGTTTGAATGATTAACTCATCGACTTACTGTTCAAAATGAAAACCAAAAGGATTTGGACTAGGGTTGTGAATACATTATAAAAAAATGAATTAAAAAAAACTAAATATTTGCAGTTTTCTTTGAATAACTGCGATTAATCATAATACATTACATAAACATTAAAATATAATCATAAATATATTTAATTTATACTCTGTCTCAAAGAGATTGCTAGAAATTGGCAAGTCGTCATTTATTTGTATTATTTTAATATGTGCATTTTTAAAAAAAAAAAACATTTTTATATATGAGACACATTTTTACAGGTATAAATATCTGATAAATGTACATGTTTACATGCCATAAAATCAGTGGACATGCTGTTATTAAAAGTTCTGCCATTTTCCAGTGAGATTTTTTTAACAGGAGCAAATGGGTGGATACAATAAAGGAATATTAGTTTTGACTTGACTTGTCCCTCCTTTTCTTTAAAAAAAAGCAAAAGTCTGGTATTTACAGTGGAAGTGAAGGGGGCCATTTTTTGGAGGATTTAAAAGCAATGCAAAGCTTATAATTTAATAAAAGTACTTACATGATTTTGTTAAAACTTATGCATTATTTGAGCTGTAAAGTTGTTTAAATTGTCATTTTTACAGTCATTTTAGGGTCTGTTGACATTACATCATCATGGCAATGAAGTTGTAAAATTGGCTATAACACAGAAAAGGTTAGTAAGCAATGTTATCACACTAAAATCATGTTAACATGCATAATGTTTATGTCTTGTGGCTGTACCTTTGAAACGGTGAGTATTTTAACTTTCAAAAATTGGCCTGTCTTAACTTCCAATGTAAGTGCCTCACTGTAACGCAGATTTTTTATTTTTTATTTAAAAAGAGGGGCAAGTCTAAATTAATATTTGTGGTAATCAATATTATGACACAAATGCTGTCGATTGAGCTAAACTTTCTGTGATCCCCAAATATTCCTTTAAGTGTACATTCCCAATGCATTACAAGACACTATACGTACAGATTAAGGCTGAGGATTTAGGGTGTTAATTCAGTGTGATTAATTATAAAAATGTATACCATTAATCACGTCCCAGGACCTTAATATGAAATATTCCTACCATCAGAGCAATTCAAACCACATGAGAGAACATGTTCTTTCATTCAAACCCAGCTTGACAGAGCGCAAATCTGAATGCAGGGATCTCAAGATGAGTTTTTCCATGTTTCAAACTACAATTTTTTTTTTTATATATATATATTGAATTATTGTTATTTTAGGTAGGGATGTGCATGAGTAGCCGAATATTCGTTCTGCAAAAATTATTTGAATAGTAAAAATACTATTCGAATTTCGCAAAGTTTTGCTTTGCTGACCATATATACAGTGAGATGCATCTTAAATCTAGAACACACAAACTAAAAATGTGGCACTGTTGAGTGTGGACACATGTTGATCACATTTGTTAAGCAAACGGTTCTGTCAGTACGTTCCGATGAACACCTGAAAAGCTGGTTATTGTGAGAATGTGGCTTACTCTGAGAAAGCTGGGTTCCTGTTTAAATGTACTGGATAAGCGGTGTACACTTTACTCTCGTATATGTTCAGCTCCTCAGAAAGCAGCATCCCCATAGCAATGAAATCCCCACGACGCTTTTGTAAACAACAAACATGGCATCCGAGAAAGACTTTGCTAGCGGAGGGACATTCCATCAATTAAACTGGTGTGTATAAATGAGAATAGTTCACTGAGCACATGGATATGCTTGATTTTCTCAACAAAAACATGACATGAGAATGTTCATTTTTGAACATTAAAGTACTCACTGTTTCAAAAGTATAATATTATTTTCTCTGGCTGCTGTTCAGTCTTTATTGCATACACTGGGTCTCTCGAGAGCGGTTTAGCTTTTGACACTGGTTCAGATGAGAGTGAGTGAACATTTTCGGATGATGCAAAGAGACACGGCACACCTGGCTCCCTGCTTGTGGGTTTTAGGTAGTTTTAGGTAGTGAAATAAAATTAATACTGCATTAACTGCATTAATTACACCCCCACCTTCTTTTCCAGAACACAAATGAATATTTTTTAAGAGAATTTCAGCCCTGTAGGTCTATAAAATGCAAATGAATGTGTGCCAAAAAGCACATAAAGGCATCATAAGTGTAATCCATATGACTCCAGTGGTTTAATCCATGTCTTCTGAAGTGGTTTGATAGGTGTGGGTGAGAAACACATCAATATTTAAGTAATTTTTTGCTAGAAATACTTCCCCCTGCCCAGTAAGGGGCGATATGCATGAAGTATGTGAATCGCCAAAAGCAAAAGAAGAAGAATATGGAAGAGAAAGTGAAAGTGGAGATTGACTGAGCAGGGAGGAGAATTTATAGTACAAAATGATTTAAATATTGGTTTCTCACCCACACCTATCATATCACTTCTGAAGTCATTGATTTAAACACTGGAGTCTCTTGGATTACTTTTATGATGCCTTTATGTGATTTTTGGAGCTTCAGCATTGTGGCACCTATTAACTTTAGCATTATATGGACCATATAATAGAAGTTCTTCTAAAAATCTTCATTTGAGTTCAGCTGTAGAAAATCATACACATCTAGGTTGGCATGAGGGTGAGTAAATGATGAGAGAATTAAATATTTTGGGTGAACTATTCTTTTAAAAAGAGAATATATCAACAGAGTGCTTGCAAGGTCTGTATATTTCTTCTCACTTGTGGCTTGTGCAGGTTGGGTACATATAAAGCATTTAGGAGTTAACTAATGGTACAATGAATTTGTTTTTCAGTATTCGTCGTGGGTACCAAGTATATAAGCAGGTGTGTTCGGCCTGCCACAGTATGGAGTACCTGGCCTTCCGTAACTTGGTGGGAGTTTCACATACAGAGCCAGAGGTCAAAACTTTAGCTGAGGAGGTAAAGGAGCTCACTTTTTACTTTTAATAATACCTAATTGCCTAATTGCAACACTAACAGATCAAGACATTGGTATTCTAAGGTTTGAAAGTAACGTTTCAGTTATGTTGGTAATTACAATAACAAACCGATCCATTCAAAGTATATTTGACACACATCTACAAGTCTGCAATTACTTAATCTTTCAAGGGTCTAGGATCCGAGTGGTCTTGCATATAATGTTGTTATTGTCTGTTATTCAGATTGAAGTTGTGGATGGTCCTGATGAGACAGGAGAGATGTTCACTCGACCTGGAAAGCTCTCTGATTATTTCCCCAAACCCTACCCGAACCCTGAGGCTGCCCGTGTTGCCAACAACGGAGCTCTGCCCCCTGACCTCAGCTATATTATCAGTGCTAGGTAATGAATATCTTTCCATCAGAAATCTCTATGCAGTTCTCTTATTATGGGCACATTGTCCGAATTTCTGGCACCTAAATCCTAACAGAAACTTGGCATGCTGCTCCATATGCTGTTGTTTTTGTCTTTGAAAATTAAAATGTACAATAAATGATTACATTTTTGGGTGCAGAATAGAACACTCATAGATTCATTATTATCATACTTCTGTTTTTCTCCTTTCTCAGACTGGATCTTAGTCTCAGTTATAAAGTTTTGTAACTACTACATAACTTTTATAATGTGTATCTTTATCACTCTATCTCTCTCAGGCATGGTGGTGAAGATTACGTGTTCTCTCTTCTGACTGGTTACTGTGATCCTCCGGCTGGTGTATCTTTGCGAGAGGGGCTTTATTACAACCCCTATTTCCCGGGCCAGGCCATTGGAATGGCGCCACCTATCTACAACGAGGTGCTAGAATATGATGATGGTGAGTTTAATATAAAGAAAATCTGTATTATACGCACTCTTTTATTTCTAGAAAGTTATACATGCCATTGGTCATTTAACAAGAAATCCTCCTCCAAAGGAACACCTGCCACCATGAGCCAGGTTGCTAAAGATGTCTGCACCTTCCTGAGGTGGGCTGCAGAGCCAGAACATGATCAACGCAAACGAATGGGACTGAAGGTTTGCTCTTTCCCCATTTCATTGTACAGCTATATATTTTTTGCCATATAAGGTCAAATGTAAAGGCCCCGGTATGCTTTGTATGAAATAGAAGAACGAGTGGGTGTGATGTCATTCAGAACAAAATCTGACCAAAACAGAGGTGTTGAGTTTGTTTCGGTGGTTCATTACTGCTTTCAGGAAAACTTTCTACCGGCTGCTTAACAGTCTTCGGTGGGTGTGACCTTGAGCTCCACCTACTTTGAGGCCGATGGCTAATTATTGTTGCAAACTTACCTACATCTGTACGATAGTTCATGTAGAAAAAATTTTCAAGAACATTTAATACACATCTTTTTTGTTTCATTATATTTGTTCATTAGAATCTAGAAAATTAATGAAAATTCTCTCATCATTTATTCACCCTCATGCCATCCCAGATGTGTGACGTTCTTTCTTCTGCAGAACACAAATTAAGATTTTAGAATAATATCTCAGCTCCGTTGGTCCTCTCAATCCAAGTGAATTATCTTGACTTCTAAATCAGCAGTCTCCTTGGTGATCATGGTTTCAAGCTTGATTACACCTCCTAGTGCTCTGCGAATGTGTCTAGCAGTAGGAAGTGTAATCGAGCTTGAATTCATGATCATGCCTTAAGATTGTAATGGGAAGATGTACAATAAAAAATCAATTGGATCAATTCAAAAGACGTGGATAAAACCATTGGAGTCATATTGATAACTTTTATGCTGCCTTTTTGTGCTTTTTGGAGATTCAAAGATTTGGTCACCATTCACTTACATTATTTGGACCAACAGAGCTGAGATATTCTTCTAAAAATCTTTGAGTTCTGCAGAAGAAAGTAAGTCATACACATCTGTGATGTCATGAGGGTGAGTAAATGATGATGAGAGAATTTTCATTTTTGAGTGAAATATTCCTTTAAATAAAAAAGGAAGGTTCAGTATTATATTATTTTTCTTTTCTGAATTTTCATAGTGTCTATTGTGATATATAGTTATCGACCAAAACTTTTAAGAATATCACACTACATATATTTTCTTTAATCGCCTGCCCCTATGGCTATAGTTTTGAAACAGTGTCTATTTTATCCATCCCAGTGCAGTGCCTTGCACCAAATACTTCCATTGTTTTTACATATTGAGTTGAAATAACTTTTTGTTGTAAATCCAATCATGTCACAAATGCTGTCTATTGAGCTTACCTTGAAATAGACCTGACATATACTTTTAATGGAAACTTGTAGAGCTTACTCTCTTTCTTTCCTTCTCTCTGCAGCTATTGATGGGTGCTTCTGTCCTTATTCCCTTGGTCTACTACATGAAGAGGCACAGGTGGTCTGTGCTCAAGAGCAGAAAGATCGCCTACAGGCCTCCCAAATAACGCCAAACCCCGCTGCCTTCACCAGGCGTTGACACAACGTAACAACCTGATTGTCGATTGTCCGATCTTTTTCAGAGTGTTTGATGCATCGTGATATGGTTGCTTTAATTTGGGAGAAAAAATGCTGGACATCCTATCATTTTGGTGTCTTTCTTCCTAAAGGACTTGGGGAGTGGGACCTGAGACAACCTTTGTGTTTTACTGTAAAATAAATATTATTTGAATGAAAGGGAAAAGTCAAAAATACAAGCGCAACCTTCTTGTGATTTGTGAGATCTGTCTTTACAGTAGATTATCTACACTTTGTTGTGTAAATATTTAATAAAGCTGGTACACCCTAATTAAATCCTTAAGGAATCGTACAGTTTGAACTCGTTTTTTCTGTTTAATTGTTTATTCGTTTAGCTGATGATTTTATTGCAAGAAAAAAGAAAAAATTAAGAAAAACTTAATACTGGTAAGTAGAAATTTTGGAGATCCTCTTTTAATCTAATCCAATATTTTTTTCAGGCAGTGTTGGTAACGTGGGACAGTCACAGAAGGAAAATGTAATCTATAGATATCTAAAAAATTACGTGCCATGTTTTTTTAACTTTTCTTATACACTTTGACCTTAAAAAGATTTGCCTCAAATTTCTGTCATTTTTCTTTAATATTGTTTTCCCCTCCTGTGGTCAAGAAATGAGCTCTGCCACATGTCCTGATGTAAAATTATATATTTGAAACCTCATAAAGTTAACTGTTTACTTTTCAAAGGTTGGTTCAGTCACAATTGTTTTGTATTTAAGGAAATACATATGGATATAATGGGGATCAAGTTCAACTGTACCATCACCCAATATTATAAGATTTTAAACATTTACAATCTACCTTAAGCAAGAAAGTGCCACTAGATAGAGGTAACACAAGACTGACCTTTTAGTGAAGTTAGACATTTTTTAAATGTTATCAGTAAACGCTTTAGCTTTGCCAGCCATAATAATAATAAAAACTAACTAAACTGAAACTAGAAAACACTGAGAAAATGACAACTAAACTACATTGAAATGACAAATTGAAAATTATAATATAAATTGAATGTAAGTGTTGCAATCGTTCGTTCATCCAATATAAAATAGAAATGAAGGCAGCAATCTTGTCTTGGATTATGATGACCTTAATATACATTATATTGCATGGTACAACACACATGGTACTTCAAGGAATGCCATGACAATTTATTTTAGTGTAGATAATTACTTCAACAGGAGGGCATTTTAAAAATCTATTTAAATGAGATTGGATTTTATTAAGCATCACGACAGAGAATAATCAAATGTAACATTGCAAACTTTGTTGAGTATTTACTGAGACTATATAGCCCGAGACGGACCACTACAAATTGGAACGGACAATGGATGTTGAAAAGAATGTCAGGTTAAAGTTTAAAGAGTAAATCACCTTTTAGATAAATTAGATTGCCTGCCAGTCAACTCGAGGGCGGGCATGCGCTTTAGCCGAACCAGCTTGAAAAACAAAATAGCGTTTTTAGCGTGACTTGAGCTAAAGAAGCACATTTTATAATACCGCCGTTGTCAGATTTTACTGCTGATTTTAAAAATGTTCTTTGATCGAAATCTTAACCAACCATTTTGAAGATTTCGGACTTCAAGTAGAGAGGAGCTGTAATTTTATGCCGCTTCTATTCATAGAAAATAGCAGCCCAGCCTGCTATTTTCCAAAGTTGGCCGCCGAGGGGACTGACTTGCCTTGAAAGACACTTGGATATTTTTTCATAATTGTACTGTTCTGTGAAGTTAGGTGAAAAACTGTTGATTAATGTTTCTAAAATGCACATCAACGAAATTAAAAACATTTAAAGAGCATTATTATTGCAATTATATGCAATCATTACATATACATTGTTTAAATATTGTTCCATTGTAGCCATAAAACAGAACAGGTACCCGCAACGCGGTGGAATCTGATTGGCCGAGGGCATTTATTCACTTCCGGTGTGTACCGGAAAGGGGTCACTGGAATTCGAAGTGACAGCTAGTGATGGCAGAAACGAAGCTTTCCGAAACTTCGAGTCAATTGAACCAATTGCTTTGCAAAATGATTCACTGTTTCGAAGCGCTCGAGACGCCGCACGCTGAGGATATCTGCTGGTCACAGTCGTGTAAACACAATGAGAACTCGACAATGCTACAATGATTCAGTGCATTAAAGTGCATTTACTGCGGTGCTGTACTTGTTATATATTTTTAATGTTGTCTACAATATCCTGGAATAAACAGATCTAAAATATTTGCAGAATATTATGACTATATAAGTTGGCCTTTTACTGTTTAAAAAAATAATTAAATACCAAACAATATATATTTTTATTCTTAAAATAACACTTTGTTTTATTCTTTAACAGATTGTGCGATAATCATTTATAAAAGAAACGATTATGTAACAAGTTCCAGTTGATCAAAATGCGACTCGAACTCACACATCAAGTGCTCATAATCACATGGCAAATACCACTACTTTAATTACTACAATTGCAATTCTAAATTACATTTTGTAAAACAAACAAATCTCTTTAAATTTCACAAAATCTCTGTCTCTCTTTATTTTTTTCTCACAAACACAATTTTTTTTTATGATCAAATAGCTTATTCCAATCTGAAATTATTCCTTGAGGACATTATTTCTGCCACGCCTGTAAAGTTCTTCCTTTGGTTTCAGTAAAGCAGATGATACAGATGGATAATACCAAAATTAATAAAGGAGCGACTGTTATTTATTCATCAATTAATATGTTTGTTTAAAAAGCATACAAAAACCAGATGAAGTAGCTCCCATAACTGTAGCAAATTCGTGGTATATTATCACTGATCTGTGTATATTATACTCAAAAGTAACCGCGAAACATTTCGAACAGTTTGACGTAACGAAGCGTCGTTTGAAGATATCACGTGACTCGGTCAATTTGATACGGTTCCGGAGCATTGCTTCGAAACAAATGATTCATAAAGGTTTCGAAGCTCTATGAAGCAGTGTTTCGAAAGCGGCCACCACTAGTGACGGCTAGCTTTACCGCCGCAAGAGAGGGAGAATGGATGCGTTAAATAAACTTAAACAGTTTGACGCGTATCCTAAAACTCTTGACGATTTTAGGATCAAAACATGTGGCGGAGCGACAGGTGAGTGTTATTAATCCACCGTGAGCGTCATTCATACAGACAGTGCTCGTGGGGAGTAAACAGTACTGAACTGCTGTTTAACATAAAGTCTTAAAATATGTTCATATAATTACATAATTAAATGGAACAAAGTGGATATTTTAGCATAGTAGCTTGAATGTAAAGTGTCAGTGGTCCCCATAAACTCATTTAATCGAAACTATGAGATATGAGTCATGTTTGAGGTGACTGTGAATTGAATGCCATGCAGGACAGTTTTATGTAAAAATTTGAAGTTGTGTCCTAATACATATGTTCCTTCTTTGTTCACTTATAGTGACCATCATCAGTGGACTCATTATGCTGATTCTGTTCTTCTCTGAGCTGCAGTATTATCTAACTAAGGAGGTGGGAACATGGCTGTACAGAAACATGTGCATAATTTATAATGTATTTTATGTTGGAATCATTTAACTATCTAGACACATAAATGTACTATATATGTATTTGTGTGTGCAGTTAATTGTTTCTATTTTGTCTCTCATAGGTTTATCCAGAACTATTTGTAGACACCTCTAGAGGAGACAAGCTAAGAATCAACATTGATGTTATATTTCCACATATGCCATGTGCCTGTAAGTAAACATTGTTTTCTATATAACTGGGTAGGTCAACCGTGCTGACATATCTATAGATAAATATGGTAGAATTCTATGTGTCTAGACGAAAGTCAATGGTTCCTTGTACATTGTGTGGTGTAAATGAGTGTATCACTATACAAGAATGTCTATACGCCATGTCCTAGCCTATTTTTGATTATTAACAATTTAGCATATAGGTTAAGATTACTCTAGATGTTACGTTCCGCGTGCAGCTCAATTAAGTGTTTGTTTACAGTCCGAGAATTGTGTTATTTGACCTTTGGTGATTTTGGTCTTTTAGATCTGAGTATTGATGCCATGGATGTAGCAGGAGAACAGCAGCTAGATGTGGAGCATAATTTGTTTAAACAGAGACTCGACAAAGAGGGCCAACCTGTAGCAACAGAGGCCGAACAACATGGTCAGTATCATTGTATCAAGTGCTTGATGAAACCTAGGGCTCTCACTATTATGAAATGTGTTTGAAGATTGTCAAATAAATGTCAATTTGGACAATTTAATTGTTTCTTTTAGGGCTCTCACTATTAATTGTCATATTTCGTATTTAACTTTAACTCGTATTAACAATTATATAAATGAAATGATAAAATGGGGAATGATTTCATTTTAAGGCGTTAAAAAATGATGTTTTAAATATAAAAAAAAAATCTCATTTTGGAGTTTAGTTTTGGTAGATTTGGCATTTACACAGTTGTTTTGGAACTTCTATATTTTATTTTATATATATATATTTATTTATTTAACTTTTATTTAAAAAATTATATTGTATTATGCAATAGGAAGATATTTCTGTCCTAATTTCTTCACTTTCACACGTTGGTTTAATGGTCTTTGAATCCCATGAACCCTTAATTCTCTTAAAGCAAAACCTTCCGTTTCATAATTGTATTACTCCTCTGAAATATAGTACGCGTGCATCTCCTCCTTTGTGTCACTGCGTGTCATTAACACACACTGTGTGTATGAACACGCTATGAGCAGAACAAATTGTCCTTCTTGAAAGATGCTGAAAGAGCAAATGTGAAAAACTTCAAATTAATTGTTTCATGCCTTATAGACTCACAAAAAAGTCCATCTATTTAGTTACCAAACACTTGCATTTTGTCATTAGAAGATAGTTCACCCAAAAATGAAAATTCTCTCATCATTTACTCACTCTCATGCCATCCCAGATGTGTATGACTTTCTACTGCTGAACTCAACGGAATATTTTTAGAAGAATATCTCAGCTTTGTAGGTCCATACAATTCAAATGTATGGTAACCAAAATTTTGAACTCCAAAAAAAACATAAAGGCAGCATAAAAGTAATCCATAAGACTCCAGGGGTTTAATCCAGGTCTTCTGAAGCCATCCAAAGAAAGAATGTCATACACATCTGGGATGGCATGAGAGTAAATTATGAGAGAATTTTCATTTTTAGGTGAACTATCCCTTTTAATACAGGGAATATGTCATTCAGATCTATAATACCAGAACGCTACATACAGATGATTATGATTAGCAAAGTTCTCGTAATTAAGTAACTCGCTTATTTATCAGTTATTTAACAGTTTTCCTCCTTTGGTTCCTTCACACCCAATATATCATTCATTAATACTTTCTGTATATTGGCTTTACCAGTATTCCTGACTCTGTCCATGCCATTGCTTTTGGTGCAGTTTTAGGCAAAGATGAGGAAGAGGTTTTTGACCCCAGTACGCTTGATCCTGACCGCTGTGAGAGCTGTTATGGTGCTGAAACTGACGATTTAAAGTGAGTTTGTTCCTCTGTCTGACAATACACTAACTAAAACAGAGCAGTTGAGGTATTCTAGACCTGACAGAACAGGTCTGTCTACTGGCATGAACAGGTTCTAAAGGCCTTATTACAGGCTAAGGTTGAGATCTATGTAGTTAAACACTGACACTTGAATAGTGAAGATAGCTGCTCAAATTCATAATTGCTGGGCTAATTAAAAAGACTGTATCTAGTAGTAGAAAATTCCTCCATGGCATTTAACTATTATTTACAACTGCTTTAAGTCTCTTTAAGAGAATTTGCCAACTTGAACTTCTTTAAAAAATGTCTTCATCCCTTTTAGCCATAATTCTGGCTGATCAATTATTTATTGGTTGTCTGCAGGTGTTGTAATACCTGTGATGATGTGCGGGAGGCATATCGGCGGCGTGGCTGGGCGTTCAAGACTCCTGACACCATTGAGCAGTGTAAAAGAGAGGGCTTTAGCCAGAAGATGCAGGAGCAGAAGAATGAGGGATGTCAGGTTTATGGCTATTTGGAGGTTAATAAGGTAACCTATGCATGCAAATCCTTTGAACTTCCGTCAAGTAATTGATTTCTGAATCTGTTTTGTTTTTGTCAGTTACTTATAATCACATTCAAGTTAATGTATAAAGTTGGTCTATCAAGATGGGAATAAGCCAAACAAAATTCCCTTTACTTTCTACAGGTGGCAGGAAATTTCCATTTTGCCCCTGGCAAGAGTTTTCAGCAGTCTCATGTACATGGTAATAACTCAAGTTTGTGCAGCACGATACAACTCCAAGCTCTCTGGTCTGAAGCAAAGGCATGTTGCTTACTAGTTACAGTCCATTTGCCTACTTGAAGACAAAACCTTTGACGTTTTGTTATTCATTTTTCCTCCAAAAAAAAAAGTGTGCCGATATTCATCAAACCAGATAGCTTGCTTCACTTTGCATATAGCCAGCAACTCATAAAGGGGTGCATAATGACAGGTTTGGTGCATCGCAAACATCATAAGATCTGCATTTGTATTTCCTTCAAAAATACACAATGCATGTCTTTTTATTTGCTTTTTTTAACTGCCTTTTCTTAAACTGTTCATCATCCTACATACCTGATATCTACTAGTTTAGCCATCATAAAAGCTTTATATTAACTCTGAAAAGCATGGTAATTTTCCAAAAAACTCTTGCATATTTGGGTCTTTAGAGAGGGTACTTAAACCATTCTAAATGTATTTTATATTATTGCAATTTTGCATTTTTTGTGTTACACTATTTATAAGATATTGAGGAATACTAAAGAGGTGTAGGCACAACTCCAAAATATGGATGAAGTACTGGGGGTGGAATGTGGTCCCATGTCTCTAAAGTGTTTAAGGGTTTAGCAGCTATCAGAAAGTTAGTGCATTACAGATTTCTAGGGTGATGAACAGTCTGAACTTTGCTTATTCTGTCTTTGTATGCAAGCATGACTTTACGATCTTATTGATTTTTCAATGCCGTCATTACATTGCAGTTGCATGGTCTCAGATCATTGATGCTGTAAATCAGTCTGTTTCAATAATTAAATTTATGTTTTTTGGGAAGTCTTTACCTTGGGACAAAAGGGTTTCCTTTCACACTAAAGCTCACAATCTTTCCAAGTAACAAGGTACAGAACTAACAATGGGTATGCATATTAAGCTATTCTTCCAATGTCTGATATGCACATCCAATACTTTATTAATACAGAATGTCAAAAGACCCTGGATTTATCTGCCAAACAAGCATTTGTATGGCCATGCTACAGAAAAAAAGAGATGTCTTGTGGCAGAAGACAATTTGGTTGGCCATTTCAAGTTTTTCTTTAGTTGTGAAATGAATTTAAAGGGCCAGGGTTCACAAAATTTGCTCTTGAAATCTGTGCTTTCCAAAAACAAAACCCATTTTGTGACTGTTTTCTCTTCTTTCTGCAGTGCATGCTGTGGAAAGTAAGTTGACCTTTTATATTTTTATAATCTTTGTTTCTCCAAGCCACAAGTCTTCCACTCAGTCTTTAAATAAAAAACAGTTAGTTAGAATTTACCTTGTTACTACATCAGTATATTGGCTAATCTGCTTTTCTCTGCACATATTTCGTTATTTAGAATGTAACATTTTAAATGTCTAATTTGTGATTTGACATTGCAGTGGCTTCTTAAGTGTAAATCTTTCATGATTCTCATCAGCAATTACATCTGTGTCCACTTATCGTATTACGCTTTGCCTGTTTTGAAAATAATCTTAATTTATCAGCTTTACAGAGATGCATTGTCAAATTGTGCAATTTTGTTTTTGTATTAATGTTCAATTATCCATTTCTTTAATTTCAGTTCATGATCTGCAGAGTTTTGGACTTGACAATGTAAGTCGTGTCTCTGTTTCAAACATTTAACCAAAATTGATTTAGTATTATCAACATTAAACCTAACTAAATTTGCTTGGTATGACTATAGATCAACATGACACATTTCATCAAACATCTTTCATTTGGAAAAGATTATCCTGGAATCGTGAACCCTTTAGATGGTACTAACATAGCAGCACCTCAAGGTAAGTGCATGCCATTTGTTTTTGTTTTTTAATCCTTGAACAAAAATCCATTTCATTTTTGGACTACAAAGTCTGTGAACTCTAGAGCTTGTGCTGCAGTGTTGTCCGAAATGATCCTGACAAGCATGGCTGTCAAATTAAAATTCGCAAATTTGTTGAATTAAAGATAAAACCGTTCATTCGTATGCTAAAATGAGCATTTCAATTTTGGGTTTGTGCCTAGCACTTACGATGACTTACATTCTTAGGCTAAAACAGGCGCAGTGCAATTAATAAATCAGAATGTGGGTGGCTTGTGATGTGATTTTCAAGGTTGAATTCCTTTTAAATTGACACAGCATCTAAAAAAATGCATCGCTACTGCTTGACACGTTGAGAAAAAATTAAAAACACGAGACACGACATCTGTTGAAGACATCCATCTAGCGCATTCTTGCATGGAAAAAGACGGATGTGTTCGGAGTGAACAGCCCACAGAGGTGTAGACGGTTTGCTCTTTGAAATAAACAATCACTACAACATGATGCTGTTTGGTTGCACCCTCTTGTGAATGTAGGCTACAATGTCTATTTAAAAAGATGTCTTGTAGATTTTTTTTTTCCCCTACCTGAAATTATGTCGTTAAATTCTAATATAATTCCATTTTGTCAGTATTTCAGTGAAACAAATTTGAATATAGTTTCTCAGCCCTGTTGACACCCCTACTGACAAGTACAAGATTTGAGCCCTTCTTTCTCTCCTCTGTGGTGATTTCATAGTCAACCCTTACTAAAAAAGCAGAAAGGTCAGTGCTGAATGTCATCAGTGCCTCCAATCTAATTTTAATCTAATGGAAGCCAATGAGAGGAGAGAAGACAACTGTAATCATGAACTACTAAATCTGAGATAAAAATTTACTGGAAAATCTGCAGTGTTTTTAATCATTGTCTTTATTGACACCCGTGTCATCGAATGTGAGTATGGTGACAAATGGATGAATCTAGAAATGCTTCAAAGTCCTGTAACTTGACAGATGAAATCAGTGTGGTTTTAACATCGGATTCCCATCCCAATCGACATGAAGGTTCCGAATGTGCCGCCGCTTTGCATCATTGTCTTCCCAACTCCTCCCATCAGCTCTCGTCCCCTCATGCCGATCCTAGATTGAAAACAACAGACAGAATGAATGCCTTTAACAAAAAATCTCATTTCAAAAAGTCATTAAGTAATGGTGAGTCTCTGAGAAACTGAACATAGAGGCCCTAATGAAAATGCACCATAGTTTTTGCATTTAACTGAAGTTTTAGTAGCAAGATCATGGTAACTTCAGGTGAATCCAGGGTTTGCTCCTAATCACCAGTGTTGGATCAAAGTTTGTTTCATAGAAACCTGATACAATGGTATTTATACAAAATCTAGAAAATACAACTGCTATAGTTGTAATAAAGGCAATTCACTCACGCCCCAAAAGATTTCTGCCTAACTACGTTTTTACTATCCTACAATCATGGTAGATTTGTGAGGGCAAGTATTATAGACTGGTTGGTATCAGCAATATATTTCATAACAATGAACAAGACAGCTGCTAATTTTCATACCTCAGACAGGAGAAGGTTCCGAACATGGCACCCGCTGCCATGCCCACTGCAAACCCCATCATGAAGCCCATCTTGACTCTGTCAAAACAGCTGGGTTGGGCAGCCTGTCCGTATGACCCTACTGACACTGGCATCTGAAAAGAGAACAAATGCATGCTGTGTATGAAAACCTAGGGTGCGTTTCATACAGAAGCCCTGTTCCCTTTGAAAACATATTTACCATCCACTGCGAGAGAATTGGAGTGCTAAAAATTGTGGTGCTTAAAAATAAGTCATTGGGAACTTGTCATTTTTATTGGAAATTATTGTTCTCCCTTCAAAGTTCCCTACAAAAGCATCATGTATGCCATTTGAAATGCAGGGCTAGTGAGCTACCAACCTAGACAGCATTAGTTGGCAAATTTAGGGCAAAACCTAGTGAGTTTCCCACCCAGACAGTATTTCTTGAAATAATGGGCTCGTTTCGATTCCGCTGAGCTACGACGCTCTTAAAATGCTGCACACGCCCAAGATGTACAAGTATGCTGTATAGGTGCTGTTAAAGTATTTGCCCCATCCTGATTTCCCATGTTTTTGTGTATGTCTCAAACTAAATTGTTTCAAAAATTCAAACAAAAGCTAACCTAAAACAAAGGCCATCCGAGTAAACAAAATATAGTTTTAAAATGAAAATGTTATTTATTGAAGTGAAAAAGTTATCCAATACCAACTCTGCGTGTGTGAAAATGTTTCTGCTCTCTACCAGAAAATCCTAAAGGAGAACGTCCGGTAATCTGTCCTTGAGTTGAAGCTCAATTGCAACTGGATTATGCAGAAAGACAATGATCCACAGCATAGGAGAAAGTCCACCAAGTTTTGGAGTGGCCTAGTCAAAGTCCTGACTTGAACCCTATTGAGAAGCTGTGGCAGGACCTTATACAGGCAGTTCATGTTCAAAAACCCTCCAATGTGGCTGAACTAAATCGGTTCTGCAAAGAAGAGTGGGCCACACCACAGTGTTTTGAAAGACTGATCTCCAGTTATTGGAAGCGTTTGGTTGCAATTGTTGCTGCTAAAGGTGAATCAACCAGCTATTAAGTTTAAGGGAACAGTTAGTTATATAATTATATATAATATAATTGAACTGTTTTTGTTTTTACTCCGGTTGCCTTTGTTTTATGTTATATATTGTTTGAAGATCTAAAGCAGTTATTATGTAAAATACAATATATCAGCAAATACGTTTTCACAGGACTGTAGATAGCTCTGAATGTGTTATCAGTTATCAGATACAGTTGGAGATGTGATAAACCAGACAGCTGCATTTAATGCAAATTAGTGTTAATATGACGAACACAATCGAAAGCGGTTTGTTTTCTAACGCTGGTCAGGTATAGATGGCGAAATATTAAGGTTAAATTAAAAACAACAGAATGTATTCCACGTTAATCGTTTTATCTACATGTTCTCAAGGTCTAGCCTTTAACAAACTGCAGAACACGACGTACAGCGGGCGCAACGGCAATGTGTGTGAATATAGATCGATTACCTTGCTCAAATCGCTATACGAGTGCCTCGATTAGTTGGTTTTCTGATGTAGTTTTCAAACGTTTGCTGTAGGTCTGTTTCACAGAGACGCCATTACTGGAGAGGAAGTGGTGTCAAAGTACAAGCAGAGAATATTGGGGCTCTTGGGCGCTACAGCGCCGTTTACTGGTGGAGCCAATAATGTTTTCACATCCTAGCGGTTCATAAAGGAACTGCAAGAGATTGTGATATAAATCCCAAAGCCACATTACTGATATATGTATGTGTGTGTGTGTGATATATATATATATATATATATATATATATATATATGTTTTAAATGTGTACCATGTGAAACAACTCATGTGTTACGTTTTACTCTGATCTTGTATACAAACATTATTTCTATTACTATTCAACAGGGATAATATTAGATACATATATCACGGTACATTGATATACAGTATTAAATGTCATTAAATTATTATGTTAGTGCTGGGGCTACATAAATGTAAGTAGTTTAAATAACTTGAAATATATGGATTCAACTGACAAACATTTTCAACCCTCAAGGTTGTAGATTTTACTTGAATATTGGGGTTGCAGCATGAAGCATCTACATGTTTCCATTGTTCATAGTATAAATATGGGGGGTTGTAATTGCTTGTTTTGATTATTTGGGGGTTTACCTCCCCCCTGGAAACTACACCCCTGGGGACCCTTATTTTATATTGACCTGTCCCTTTTCACTCTTTACAGCATCAATGATGTACCAGTATTTTGTCAAAATTGTGCCAACAATATACGTTAAAGGAGATGGAGAGGTAAGTGGATGGAGAAAAAAATTAAGCATGGTAACAAAATTGGTAACTTCGTAATGGACTCTAATGACATCCACAAAATAAACAATTGCAGAGAGAAAAAAAATAAAAGATTTTGGCGTAAACTATAGTTACCATGGTAAGCTTTATGTAAGTTATACACCCATAGTTATTTTCTTTATTTATTATTTTGAGACATGTTGATTAGGTGGGAGATGATGTTTAATTGGGATGCTAATACAGAAAGAATTTCACACCTCTGTTGAAACCATGTGTTTTTCTTTAGGTGGTTAAAACAAACCAGTTTTCAGTAACAAGACATGAAAAAGTAGCCAATGGGCTGATTGGAGATCAGGGTTTGCCTGGCATGTTTGTTCTTTATGAGCTGTCACCAATGATGGTCAAATTCACAGAGAAGCAGAGGTAATGCTTATAAACCTGTTAATCTATTATTTGTGTCACATATCTTATTGAATTTCTAAGTTTAAAATAAATCATGTGTACATTTGGCTTTGAAAATCTAGTTATATGATGAATTGTAATGGATGGAATGATTTGAATGTTTGATCCCGTAAGTAAAAGAAGTTTTTATGTGCTTGCCTCCTCAGGTCTTTCACCCATTTCTTAACAGGAGTGTGTGCTATTATAGGTGGTGTGTTTACAGGTGAGATTCCATTCAGTGGTCTGTACTTGAGCGGTTTTCACAGAAATGTTTGTGCTGAATGAATGAATGTAGATTTACTGCCTACTTTGCACTAACAGAAAAAATGAAGCCCAAAGAGCAACTTAAAAAATATATAGTTCACAGAAAAATGAAAATTCTGTCATCATTTACTCACCATCATGACGTTCCAAAGCTGTATGACTTTCTTTCATCTGTGAAACTCGAAAGAAAATGTTATTCATGAATATCTGTCTATCTTTCCAATACATTGGCAGTTGTTAGATACTTACTTTTATAGCTTTAAAAATTACTTTTGGTCTTGACGCGTTGACGATGGAACACTTGCATGTAGTGACTTGCATGTGCTGAGTCAGACTGCCACACGACTTAAAATACAGTGCATTAAAAATATTTATTTTCTGTTAATTTCACTGTGTTTTGGCTTGATTGTGTTGTGGCTTTTCTGTTGTACTGTGGCTTAATTTAATTGTGTTGTGGCTTATTTCCATTGTGTTTTTATTTGGTTGCGTGGTGCACTTCTCAGCCACCATGCGTAAGCCTTTAGAATAATTTATTTTTTTAAATCACGAGAAACATAAATTCAAGTTTGGCTTGTGTGTTTCATTATTGAAAATCATTTTGTAGATAAATAGAAATTGTGCCTACGTCTTTTTCATAAAATTACACACTTTTAGCTTTTTAATACCAGTTTTAAATGGCAACTTGTCTTGGCTGACCACTTGGGATAAAATCTCCTGAAACAGATGTCACTAATCTAACCTCCTGTTGTTTCTTTTATGTTCCTTTAGTTGCTGGACTCATTGACTCCTTGATATACCACTCAGCAAAAGCCATACAGAAGAAAATCGAGCTGGGCAAAGCATCCTAGCACCACACGAACATATTCAGTGCATGAATGTGTATGGAAACCTCTGTGTGTTAAAGGAAAGATGCCACAATTAAAACCCCAGACTGTTTCTGTTTGTGGCCACAGAGAAGTGTCCATCAACACAGCCCTCTCGCTAAACAAGCACAGGAGCCTGCGACTAAGACACTGGCCAACTATATTTTGGAGGATCGTATGGATTGTGAACTTATTTAATGAGTGGTACATTTGAGTATCAGTTGTTTACCACTGAAAATCAAAGCTTTCCTTTGAAAATGTTGGCCTTCGAATGTTTTTCACTCTAGTTGATTTGAATCATTTGTTCACTATAAGTCAGTCATTGGTTGATTTGAAAATTGTGATTCTCATTGGATCACGAACCAGTATTTTCCTGCATGTATTTATACACTGTCTGCAGAGTTAGGCAAACTAAACCAGCAGTTTTGTATTCATTCAAACATGTACAGTTTATTTGATCAAATTTGCTTCTCAGTCCATGGCCAATAGAAGAGGTACCCTTTTTTAAACTGGAAAAAGACTAAAAGAACCCTTTTTTATAGTCAAGCACACAATACCGAAACACAGAGGCTGCAGTGGAAATAGATGTTTTTGTAATTGCACCTTTAACTCTAAAGTCAGGGGCCAGGGTGTGTGTGTATGAGTATGAATGCAGGTGGGTGTTTGGGTATTAAGTATGAAAGTGTTTTGTAACGTGTCTTGGCGGCGGCTTTTGTGTGTGGGACAAATGTATTTATATTTTGATTGTGTGAAACCCTTTTTAAAATGAGAAATAAATGTAATACTGAAATTCGTTGTCGTCTTCATGTCTTTTGAATAAGCAAATGATTGAAACAAAATACAAATTTCTGTTCCAGAAAATGGAAGTAATGCCCAACTTTAAAATCATGTGTATCTAAAACATTTTAGGTTTTGATGTATTTGATATTTTATTGCTCATTGATTTATGGAAACTTTCCTTAGAGAGACTATAAGAAGCAATGTTTGGAATAACATTTACTGCACTTTTCCTACTATTTCTGCCGGATTTATGCTGAATGCAATATGTGAATTTTATTTTGTATACATTAAATAGCCAGATGACCTACTACATTTGCCACAATATGCGGTACACAATAGATGCATGGAACTTTTAACTGATTTTTCTTTTACAGTGTGATGAATGTACCGGAGGCAATATCAACTGTAGGGATGGGGATAGTTCACCCAAAAATGTAAATCCTCATGATTTTCTCATCCTCCTGGCATGCCAGATGTGTATGAATTTCTTCAGCAGAATGCAAATTAAGATTTCTAGAAAAAATATCTCTGCTCTCAAGGTCCTTACAATGCAAGTGAATGGGTGCTGAAATTTTGAAGCTCTAAAATCCACAAAGTGAGAGTAAAAGTAATCCAAATAACTCCATGTGTTCAGACATGATATGATAGGAGTGGGTGAGAAACACATAAATATTTAAGTCATTTTTATCATAAATTCTCCTCCCTGCCCAGTAGGGGGCGATTTGCATGAAGGATGTGAATCACCAAAAACAGAAGAAAAAGAATGTGAAAGTTCAAGTGGAGATTTACTGAGCAGGGAAGAGAATTTATTGTAAAAAACTATCTGTTTCTCACCCACACCTATCATATCACCTCTGAAGACATGGATTTAACCACTATAGTCATATGGATTACTTTTATGCCCCCCTTTGTCATTTTTGGACCTTCTGAATTCTGGTTACCATTCACTTGCATTGTATGGACCTACTGAGCTGAGATATTCTTCTAAACATCTTTGTGTTCAGCAGAAGAAAGAGTCATACACATGGTATGGCCTAAGGGTGAGTAAATTATGATAATTTTCATTTTTGAGTCAACTAACCCTTTAAGTCAAAAGATTTAAAAGCAATTTAAACACAAAATAGGACTAAAAATGCAAAATATGATATTCCTGGACACCAATAGCTTAAACAATAAAATGAGGTCATGTTAACTAAGTCGCTCGCATATTACTATCTCTGTCTCTGTAAGCAGACAATATTTTGCTGTGTATTAATTAGTTCATATGACTGATCCAGTGACGACCTAATTTCTCCTCACAGAACAAAAAGCAGTTTGTGTGGCTGTAAATGTATCCTCTTGGTGGCATTTGGGAATAGATCATGTTGGCCACAAGATGGAGCTCTTGTAATCTTTTGGCGTGAGAAACTAATGTTGATAAAATGGGGAACACATTTATAGCAGGCTAAACACATTGCAGTGACTAATTTCCGGGAAATGTGTCACAACTGCCCTTTTGCTGAAACAGCTATTGAAAAAACTGTTAGCTTTAAAAAAGAGAAAGAAAGAAAGAAAGAAAGAAAGAAAGAAAGAAAGAAAGAAAAAGTTGAATTGGTTTAACAGTGTAATGATATGTTCTTGACGACCAGACAATATCTTAAGTTAACCCACAGACGTAACTCAACTTTTGTCTGATTCATTCCATGTGGAAGATTTATCCCAGACATGTTTACTGACACTTTAACTGTGAGCTTCACAATTTCAGGCATTAGAAGAATGAATGAAGAATGTTTTACTACTATTTAATACAACAACTTCAAAAAATATATGTAAAAAAAAAACAAAACATACATTATACAATGAGTAACACTTCAGTCGAACAGCCAAACATGAACTAACTCGATTTCGCATTACAGAATGTTGGCATTTGTCAACCCTGCATTGCATGTTTAAATCAACAAGTGGCCTCTAGATGTCATTTCGGAAATAAAAGTGTTTATTTTATTATATGTAAAAGCCCAGTCAATCGCTCGTGATATTGCGTTTCATTCTTTCATCAAAATTGTTCAGTCGAGCACTGTGCATTTTGGATATAGTACCTATAGTCTACCATGTTCTGTTGTATACTACACACGTTTGGGGGGTTGCAGTGTGAAGCATTTACTTGTTTCCATTGATCACGGTATAAATAATTTGGGAGGGGGTTATACTTGCTTGTTCTGATTATTGACTTGTTCTGACTTGTCCCCCCATCAACGCCCCTCACTGCACATTTTGCAAAAGGTCATCAGATGATTCCATGCGTTAAAAAACAATGCACATAGACACTATGCACAGTAAACACACTATATACTGCAGATATTGGGAGGGTAGTATGTAATTATGAACCAAATTACCAATTATACAACCGGTAGTTCTGGTCCACTAATTTCAACATTCCTAGAGTTCATTTTTCAGAACAGAACATTTTATGGTTTGTTTCCAACCCGATGTCATGAAATCATACAAGTTGACTGTTACAAGTCTGACTTTTACCCCCTTAGGGAAAAATTAAATAACAATGTTTTTACAATGTTTCCTAACAACCCCTTACCCAAACCCTAAACCTAACCCTGATTTTAATTGGAAAATCACTGTTGTGTGCCACAGAAGAAAGACAAACATTGGGGTTATGAACATGTATTCAAATTATTTTTCCTAAATGTAATCCCGAACCCAAACACCAAAGCAAACCCTAATCCTTACCAGAGACTATTTAGCAGAGATGGGCTACTTCTATTAAAATGAATGGGAGAAATTGTAACACTCAACCAAGGAGCTCTGAGTGGTCAACGGCTGTACATTTATTTACATTGACATTTATGCATTTGGCAGACGCTTTTATCCAAAGCGACTTACAGTGCACTTATTACAGGAACAATCCCCCCGGAGCAACCTGGAGTTAAGGGCCTTGCTTAAGGACACAATGGTGGTGGCTGTGGGGGTCGAACCGACAACCTTATGGTTAACAGTTTAGTGCTTTAGCCCACTACACCACCACCACTCAGTGGTGTAGAAGATGTAGGCTGTAGAAAGGAAGTAGAAAAATATAGATTATGCAATTCAATTAGATGGAAATGTGTTATTCAATTGAAATGGATACATCTTGAAAATAGGCTAAAATATTTTTTTGAGTGAGTGGACTGACTTGCTAGAAAGACTTTATCCTAACCATGATTTTTTATAGGAAAAAAACTTTTGTGGTCAGTGGATGGGAACAAAAGTCGTACCTTTTTATAATCTTACTACTTTGCCGTCTCATACCAATTACTATGAATAGCCATGAGACTGTGTTGTTTGTATTAGAGGTAGGCCGATCTATCAATGTATTATTAGAGGTTTTGGCGATTAATCAGTGCCACTAGTTACTTTTTAGAACTATACACTTTCATTATATATATATATATATATATATATATATATATATATATATATATATATATATATATATATATATATATATATACATACACACAAAATCCTTCATCTGGTGAATATTTCGGCTATAAAAAGCTTAATTTCGTAAATTAAAGAGCATTGTAACGGCGCCAAGTCTCCATCATTTCAAAATAAGTCTCTTGTGTGTTTTGGGCTTGTTTATAGTTAAAAGTCCCACATTATGCACCAGATCTTTTCATTCTGGTTATTATTAGGATTTTTAATTTTTTAAGACTTTTTTTCAATAAATCGATTTTAATGCATGAAACAGTCTCAGCATCCCTGTCAATGATGATGGATTAGAGCAACAGAAGGAAAAATCAAACTAAATTTAAAGCTATGCTTGACTTCTTCCCTTGCTGTAATCTGCAGTAAATCTCTCCCATATTTAATTATTCAGCCATGCTTTGAGATGTAGATCCTTAAGAGTTAGAAACAAAGAAAATCCAAACATTATGTCTATTTCAGACCTTACGCAGTCATAGCTTATTCAAATGCCTGATGCTCCATGCATAGCTTATTGATTCATCATGTGCCACCTCCCCCCTCCCCCCTGGGGTATTGAGGAAACTAAGGAGCCTTCCAGTCTCTATTCGTGAAGTGTCTTAGTTATGCGCATACAACAGTTAATCCTGACGAGTTCTAACGTGCTTCATGATGGGACAGCTGTTCAGTCACTCATTGTCAGTTCAAACAGACACCCCGCATTTGTTTAAATTGACCATCCATCTTTTTTGAGCAATAGGGATTTTAGCCCAGTTGACTGTTGAGTTGATAAGTGGGGGTCATGAAACTTTCATTATGTACACAAGGATATGATGAACAGAAAAAAGAACAGAACAAAATCTGGTACACTTTAAAATCAAATTTGATTCGTTAACAATAGTTAATGCAAGTATCATGAACAAACAATTCATATATTATAGAGCATTTACTAAGCTTTGTTATTGTTAGCTAATAAAAATACAATTGTTTATTATTAGTTAATTTTAGTTTGTTGTGCATTAACTTTAATTATGAAAAAAAAATCATTTTTAAAAAGGATTAGTATGATGTAATTAACATTAACTAAGATTAATAAATGCTTAATAAGGATTGTTCATTGTAAGTTCATGTTAACTAATGTTTAATGGAACATTGTAAAGTGTTACTCAACATTTTTAAGTTTACACAACATGTGTTATTTTTCTTTAAAATAAATTTCACCCGATTTGATATTTTGTTATCTATTGCAATGCAAAAACATTCATACATTCTTAAGTGTGTCTTAAAGGGATGGTTCACCCAAAAAGTTTCCCCATCATTTACTTCATATACTCATGCTATCCCAGATGACTTTCTTTCTTCAGCAGAAAACAAACAAAGATTTTTGGAACAATATCTCAGCTCTGTAGGTCCATACAATGCAAGTTAATGGCGATCAGACCTTTGTAGCAACAAATATAAAATAAAGGAAAAATAAAAGTAATCCATAAGACTCCAGTGTTTAAATCTGTGTCTTCAGAAGTGATATTAACAGGTGTGGGTGACAAACAGATACAAAAAGTAAGTATTTTTTATTCTAAATCTCCACTTTCACTTTTACATCAGAAAGTCACATGTGGTCGTATCTGAAAGTGAAAGAGGAGATTTAGAGTTCAAAATCATTTAAATATTGTTCTGTTTCTCACTCACACCTATTATATTGCTTTTAAAGATTGGATTTATCATTTCATTTTTGGAGCTACAAAGGTCTGATCATCATTTACTTGTATTGTATGGACCCACAGAGCTCAGATATTCTTCCAAATATCTTTGTTTGTGTTTTGCTGAAAAAAGAAATTCATACACATCTGCGATGGCATGAGGGTGAGTAAATGCTAAAAGAATTGCCATTTTTGGGTGAACTATCCCATTAAGAGTGTAATTACTATGTCAACTTTAATTAGCTACAACTTCAGAAAATATATAGATTTGACGTAGGTTATTTTATTGTTAATTTGTATTAGTTATTTTATGTATGGTATAGAGGACACAAATGCTATCGCAGAAGACAAAATCATCAGCCATTGTAGCCGTGTGTTGTAAAATCTAGGATAGAAGTGAAACTAAGTTATGAAATTGACATAGCTGTACATGAGAAGGACATGTGAACACTGCAGGACATTGTAAAGCCATCCATATTCTAATTAATGCAAATCTGCTGCACCCATTGTTGAATATTTGAGCATTATTTATACATTAATATTGCCTAAGAATTGTAGAATATTTGAGCATTAATAATTGTCATAAAAACACTTGCATCTGATTTGCGTACTACTACTCCATCTTCAAATACCTGATTTAAAACAGTCTACATTCAAATGTTTTAACATAAAGGCTTTTACATAAAAGTTTAGGGCAGCATGAGAAGGCTTGTGATTTTAATCCTCAAAAATGAAAAACAACACGCTGCACTACACTGAAATATTTTTTAGAATGGGCTTTATTTACAAAAATGTATATGAAACAATGTCCACGCAGAAATTGCTAGCAAATTAAACAAACCATATTTTCAAGAAAAGGCTACACACAATTATTGGCTTTAATTAGAAATTCTTAAGTAAAGTTACATTGCAATAATCTGCTTCAAGATAATTTTTTAACATGCTTAGTCATGTACCACATGACACACAAAAGCTATCCACAGTGAAGAGTCAACAAAATCAACAATTCAAATGGTGGGGGTCCTGGGTAGCTCAGCAAGTATTGACGCTGACTACTACCTGGAGTCACGAGTTCGAATTCAGGGTGTGTTGAGTGACTCCAGCCAGGTCTCCTAAGCAACCAAACTGGCCCGGTTGCTAGGGAGGGTAGAGTCACATGGGGTAACCTCCTCGTGGTCACGATTAGGGGTTCTCTGGTAAGTTGTGCGTGGATCACGGAGAGTAGCATGAGCCTCCCGGCACAGCGAGCCATGTGATAAAATGCGTGGATTGACTATCTCAGAAGCGGAGGCAACTGAGACTTGTCCTCCGCCACCCAGATTGAGGTGAATAACTGCGCCACCACGAGGACCTACTAAGTAGTGTGAATTGGGCATTCCAAATTGAGAGAAAAGGTAAAAAAAAAAAAAATTGTAAATCAACTTGCAAACAGTGGAAATATTTATTATTAAAGCCCAGTGCATGCTGGAAACACCAGCTTCAAAAAATTAAAATGTTTGGATTGATACATGATGACGTAATGTAAATATAACAAATATATTTTTTTGTATATATTTTTTTATAAGATAGAGCATTTATTTTTACATTCGAATTTTCTAATTCAAAATTCATTACATTTTTACATGTTTGAATTGAATACAAATGTAGTATTTAATTAATATTTTCAACTTCACGCTTAAATTTATTTAATGTAGAAAGTACTTTTCTTTTCTTCTATATTTACCACAAAATGGTTTTCTTTTCAGTGTATGGTCAACGCAAACTGTACATTTGCCATAAGAAGGCAGTGGACAGTGAGACATTGTATTCCGAGAAGCTGCTTCGAGATCTCCAATGAATGGGGTGCTCATCTGAATGCCGGTGGCACGCTTGGCATCGGGTTGCAGCCAGTTGTGGTCACCAACTGCTCTAGGGGCATCTGTGCCAACTTTCTGCCCTACATGGCCATGAGGAACGGATGTACTCTGCAATGTTCTGCTAATACAGGACCCCCCTAGCATCTGTGGTAGCTTCGCAGTGTCATTTTTACACTTGGTGGAACTCTCTTTCTGAGTATGTTCTAAATTTGGAGTTACTATGGTAATGCCCTCGCTCATTCTACTACTTTTATTTCACTCCTCTTTAAATCTGGGATCTCTGTTACTGATCTAAAGTCACTTCTCTCTCTCCTGTTGTAGTTCCATTGTAAAACTCCACTGCCAGTGTGGGGGTGTAACCTTTCATAATAGCGACCCTACTAACTTTAAATTTTTTAAATAGTGACAGGTAGCCAAATAGTTTTTTAAATGGTGTAACTTTCAACATGAATGTGAAGTTGGCATGCTGTTTAAGAGCTTGATTACCCTAGGATCGGCCACATTATGGCAACTAACTGACAAATGGCATTTCCTTTTAGACTTTTTTTGCATCAACTTCAGCATGTTTAGTTTCCCTTGTGGTACGACCGGAAGTGCGTCATGTCAGTAGTCTGGAATACCCGGGATCAGATCCTGCATTGAAACGTGAAGTAAACATGTTCGCATAATTGGTGATTAGTGATTCAGAGGTTGCATTTTCCCCTCTAACATTATATTTTTACACCACTGATGGTTAGGTTTAGGTTTGGGGTTTGGGTTGGGGTAGACTTTGTAAAATATGCATTCCTCCTCACTGCGTTACAGTCTGTACAGCCGAAAACAACTCACTTCACAACGTAGCTCACACATACCCATACGCCCAACAACACTTCATGCCGCCTTGTATTTCGGTAAGCACAGACCATTTTAAGCTAAAGAAAAGTCAACCTACTCTTTCCGATTTCACAGTAAGATCAGTCTGTATCTTTTCCATTAACAAGCTATTTTTAGCGGTGTTGCACGACTAAATGCTACATCGCTGTTTTTTGTCAAATTGTATTATGCACTAAGATTTACAAACAAACGCATAATCAGCGATAATCAAACCAGCAGTGTTTAACATAAATTGGAATCTGTGAATTATTTTTTGAATAGGTTTATTTCCACACAAACTCTCTGAGTGAATCGATCCAAGAGAATGTTCAGATTTATGCATGTTACCCCTATGTAGTTTAGTGTAGCTTGCTATTTTGTTGGTAAGTTACAGTGTAGCTCAAGAGTAGTTTATTTTAATTACATTAAATTATAGAGTAGCTTGTATGTTGGGAACTACAGTTTCCAAGTAGCTTTCCCAACACTGTCTACTGTTGTCCCACACAGTTCAGCACTATATCCCAAGTTCCTCGAAATATACTGGTGTAACATTCAAGGATGAGAGCAAAAAACTGATCCTCCTTCCACATTCCCCACAACACTCATGTGGGAGCCATGTGAGTTCACAGAAGGCCATTTTTGTCTGCTCTTCTCTTCTTTGCATATGCCTCACTCATATATTTTTGGCCTTTCCCATCTCGAAAGAGCTTCAAATCTTTAATTTGGTCAAAAATTCTCAAGTTATGTGGTAAAACCTTGAAATAACTTTTTAGATTAATGGGGAATTAAATTGGGAACTGTTCAAGCTGTTCTAGATGACCTTGATTTGGTCTGCTCCACAAACACAGGCACATACCCTCAAGAAACCCTCAACATACTGTGTATTATAATAGGACATATTTTGGGCTTGTATTAGATGGGGAGACTCCCTGCTAACAAAAACAGATGTTTGTGTGTGTGTGCGCGCGCGTGCATGTGTGTGCATCTGTCTTTCATTCTACACTGAGCTCCTTCTGTTCTTCTAAAAGTCTTGTGAATGGGTGTGTGTGCATGTGGTTGTGTGTGTCAGTGTGTGACATTTTGCATTTTAAATATTTGCATGATAAGCCTATTTGCTGGTGCTCATGTGTCTCCACACAAATCAATGATTTAATGAGAGATCTGATTTTCATACAGTACAATTTATTTTTCTAACTCAAAAGTGGCAGGTTGCTACTAGTGCTGTTGTTAAAACAAGCATCACTGTTACTTGCTCATACTTAGCGTTGAAATGAATGATATGGAGATGAATGATATGGCAAGTTTTGCAGCTAATGGAAAATTTTCAATGCAAACTGACTTGCAGTTTTCACTTGGTGAATGATAATATCTGAGACAGTGCTTTCCTAGACTTACATTGAAGCAGGGACCATAGATATATCAAGGGACCAGAAAATCACAA
Organism: Xyrauchen texanus; assembly: GCF_025860055.1. Classification (NCBI taxonomy): domain Eukaryota; kingdom Metazoa; phylum Chordata; class Actinopteri; order Cypriniformes; family Catostomidae; genus Xyrauchen; species Xyrauchen texanus. The sequence continues at coordinate 41,485,542 of NC_068288.1, forward strand.
AGTCTTTTGAGTAGGCAATTAAAGTAACTCCCTAGAAAGCATCCAGAACTCCATCGCAGCCCCTTAACAATGCCCTAACAACCACACATGTAATTAATTTGGGATGTCAAATATAACAGATCCAAACAATGACCTGTATCATTTAAAATACATGTTAGTTCAAGACACTACGGTATTATGTTTAGAATGCCCTACATAATAATGATTATGGACTGAATTTAGTTTGAAGGAAGATAAACACACTAAGGCTGGTTCTTTACAATAGCAACAGCTATTTGTTAAACATAACCCTAGTGTCAGTACAAAATGTATAAGGGAAAAGACAAGTTCATTCATAAATGTCCAAAGAGTAACATTCATAGCTGCTATACTGTCAGATTCTTCCCCACTTGAGGGGCCCCCGGTAAAGACTTTTAACTCTTAGTGGTATGTGGTCAAATTGACAGCACATCAAAAGCAGAACGGAAACTTGCCGGAGAGAGTAACAGTAAAGTGTGTCCGCTTCTTTGAAACATATCAATGAATGCTTTCAGTTTTACTCAACCGGTCATAGTTTTTCTATTCCTCATTAGGTTTACGTATAAAGTCATCTATTATTATGTTGTATTAACACTCACCATTCACACACCAAATTTAATTTAAAGGAATATTACATGTTCAATACAAGTTAAGCTTAATCCACAGCATTTGTGGCATAATGTTGATTACTACAAAAAAATATTTTGACATGTCCCTCCTTTTCTTAAAAAAAGTAAGGTTTACAATGAGGCACTTACAATGGATGTGAATGGGGGCCAATCCGTCAACTTTAAAATACTCACTGTTTCAAAAATAAAGCCACAAAACATAAACAATATGCGTGTTAACACGATTGTAATATAATCATTTACATACCCTTTCTGTGTAGTTATATCCAATTTTACAACTTTGTTGTCATGATGACATAACGCTGTACACCCTAAAACCCTAAAATGACTGTAAAACTATGGTTTAAACAACTTTACTGCTCTAATAATACATGTTCTGATGGAAGAATTAACCTAAGTGCTTTTATAAATTTATAACCTTCACTTTTCTGCCTTTAAACCCTCCAAAAATTAGCCCCATTTACTTTTATTGTAAGTGCCTCACTGTTGCATTGATTTTTAAAGAAAAGGATGGATGAGTTGAAATTACTTTTTTGTAATAAGTTAAGCTTTACCAACATTTATAATATGGACAATTTGAATCCCCTTGAAGTAACAGTTAAGAAAGCACATAAGAAAAGAAAGATCTTTGATTATTGAGAACAGAAAATAAACTTGTACCCTAAAAAGTAAGAGTGCTGACCCAGAATGACATTTGAACTGGGCGTTTACTCAGCGGTTAAGGCTCTGGGTTACTGATCAGAAGGTTGGGGGTTTAAGCCTCAGCACTGCCAAGATGCCCCTGTTGGGCTCCTGAGCAAGGCCCTTGACCCTATCTGATCCAGGGGCACTGTATCATGGCTGACACTGCACTCTGACCCCAGCTTAACTGGGAAATGCGATAAAAAAAAAAAAAAGAATTTCACTGTATATGTGCTATATGTGTATATGTACATTTTAAAAGTAGAACAAGCTAACATAACCACAAATTAGTGGTGAGAACATTTCTTATAAAGGTATACAATTATAAAAAATTTAAGGCATATTTTCTCTCCTCTCTCTTTCTTTTTAATGTGGCACAAATCATATGTAACTATTTGCAATTCCATAGGCCTACTGGACAAATCAGTTACTTTGGAGAAACTATTTCTATTTATCTTATTTTTCAAGGCATTATGTCTGGCTAATTTAATAGCCATACAACTTTCTGGCTCCTGAAACGAGTGTAAATAATGACTGTTTGGGCCTTGAAAGGGAGCAAATTTAGAAACTGAACCGCTTAACAATTTAATTGGTCTGAGGCCACGTCCACATTAATCCGTTTATGTATGAAAAATGTGTTGTCAGTTTCCTAACATCATTGTTGTTCAAAGTATGCGGTTATGGAGAGTATTTTTGAAAGCCTCAGTTTTTGTCACAAAAACACATTCCAGTGTTCATAAGAGTTGTAGACGTAGGGAAATCAATGAATTGATGTACAGTATATACCCTGTACCGTGACCTCTATTGCTGAAATGTTTGACTTGTACTCTTGTTTCCAAAGTTCAAAGAATACTCTTCCGTAAATATTCAGTTCTGTACGTCTAGGAAGAAATTACAGTGTTTGCACTCTTAAATGTTTTTTCATTCAGATGCTTCCCCATGTTTAAAGAGGAAGCTAAAGAACATGGATAAAGGTAACTAAGAATCATCCAATAAGGAAGAGGATTCTATAGAATAAGTGTGTGCATTAACAGTACTGTTTGTGAATATCTACTTTTTCAGTAAGGAATCAGTTACAGTCTGTGGCTAAAGATATCCTACAGAATCAGTGGGTGATGTTCACTTAGGACCCCTGTGGACTTCTCTGACGATCTCAGTTAAAAGCAGCTGCTATCACCAACTAACAGGCAAACGTCCCACCAGCCCCCCACCCCCTACACATACCACACAATTCTAAGGAAAGTTGTGGCTGCATATGTTGCAATGCTTGACTGCCTGCAGAGAATACTGTTAGGTGGTGTCTTTTGTTATCTAATTCTTCTTCCTGCTGTGGCACCCCCTCACCAAAGATGACAATATTATCAGGGAGAACAGCGAAACCACAGTGTGCCATATTGTGAATCTCTCTTACAACACCTTGTGGTAAAATTTGGTATGAGGAACTGCTGTCCGTCCTGAGTCAAGCTGACATAAGCTGAGTCGGCAAGGTTAAAGGTCACACTTTCTTGGAAACATTAACCAGAACTATGATGGATGTTATTTTAAAAGCAGTTGAGTTTTAAAGCAGGGTTAGGCCCAAGCTTTTCAAGATGCGAAGACAAAACCGAAGGCATATCAACATTGAAATCGCCCTTCACTGTAACTCAGATTTTTGCTTCTTTATTATTATTTTTTTTAATCAATATTACACCACAAATGCTGTTGATTGAGCTTAACCCCGAATATCCCTTTAATAGTGGTCTTACATGTCCAGCTATTTAGACAATATGTAATGTGAAAAACCCCAAAATCAATGACATTGATTAAGATTTGCTGCCACTTTAATTGTTAACGATCATCCTAAACAACTGATACGACATTATCGGCCTGGATGCAGCATCATGCAAAAGCAATAGTTTGCAATTTACTGCAGTTCACCAATAGTTTCCATTGCCACTAAAGAGATAACTTATAGTTGTAATTTGGTTAATTAACTTCACAACCCATAGAAAAACCTTTTAAATGTGGAAAATACTTTAATTTTTATTATGAAAGATTTCAGCCCTCAAATAACTTATTCATTATGAGAATCTATTATTATATATATATATATATATATATATATATATATATATATATATATATATACATACAGAAAGCTGCCTTCACATTAAAATCACAATTAAATCAACCAGTCCTGTAAGAGAAAATAAATCTTATTTTGTCTTCCACCTTATATTTCTACAAAAATGGACAGTGAACTTTTTCTTGGTTTCTTGGACTCATTATGCACATTCTTCACCTTGATCACACAATGAATTTTAGCAGTTTCCTGCCAGACAGCGTGTGAACCCAGTTTCTGTTCACCTTATGCTTATCTTTGTAAGTCTGTCCCGACATGGTCTCTTTCCACACACGTCTTGATAAGAGAACAAACTGCATTTGATGTATGTGAGTGCTTTACCGTTAGGACTGCAAACGTGTTGATTAGGCAATCTTCCAAACAATGCTCTGCTTTGTTAAATGATCACCGTCCATTTCAAATGCCAGAATGTCTGAAACATAGCTGGACAGCACATGGGAGCTATTCTAGAGATAGCTAAAAGCAATAGGTATGACTGAAGCCAGGCATTTATACATGGTCTTGGGCTGGTGCCCCCCGTTGACTTTAACAACCACACATTGCCACCACAAACCACATGAAAGCTGTTCCAAGAACAAACTTTCTCTTAAACAAGGAAAGTGTATCTTTGTGAAATTTGCAAAAAAATTTGAAAGTGCAGAATGTAACAGTTTGTAGTGCTGGGTAGATAATTCATACTTTCCTATGCACAAACAATGTCCCATTCTCCCCAAATTATTTACAGTTTATTTCAGTAGGCTTTGTCCAGTGTGTGGTGCATCTCATTTCATTAGCTGAATATATACAAATATGAAATGGATTTTAGATCGAAGTGCAAAAGATGTGCTAAAAGTGTACATGGTTCTAATATAAAATGACTAGTTTATATGTTACAGGCAGGCTAAAGCAAACCTACAGTGTCGTAATCCTGTACATCTGTGTAGAGTTCAGTGGGGCTCGGTACACTAGCCTCATTCTGTATCCTCTAGGTGGCACATTAACCAACTGTCATTCTTCCAGTTCCTCTCCTTGTTCTCTCCTACCCTATTGAAATATAGAACATGAAACACATTTAAAGGGCATTCAAAACACATACATTTTATTCTTATATTATCAGATGTTTGTGCATTGTACAGTCTATAATTGTGCAGTTTCATTTCTTCCTGAGGACATAGTAACTTTTAAATCATTTTGCACAAAGGTGCCTAATATGCACATTAACACACACACACACACACACACACACACACACACACACACACACACATTTAGACTTGTCCCTTCTTTTCTTTAAACAAAAGCAAACATCTGGTTTACAGTGAGGTACTTTCAATAAAAGTAAATGTAGGCAAACAACTCAATGTTAAAAATATAGCCACAAGATGTGAACAATATGCATGTTAACATGATTTAAGTGTAATAAAATCACTTACTAATTTTTTCTATGTAGTTGTATTCAATTTTACAACTTCATTGCCATGGCGACTGAATGCTATAAACCCTGCAATCAGGCAAAAATAATTTAAACAACTTTACAGCTCAAATAGTACATGAGATTAAACAGAAGAATGAATTGTGCTAAAATAAAAAGAGGGTGGGGGGTAATTGTAAAGAATGGGTGTGTTCAAACTATTGACAAAGTAGATCTGTATAGGAGAAAGTATATATAGGAATTTCTGTTTTTCACCATTGTAATCACTTTTTTGCAGTTCCCTTAAAAGTCCTGCAATGTGACAATTAATGTTTTAAAATGCGTTTATAAACAGGTAATTAAATAAAATGCAGACATTAGACAAGAAATAAAAAATGCTGTTGAGATAGTTTAGGTAGCACCTCACACTGCATGTCAACTGCACGTCTGAGTAATAAAAATAAATGTGAGAATTGTATATTCTCTTTGTTGCATTCTGAGGTCAGCGGTCGTAAAGAATGCAGAATTCTGGCCATATGTTGATTTCCCGGGAAAGTCATAAATCACTCCCGTCACCTGAGGGGAGCCGTTGTGTGACTGGGGGGTGTTACCTCCGCACGTGTTAAGGCGGATGTGAGTAGTCTTTTGTTGTGTAACCATCGCGTATATGCCATCGCCATACGTCTCCTTTGCTATAAAGCTAGCCATTATCACTAAATGCAGTCCTTTCTGTCACTATAAAGTCATATATTTTATTATGCAGTTCATTTTATACGCGCTTAACTCGCGCTTTGATACTGTGCCAATGTCTGTTGTAATAGTGTATGTTAAGGGTGTCTGAGAACAGTATGTCCCTGTGCGTATATTACCCGCCAAATCAGACCACAGCTCAACGTGATCTCCTCCCTTTTCTTTCTCTTTTTTTGTAGACACTACTATCGCAAACCAAACACGGGCACCCGGCATTTGTGAACTTGAACACGTGTGAGCCGAAACCCGCCTTGGTTTTCCTGGAATTTTACGGTTCACTGAGTGCACGATCACACCGCCAGAGCACTAGGTCAGCCCTATACTTCTCATGAGTGGCCTTCGGCCACGTAGTCGCTTTTGCGTGAGGAATTGTTTTAAACAACCAGCTACAAACTATAATTAGGCATAATAAAAATGACAGTTTTCATTCAACATTCGTCGGATGAGTTTTGGCGCGAGTTTTCTATCGCGGATGGATACAGCAGTGCGTTGGCCTTTAAAATTAAATGGTCTCCGTTCGTAGCGTCGCCACACCCACCGTCATTCTCGGTTCGCGTGGGTTCTGTCATGCATGGACTGCGGTTTTTAAAGGCTCTTTGAAATAACTTTTAGAAATAACAAGAGAGCACATCCACCTTTGGCTGACATTTCCCAGCATTATCTTGCCGTAGTGTTTGAAGAAAGGTAAGACGTGACTTTATGGCTCTCGTGCATGTGGTCTGCCTGTACCGGCTTCATCCAGAATGATATTGGGCTACTGCGTGAACCTTTAGTCGCTTTCTTTTGCAGGAACTTTAAGCGTGAAATGTGTGTATTTTGAAATTCATGCTTGAAAGTTGCTTCGGTGCAATTTTATTTGTCGTTTAAATTAAACAGAGAATTTAGATTCTCTGTTTTTAATTCATATGCAATATGATATTCATTCTCAGGTTACAAAATCCGCACTTGTGTTCGTTCATGCTGCTAAAATATTTTCCATTTAATACCGTGCAAGTTTATTAGTAATTTACACGTAAGGGCGATTTTGTGTAAGAATAACTGCATTCAGCTACACGTTTTCTTAAGGATCACTAAAGTGTCGGCATTGGTCAGATTCCTTCTGACTTGTTTAAAATGTGTAAATCGCCTCTCCACTTTGGAAACTTGTTCGGAATGAATCCCTCATGAGGGGTCTTTCCAGCTGTTTAGTGACGTCACTTCACTCCGCGTCCGTAACCCCGCCTACAAGGGGCGGGGCCACCATTGTAAACATTAATAAAAAGATGCGCTTGCCGGGAAAACTTTACAAATCGGCAGTGCTCGAAAACAACGCTTCGCAGGCCGGTAGACACATGCTTATCAGCCTCGAAAGGGAATATACTTTTGGAAATATCGTATTTCACATTTTCAAGGATTCTGCTCTTGGTTCTGACAGGTTCCGAAGATGTTGCAGGATTGTTCTCCGTCGCACGACTGGCTTTGCGAGTCCGAGCCGCTGCTTTTTGACGACGAGTTTTGCCAGAGTCTCATGAAGGACTTGCAGTCCATCCCCACGCCGCCTCAGTCCCCTCCGATGAAATCGGGGTATGGAAAGTCTCTGTCCACCGTGGATCAGTTGGAGTTAGTATCCGAACTTTTAATGGAAGATAGCGACTTTCTCCGTCTGGACTGGAATTGTGATTTTACCGGCGCAAGCATCGCTGCAGCCGCAGCGGCGGACGACCCGCTCTCGGAAGACTGCCTGTGGCACACTGACGGAGATAAACCGAACGAGGATAAACTGGCATCGGTCCTCTCCACGAGTCCCTTGCTCTCCGATATTGACACTCAGATATTTGCCGAAATCGCCGGCTCTACGCTGGATTGCCACATTGTGGCGCTCGCTTGCCAGGCTTTGGAGAGTGAGGATTTACCCCTGGACAGCCAGGAACTGATTGAGTCAACATCTGATTATGGTTCACTGTCCAATGGAGGAGAATCATCTACAAGTGATTCTGGTGAGTCTTCGCTTTATTTTGAATGTTTACAGTCAATGCAACTCCTTATATTATGAGTGTGTGTGTGTGGTTTTGTTAGTACTAAAATAGTCGAATGGCTTCTTTTCCACTGAATCAGTGCATGATTATAACTCTTGTATTATTCTTGTTTAACAGAGGAGGAAATTGACGTTGTGACGGTCAGGCGGTCGAGTACACTAACACGGTCGCAACACCAGCAACAGTTGGAGGAAACCCGCCAGGATCAGCAGCGTGCTCTCAAGCGCTGTCACTTTGAAATTCAACAACAGCATAACTACGCCGCCCCGCGGCCCGCCTCTCCGCCTCCCCCGCCCTCTCCTTGCGCCGCCGCCCCTCTCAAACGCTCCCGAGCGGCCGGAGAGTCCCACCGGAACGCGCACAGTTCAGGGCGCTCTCGCACCCTCGCATCTCGGCAGAGTGCGGACACCGAGGACGAGGAGGAAAAACGGCGCACACACAATGTAATGGAGAGGCAAAGGCGCAACGAGTTAAAGAACTGCTTCCTCAGGCTACGGGATAATGTCCCTGAACTGTCCAGCAATGACAAAGCTTCGAAAGTCGTCATATTGAAGCGAGCAAAAGAAAGCATCAGGAATCTGGAATCTGAGAGTCAGAGACTTGCTCAGAAGAGAGACAAACTTAGACAAAGGCAAGAACAGCTGAGAGCCAGACTTGAACGGCTCAAGAGATTGTGAATGTCTGAGACCAAACTTTGCCAGTTTGGGCACCAGATGACCGACCGCAATGGAGGCGCTGCAAACTTGCAGATCTTGTGACTGGCTGTAAAGAAAAGACCTCAGATCTCTGAGGATATTCAGGATTTGTCTGCTGTTTGTTTGTTTAGAAACACGCATGGTCAATGCAACAAATGTTCTCAGTGGCGTGACTTCGCTCTGACAAAATCTTGTTCTTGAGACTTAATATAAACATTGTTTCATATACTGTATGTTTGAAGAGTAATTGCCAGTTAACAGCCAAATAGTTAGGCAAATAACTCTAGATTGTCATCATACATTCTACCTTTTTGTTGGCATACATGCGTGTTGTGTGGTTTTTTTTTCTTCTCCATTTCGTAATATTTTGGGCTGGATCCAAATTTTTTATTTTTTTAAGGTTGGATGTAATTTATGTATGATTACATTTCCATAGGGCTTAAGTTTGCGTTCAGTGTTGCTGTTCAAACTGGAATGACTAAATCGGATTTAATGCATAGTTTGTCATGTTGAGGGAATCACACTCGTTTTTGGCTCCATGTGTCTTGTATTTCCTCTGTATTGTGTGTTTCCAATAATTTGTTTTTTTTGTTTGTTTTTTTTTTAAATATCTACCTCTACCAGGAATAAACCTGGCTATTTTATTGCCTTCATAATGGCAACTATATAGAACATTTAGGTTTTTTTTCCTCATGTAAATACCTCTTGTTAATTATGTATCATAAATTATTTAGGCTTTTTCTTTAGGTGCATTTGCAGGTTTTGGGGAAAAAAGTTTTTGTTCTTTTTCAGCTGCACTTTGATTTTATAAAGTAATAAAGAATAGGCAAGATAACATGTTTAGTGGTAAGAATTTACTTTTTTTTTATTTGCACAATATTGCTTAAACCATAAGAATAAAAACATTTTAGAGGAAGTAGAGACTTAAAGGTGTGTTTTTTTTTAGCAAGTAACATTTTTGGTACAAAGGTATTTTGGGAGTTGCACAAGGCTAAAACCTTTGAAGAAAAAGAATGTCAGTTGTGATGTAATTCAGGTAAGGGGGTGGTTAGTTGTTATTTGTTTAAAGTCTAAAGGGCTTGATTGCAGTGGGTCAATAAAACAATACGAATACCAACTTTGCTTGCTTGTTAACATATTATGCATTGATGAAACATCTTTACAAAAACTAAACCTATGCATTCAGACCTTATATAATCAACTGGTTTCTGAAACGGTTCAGGTTTCATACAAGTTAAGCTCAATCGACAGCACTTTTGGCATAACATTTATTTAAAAAATAAAATAAAATCACAGTTAAAGTGATTCACTTATAGTACAATAGAAGTGAATGGGGCCAATCTGTTAATGTTAAATACTGTTTCAGTATAGACACAAGATATAAACAAAATGTGTGTTAACATGGTTTTATTGTACTAACCATTTCTGTGTCAAGTTATATCCAATTTTGTTGCAATGGTGATGCGTTGCTGCCTTAAGTGCCTCACTGTAACCTTAATTTTTGCGTTTTTTAAAGAAAAAAAAGGGGCGAGTGATCGACATAATGCAACAAATGCTGTTGAATGAGCTTAACTTGAATTGAACCTGGAATATTCCTTTTAAAGCAGTAGATAATTTCTAAACTTAATATCATCTACTCTTTTCCACCACAAACTGCAATGAAAACACTCAAAAACAAAATGGCTATATGGGCATATACAGTATCATTATATAGTTGACAATTATCTGAATGAATATTTGAAAGTCAAATTCCTATAGTATTCAAAAACCACTGATGCCAGAGGCACTTGGGTACATTTTGACTTACTGCCCTAGTTGGCACATTTGATGATTAGCATTAATTTCATTAAATGCCTGAGAACATTTTTGCACACAGTCTTTACCCCAAAATAAACCTGACAGGAGGATCAGGACACTGACACAAAGTGGAAGGGGTTTATTTTGTGGCAATTACTGGCTTGACTGTACATCATCCTGATTATTACACACATTTTTATACCAATTAAATAAATAAATAAATAGACATCTAACATTGATTTGTTCATATGAGCATAAAGCAACTATATAGTCTCACGAAGACTCGTCCGAGATTGCAATATCGTATAACCTCTCTGCTTTCCAAAATATATTTTCCTATTAAAATAATGGTTTGGTTTAGGGTTTGTTTAAGGAGTTAGACTTTATGGTTAGGTTTAGGTTTGTGGTTAAACGTAGGAAAAATCATGATAAGGAATTAATTTGTTCATTAATTTTACTTCTTGTGTTTTTGTACAAGCCAACTCGTACAATTTTGCCATCTTGTCCTATTATCACGCCTTGGTCAAACGACCAGGTTGTAAAGCAACTATTGTTATTTTGAATTTTGAACCATCAGTGCTCTGAAACGTTAGCTGTATGCATAAGGAAAACAACAAGCCACGAGTCTTAGACTTGATCATTATTGTTTCTCTTAAAACAGAACACAAAAGGAAGAACAAGCCATGCCATTGACAGCAATGGTTTTGCAACAAGAGTTAGAATGGGTTTTAGACCTCCATCACTTTCATCTTTTGTGCTAAAGCCTGTTGGGCTTGTCTCCTGCCAATCTACATTGTAAAGTCTGCATTCAGCCTTTAAAGATGTAAATGTGCTGTCATTCAGACAACTGGCCCCTGAAATTTCTAGAGTTCTAGACGTAGAGGTGCTAAAGCAATAGGGTTCAATACGAGATTTAGAAAACAGTTTCGATCATACAACTGTTTATTCCTTAAAAGGGATTCTTCACCTAAAAACACAAATTCTGTCATCACTTGTCACCTTCATGTTCTAAATCTGAATTATTGTCTTTCATCCATCTAACACAAAAAGCGATGTTTGACAGAATGTTAATGTTATTAAAGTTAAAGGCCAACCATTTAATTTAACAGGTGAATGTTGTAAATGTTAAGATCAACAGTTGTGTAAGTTCAACACACACACACACACACAGGTTAGCGCATGTTCAGCTTGTACCTCAAGGCAGTTCTGTAGGAAGGAAAACATCTTGACAAGAAGGATTCATAAAGGTTTCAAAAGATCATCTTTAAAACAGAGTCTTCTGAGAACATATGGAATCACCTCAGGTGTGATCCCAAATGATTGAAGAATATAATGAAAAGAGATACCATCTGTTTACTTTAGCCTGTGATATGACTCGTATCAGCATAGTTTTTCTTTGAGAACTGGTGCTGCTGCTACTATCTGTTGAAAAAATTATCAAAGGAACAATCCTTAGAAGGTAGTGGGAAAATCGTTTCATTACGTCATATATAATCTAGCAATTCATTGTGCAGCCTTTAAAGCAATTCAACATTAGCCTTTAGATCGAACAAGTATCAAATATACAAGCTGTTTGAGAGAATACTCAGTTTTCAGAGCTATAATATAGGCAAAGGATGACTACTTCAATACCAAAATATAAGGATTCACAAATTTCCTCCAACATTCCCAAACTCTTCTTTTCCTCACCCTTATTTATTCAGATCAGATTTGAGATCTGAGACAAACAAAATGAAACTTTCTTTTTTTGCAAACCTGTAAGGTACTATTTGGATTCTTTCCCCCATTTATTTCAAACCTGTGTGAAAATGGTTTTATCAGCATTTTAATTGTAGCAGACTTTCGCCTGTTGGTCAGACGTGGATTGACACTGTTGTGTTTGTTTAATCATAGAAGTGTCTCTGACCATATGTTCACTCACAGGAAGGTGGCAAGAGACAGGAGCCATGTTTGCACTGGAACAGTTCACTCCATTCTGACAGTCATAAAGACATGAAAGTAGATTTAAGAGCTGAAAACCTATGCCTCTGTAAGATCATTCAGCATAAAGGTATTCAGCTAATTCATACATGCAATAATTCATGCCAAAAAGATAATGTGACACAAACAATGATAAGCATCTCCCCGTAACATGCTAATCATGATGTTGTAATGCACATATAAGAAAACGTTAACATAAGGTGATACCAGGTTTACATTCACATTATTATTTTTTTTTCTGATTAGGGCAATATTCTGGTTGAACCTTTATTCTAAAAAGTTTGTAAATGTCCCACAGCTATTGAAATAATTGTGGAGATACATTATATCCTCACCATAATCTAAATATTAATCTATATATTGTTATTCTCTTCTGGAAATACTGCACATGCGTTGTCTTGGAGAAATTCAATTAACTCATTAATTCTCATTAAAGAGAACGGTGAATTACAAATACAGGCCATGGTGTTTGTTTCAGTGTTTTTAAAATGTCCGTGAAAAAATTTGATCTCACTCCAAAAATGTTTCTTCAATAGCTTGGCTTTTCACAATTGTCTGTAACTAATATCACTCAATATTACGTTTGGGCGAAGGTATAAATTAATGGATATTTTGAAAAAGGTATTTAAAAAAAAGCTAAAATTCAGATTAACACATGCACATGTTAATTTTACGATGTTTCTGATTAATATCAGAATATTGAGCATTTCTCTTGAACATTTAAATGCATGAAATTACTTTTAAAAACAAATTGCAGGAATAAACTTGGATTCGCTTTGAGGAACACTTAGAAAATGATGACTATGAAGTATGCGATCAGAGCATTTTACTTTTAACACACGCACAATTAGAAAATAATTATCTTCACTGATTTTCTACAAGTATTCTATAAGTGATTGACACATAAAATTGCTTTTTGAGGGGTATCAGTCACAGAAGTGCTCCAGGGTGGGTACAAAAATGCAAAATAGCCTTGGGGTCAGAGTTAGGATCCATGTGCTGGAAGTTTATTAGAACACAAGCAAACAATCCAAATCAGCAGGCAAATAGATTTAGTCAGTATGCAGGTGTTATAATCCAAAAAGACAGTCCAACAAGGTCAACAAAACAAAGGGGTATCCAAAAAGCAGTAGATCCAGGAAAACAGACAATGGTCAAAACATGCAAACAATCAGCAATAGCAACGGAATAACGCTTGGTAAGGCAGGGTGAACTGGCATTACTTCGCAACGTGACAGTGGAAACAGCATGTTATTAATATAGTTCAAACAGGAAGTAACCAATGAAGAAACAGTACAGAGTTAGTATTCGGGAGAGGGCTCCCTCTGGTGGTTGGTAGGAGGGGAGACAACCTCGGATGTTATAGGTCCGTAACCCTCCCAGTCCACCAAGTATTGCATCTGGCTCCCTCGTTGTCTTGAGTCCATGATCTCTCCAACCATATACGCTGGGGCTCCATCTACCTCAGTGGAGGTGGAGGCACAGAATCCTTCATTCCAGAGACAGATGCCGGGTGGACGGGATTCAGCAAGGACACATGGAAGGAAGGAAGGAGAGATATGGAGTTAGCAGGAAGCTCTAAACGGTAAGTAAATGGGTTTATTTGACAGATAATTCTGAAAGGACCCACATTCCTTGGACTGACCTTCCTGCTGGGTAGCCACAACTTGATATCCCTTGTGGACAAACAGACCCTCTGTCCCAGCTGATAGTTGGGTTGGGGACCATTCAGCCTGGAAGCGTTGAGCTCGGACGGCTCGCTGTAACCGGACATGTGCGCTGTCCCACACCCTCTCACTTCGCCTAATCCAATCGTCCACCGCTGGCACCATAGAAGGTTTTCCTGACTAAGGGAACATCGGGGGTTGGTAGCCCAGCATGCATTGGAAGGGGTTAGACCCGTAAATGTCTGTGAGGGAGTTCTGTGCATATTCGACCCAGGGCAGGAAGTCACTCCATTTCTCCTGTTCACGGCTACAATAGCTTCAAAAGTATCTGCCAATCTCTTGATTTAGACATTTCACCTGTCCATTGGCCTGAGGGTGATAACCAGAGGTGAGACTCACATTAATGTCCAACTGTTTGCAGAACACCTGCCAAACTCGTGACGTGAAATGTGAACTTCAATCAGACATGATGTCCTCTGGAAATCCATAGACCCTAAAAACTTGGTGGAACAAAGGGTTAGCAGTTTCCATGGCAGTGGGTAAACCCTTGAGAGGGACAAGTCTACATGATTTCGAAAATCGGTCAATGATTACCAGAATGGTAGTATATCCATTGGAGTTTGGCATGTCCGTGACAAAGTCGATGGACAGGTGAGACCATGGTCTTTGAGGTATGGGCAGTGGTTGAAGCAACCCCATGGGCAGTTCTCTGGGGGTCTTGGATGATTCAGTATCTGAGTGGTCGTGAAGGTTGGTTTGAGGAAGATGAAGGCCTGGTATGCAGCATCGTTCCATGGCAATTTGCTTGGCTTTCTCTTGAGCCATGATGTGAGTGGTGGTGCAATGGTACTGTAATTTCTAATGAAACGGTGATAGAAGTTGGCAAAGCCCAGGAACCGCTGTAGTTCCTTGAATTTAGTAGGTCGAGGCCATTCGGTGACAGCAGTTACCTTTGAGACATCCATCTGTTGTTGATATGTTGTTCAAAGTTTTGTGAGTAGATGAGGATGTCGTCAATGTAAGCCACCACACAATGATTCAGTAAGTCTCTGAATATCTTGTTGATGAAAGACTGGAAAACCAAGGGGGCATTAGCAAGTCCATACGGCATGACCAAATATTCATAGTGCCCCCTGGTGGTGATGAATACAGTCTTCCACTCATCCCCTTGTCGGATCCTGACAAGGTTATAAGCACTCCTAAGATCCAGTTTGGTATAGATCTTGGCTTCACAGAGTTTTTCAAGGGCTGAGGGGATAAGTGGCAATGGGTAACGATATTTTATTGTGGCAGAGTTCAGACCTCCATCCTTTTCTACGAAAAAGAAACATGCAGCAGTGGGAGGTGGAGGGACGAATGTAACCGGAGGAAAGGGCTTCCTCAATGTAATTCTCCATGTCTAGGGTTTTGGGCTGTGACAATGCATAGGCCTTGCTTCTCGGTGGAGCTGTATTGGATAGAAGTTTAATGGCACAGTCCGATGGACGATGAGGAGGAAGTTGTGTAGCTTTAATCTTGCTAAACACTTCACTGAACTCTGCATACTCCTTGGGAATCATGGTCTCCTTCTGCAATTTAGGGCTCTCTATACTGGTGATAAAGCAAGGCCTGGAAACAGTAACATGGAGACAATGTTCATGACAAAAACTTGACCAATGTGTGAGCTCACCTTGGTTCCAGGATATCGAAGGGTCATGGACGGCCAGCCAGGGATGACCCAGGATAAGAGTGTGATTGGGTGAGTTGATGACATATAGTGATATATTTTCAACATGAAAAAGTCCAATCTTGATGGTCATCGGAACAGTCTGTTGGGTTATGCCAGTACCAATTGGTGCGTTGTCCACAGTGGTGATGATAAGCTTAGGAAAGCATTCAGTGGTGGGTATGTTGAGTTCTGTACAATCCCTTGATTAATGAGATTAACAGCAGCCCCAGAATCCACTAATGCTGTAACACATCTTACATGATCACCAATGGAGAATTCTATGGGATAGAGAAAATTATGTGAGGTGGGTGATTTAATATTCATAGAACTCACGTGCTGCCTTGACTCTGGGAACCTTGATTTCTTGTGTGGGCATACAGCATTGAGATGGCTTGGTGAACCACAGTAAAAGCAAAGGTTTTCGTTGCATCGTCGTTGGCGTTCCTCCATGGAAACACGAGTCTGAACAACATGCATGAGTGATACAGTGAATGTCTGGGCCAGTTCTGAGTCTGTAGAATCCGGGGTGAAATGTAACGGAGGCCGTGAAACATTCTGAAGCAGGTCATCAATCTTGATGGCCATAGTGATATATTTAGAAAGATTCATACCTTCACCCTTGCAGGATAGTTCCATGCTAATTTTCAGGTTAAGCCCTTCGCAGAAAAAAGTCTTCAGAGCGACATCATTCCACCCACTCTGAGCCGCTAGTGTCCTGAAAAGAACTGCATAATCCACTGCTGATCGATGACCCTGGCGAAGATGAAGTAGCTGAAAAGAGATATCTTGACTGCCTGCTGGTTACACGAAGACTTTGTGGATTTGTTGAAAAAAGTAATCAAATGAAACCTGGATTGGAGTATCTTTATCCCAAACAGCGTCGGTCCAATCGAGAGCTTTGCCGGTAAGCAGTGTCTTAAAAAGAAAATTTCCTGCCATCTTGATCAAACGATTCAGGCTGATTTAAAAAAAATACCTCACATTGTCGTTAAAAAAAAACCTGGCATTTTCAGCAGAACCATCAAACTTATCAAGGAGAGCAAAGCTTACCGGTTTAGCATGAGGAGCTGGCAGTGAGTGAATGTATTGTGTCAAGCATTCGTTGGCAGCTCGTAGGTTGTTCAGCTGGTCTTGGTAACCCCTTAATACCTCGCACTGGTGCGTGAATGCGGCCTGGAGCTGTGAAACTTCTGCATGAAGTTTCCATGTTAGGTGAAGTATTCTGTAATGAACTGGCCATAGAGACGGTGTTGGGATCCATGTGCTGGAAGTTTATTAGAACACAAGCAAACAATCCAAATCGGCAGGCAAATAGAGGTAGTCGTTATGCAGGCGGTATAATCCAATAAATCAAAAAGACAAAACAAAGTGGTATCCAAAAAGCAGTAAATCCAGGAAATTGGCAATGGTCATAACATGCAAACAATCAGCAATAGCAATGGAATAACGCTTGGTAAGGCAGGGTGAACTGGCAATACTTCGCAACGTGACAGTGGAAACGACATGGTATTTATATATTTCAAATAGGAAGTAAAAAAATGAAGAAATGGTACAGAGTTAGTATTTGGGAGAGGGCTCCCTCTGATGGTTGGTAGGAGGGGTAACAACGTCGGATTTTACAGTTACATGGACAAGTGATTTTTTTTTAAGTGGTAGACAAGGGCAGGTGTGAGAGCTGTTTGAGACAAGGATACACCCTCTAGGGAGTGTTGGGGGGGACAGTTCAGGGTGCATGTGGGAAGCTAGGAATGTATTTCAGGGACAGTTTCAGGTTAATGTATGTGTGTGAGTGTTCATGTTTGCTTTGGCGCATGATTTATGATGACATTACACGAAGAAACCACAAGACTAAAGCTAGTATATTCCAAAGCACTTCCCGGTACTCACAAAACAGCACAGCTGTACTCAAATGGATATTCCAACATAGAGTATATTTAAATTGTATTTAATCTATTAAATAGGCCATTAGCCCTGCTTCAGAGCAATTATTATAAGAAATTCTTTGCTCATGAAATTTTAATTCTGTCAATATTTATTCACCCTCATATCATTCTATACCCATGTGCTCTGTCTTTTCAGTAGAACAAAAAATATAAATATTTTTTAATTTTATAATAGTTTTAATCTTTATACAACAATTTGTAGTAACTAAGGCACAGGTGCAGACAAAAATGTGTTGCTATAAAAGTTCATATTCACTGAAAGCGTTCCCTTCTGCTGCAGTTCCTAAATCTCGTTAATTCTGCGTATTTTAACTGAGGCAACAACATAACATGTCTGAATGAGATTTCAGAGCTTCAGTGGTGGGGAAGATTATCATTTGCAAAGGTTCATATAGTGACAATTTACCTTTTTTGCGCACATAAAGCATAAAATGCTGTTTTGTCAAGTCTCTTATTGGCCTATATGTACACTAAAGTGGCTGAACACAAAGGAGCTACATAGAACCAACTTGATTGTGAATCTTTTTCACTGTTAAAAGCTTTTGTTTTAAGAATAAAGTGTTTGGAAAAAATGGAGTGCAACAAGGCTCACTCCTTGGCCTGCTGTTGTTTCAATTTCATCAACAATAGAACTAGTTTATAAAATGTGTTTTATACAAATAACTTTAGGTATCTAAAAAGTAAAAGGCCTGACTGCCACATATTTAATTACTTGAAAACATAGATGAAGAATACATGGACCATTCAGTGATTGTTACTGAATTAGCAGGGAGTCAAAATAGCACAACATCTCTTCAATAACACAGCCTAGAACACTTAAATTATCAATTCAGAATCAACTAAACCTCTTTGTCCAAACAATTAGCTGATTTGAGGAATTACCAGCACTTCACTGCAATCTTGATCTTAAAGTGTTTGCATCTTAATCCCAATCTAAGTACACAATTTGTAGTTTAATTGCAGATCCTACCTTTACTTTACTTTTTACATTTTTTGACAATTTCATGTAATAATTGGATTTAAAGTAATTTAAAGTAATTATATATCCATTATATATATATATATATATATATATATATATATATATATATATATATATATATATATATATTGCAGCATAATGACACTGATATACAGTACATAGCTATTTTCAGAAATAAAGGAACAGTTTACCCAAAAATGAAAATTCTGTCATCATTTACTCACCCCCATGTTGAACCATCTTCTTTGCAAAGGAATAAAGTCCACAGGTTTGGAACAACATGGTGGTGAATAAATAATATTTCGGGGAAGTATCCCTTTAATTGTGAGTAATAAAGGCCTATTTGTACTCCTGCATCAAACTAACATGAACCTCTTCAAAAATGTATCTATGCGTTGTGTCGACGCAGACCACAACAGCTGTGAATTTTTAACCAGAGACAGCCCCCCAGGATGATTACAAGGATATGGGATTATTAAGATTAAAATCATTGTAATATCTATGCATCATGTAACATTGTATTTGGACCTGTGACCATTAAAGCAACTGTCTCAGGAGCATCTTTTTTTTCTTTTTTTATTCTGTTTGTGTTTCGTGAAGTTACAAGTGGAACGTAACAATAGATATCTGTTTACGTCTTATAAACTCTAAAAGCTTTTTCTCCAGCCCTTTACTTGATATTAATTTGGTATGTAAGTGAAATTATATGTTTTTATTATGTTTCTACTCGCAAACCTTTCCGATTGGCACAATGATTTGACCGTAAATAATCATATATCATAAGTTATGGTAACAGAACATTTCAAATTAGTCAGCAAATTAAAATGCACATGGTAATAGCTGGTAATGGTAATATTGCCTGTATGCATTTTAAAGTCTTTAAAATTACACCCGTTTTGTGTTATTCAGATGAGTAGTTATTAATAAATTTGATGGTTCCTTTTTCAGCACAGAATGTCTAAGGCATGACACAATATATATGTTTTATTATTTAAGCGACTCATGAACAAGTTAACAGTCATTTTGACTGTGCACTCACAAACAATGCAGACACACCATCGCAGAGCTATAAATGCAAACCAATGCGTTGGTCACTACGCGGAGCAACCGCGATAGATACGATGCAGAAGTACAGTATTGTCTTAAGTGGTAAAGAATATACTGTATGGTAGCTTATTAGTGATGTTTACACTTCAAAATTACTGAATTTGTGACTTTTTGTTTTTTTACTGTCAAATCAAACTAGTACAAACACACACACTACACTTTATGACCTTGCTTTTAAAGGGCCATGGACCTTTTGGTCAAAGATCACTAATCCCGGAGAGATGAGCAAACGGGTGAACAGAGGTTTTAGGGTCACCCCCTAATGAGACTTAATCCCCCAAAGGTTAAAGGTCATAGTGTATCCACTTTCCTGAGCATAAGAAGGTTCATTCTTTTGTGGATGTTAAACCTGTTTTTATTCATGTCATTAGAGAATAATGGGAGCCCAGTCACAGTAAGAGAACTGCCAGGGTAATTAGGCATATAAATTGATAGGGTGTCTCCGAAACACTAATGGCATTTATATGGATTACTTTTAAAGGGATAATTTGCCCACAAATGAAAATTCAGTTATCATTCACTCATCTTTATGTCAAACCTGAATGACTTTTTATTTTTCGAGTGAAAAATTATTAAAAAAATATGCAGTGAAAGTAAGTGGTGACTGATACTAACATTCTGCCTAACATCTTTCCAAAAAATAAAGAGAGTCCTACTGGTTTGGAACCATGAAATTATAAAATTTTTGGGTGAACTATATGTGCATTTTTTGTAAGTATTATTTAACAAAGAATTGATGAGACAAGGTTTAGACATGTTAGATGTTTTCCAAAATATATTTCTTTATATGTAAAATGCTGTTTAACTGGATCCTGTTGAGTTGCACTAGTAGCACACATTTACATTCACAAAACAACTTAACTTTTTATAAACTGCTCCACATTTCAGCTCTAAAACTGAGAAGAGAGGGGGTGAACTGTTGTTCATGCTGCCTATCAAGAAAAGAAGGAATTGTAAATCATAGAACTTTACAAGATCTTACATTGTTATAGGGGCTACTGGGCACCTCTCACTCCAGCATGAGGCCTTTCCTCGGGCCGTTTCCTACACTATAGGGGGCTTCACACTGAGCTTCTGTAGGTGTGTGCGCCTGTCCATCCATCCATCCATCCATCCATCTGTCTGTCAACTTAACCTCTTTGTCTAAAGAAGTTAGGAAGTGAGGAATTACCATCTTGTTACTGTCATAACCTCTGTTACCTGATGGAGGGAACAAGATTTGTGTTGATGTAGTGACACTTGGGGGTACTCTTGGGAGCCCCAAACACCTCTAATCTTTGAGAAAAAGCCAATGGGAATTGGAGAGTGGAATTTGCATGCCACTCCCCCGGACATATGGGTATAAAAGGAGCTGGCTAAATCACTCATTCAGGTTTTGCGGCGAGGAGCCGAGACAGGGTCCCGGACATTTCAGCGGGTTGCTCAGCATTGTGGCAAGAGGGACACAACATCTCATCTCAATCAGGGAATGGAGGTTATGATAGTAACCAAGACATTCCCTATCTGTCACTCACTCGATGTTGTGTCGATGTAGTGACATTAGGGGTCCCTATACGAAATGCAACAACCAGCTGAACTACATTACATGGACTGGTGGTGCAGGTGCAGGTAGACCACTGCATGCCTCATAGCAAGTGCACCCGGCCCCCGCGTAACCTCTCCCAACGCCCCACGAATGTCGTACGGCCCCTCTCACCCAGGGGACATCACAAACTCATATCGGGGACAGGTCATTGCATACCAGAGTGGGCAGTGGGAGGATTTCCGGGAAGCAAACAGGTCTACCTGTGCTTTGCCGAATCGACTCCAAATCAGCTGGACCACCTGGGGTGGGGTCTCCACTCTCAGCTGAGCATCGTCTGCCACAACAGTGTGTCCGCTGTAGTGGTGAGGCTGCCCAGGAAGTGAGAGGCCCACAGCAACCTCAGCCGCTGCTGACTCTAAAGGAGGAGATGGCGGGCGAGTTACGACATGCGAGAAGAGCGTACGCCGGCTTGGCGATTTATGTACGCTACTGTTACTGTGTTGTCCCTCTGGAACACTTTGACCACTTTGCCATGGGCATATTCTCGCAATAAGAACATCAACCATCTACAAATGCTGCCTCAGTGTGATCACTGCCCAGACACGTGAGGGAGCGCCCGTGACCGACGGAGGTGGAGAGATAACGACCACATCCAGGAATCACACAAAGACGGAAAGGCATCTTTATAAAGATGCTTCTTTAAAAAGACATTCAACGTCAATGTGTGTGCTTTAATAGAGAAAATATACTCTTTAGCAGGAATATACACTCTTTTAGCGCTGTCGAAGCTAGTTAAATTATACTACCATATTGATACTTTAGATACCCTAACCCAACCCCCAGTCCTACTATGGCAAGCCCTTTTGGCATTTAATCATGTCAAGCATACAGTTGAAGTCTGAAATTTAAATACGCCTAAGCCAAATACATAAAAAAAAAAAATTACAATTCCTGACATTTAAATGTAGAAAACATTCCCTGTCTTTTGTCAGTTAGGATCACTACTTTATTTTAAGAACGTGAAATGTCAGAATAATAGTAGAGAAACATTCCTGGTCAGAAGTTTACATACAATTTGTTAGTATTTAGTAGCATTGCCTTTACATTTTTTTACTTTTTACATTTTAACATTTTGGGTAGCCTTCCACAAGCGTCTCACAATAGTTTGCTGAATTTTGGCCCATTCCTCCTGACAGAACTGGTGTAACTGTGTCAGGTTTGTTGGCCTCCTTGCTTGTACATGCATTTTCAGTTCTGCCCACCATGTTCTATCAGAATGAGGTCAGGGCTTTGTGATGGCCTCTCCAGTACATTGACTTTGTTGTCCTTAAGCCATTTTGCCACAACTCTGGAGATATGCTTGGGGTCATTGTCCATTTGGAAGACCCATTTGAGACCGAGCTTTAACTTTATGGCGGTTGTCTTGAGATGTTGCTTCAATATATCCATATAATTTTCCTTCCTTATGATGCCATCTATTCTGTGAAGTGCACAGAATTCTATTCTGTGAAGTCTCCCTCCTGCAGCAAAGCACTCCCACAGCATGATGCTGCCACCCCCATGCTTCACAGTTGGAATGGTGTTCTTAGGTTTGCAAGCCTCACCCTTTTCCCTTCAAACATAACAATGGTCATTATAGCCAAACAGTTCCATTTTTATTTAATCAGACCAGAGGAAATTTCTCCAAAAATATGATCTTTGTCCCCATGTGCACTTGCAAACTGTAGTCTGGCTTTTTTATGGCGGTTTTGGAGCATTGTATTCTTCCATGTAGAGCAGCCTTTCAGGTTATGTCAATATAGGACTTGTTTAACTGTGGATATAGATACTTGTCTACCTGTTTTCTCCAGCATCTTCACAAGGTCCTTTGGTTTTGTTCTGGGATTGATTTGCACTTTTCACACCAAACTACATTCATCTCTAGACAGAATGTGTCTCCTTCCTGAGCAGTATGATGGCTGCGTGGTCCCATGGTGTTTATACTTGTGTACTATTGTTTGTACAGATGAACATGGTACCTTAAGGCATTTGAAAATTACTCCCAAGGATAAACTAGACTTGTTGAGGTCAACAATTTTATTTCTTTAGTCTTGGCTGATTTATTTTGGACCCACTGGACTTGTGATATAGTGAATTAAATGTGAAACAATCTGTCTGTAAACAATTGTTGGAAAAATTACTCATGTCATGTACAAAGTAGGTGTCCTAAATGACTTTCCAAAACTATAGTTTGCATTAAATATGTGAAGTGGTTAGAAAATTAGGTTTAATGACTTCAAATTAAGTATATGTAAACTTCTGACTTCAACTGTATAACATTCTATAAACAGCCTGTTGTGTAGCCACTATTGTGTGTGCAAAAAAAAAGAAAAGTAGGCAGTGCTTCCTATTGTTTGTCTATCAGTGTGTGTGTTCCCAGGATTTCTCTGGGTAGCTAATAGCTTATGACAGCCTGGGGTCTCGCCTTGTCAGCCCTACCTGCAGGGGTCTTGCCCAATGCCTCTTCAGGGTAATTGTTCTGCCCCCTACAACCCCCTTCTCAGGCTTTAATCCCTTCCTCCTGGAATGCTACAGAGGGTCAAGGTGTGTGAGAAGAAGAGGGGGAGAAAGAAAGGGTGTGGATGAAAGAGGAAAAGAGAGCGAGCGAGGGAAAATCTTGCTGGTTTAAACCAGAAGCATTATGCCCATTCATGCACGTGCCAGCCTCAGAGTTTTGAGGCAAGTGGAATTGGAATGAGACTTTAAAATAAATAAATAAAGATTTATTAAATATATATATATATGTACTCTGTATATATACTGTGTGTGTGTGTGTGTGTGAGTGTGTTTGTGTTGCTTTGAGAAATAAGTATTATTTTATTGTTGAGTGAACTAACCTCTTTAATTCAGTCATTAACCCAGCCGCAATTTCACTCCAAATCCGTAAGTCAGTTTCACCCTTCCATTCAACATAAACGTTGCAATTTTGCTTGATTTATTAAACATAACTCGTTAAATTCGGTTTGCACCTAAGTCTCCTTAAAGCTTAATAAAAACTCTATCTAGACTAATACATCTTCTATTTAAGATATTTATATTTGCTATGTGGTTACATATTTATTGTACATGAATAACAGTTACTGTCTTATTTTATCTTGGGCACCAACAGAGCCAGGACTGCGACTAGTGCCCCCTCGAGAATTATAAAAAAAAAAAAGGTGCATGATGACCCTGGGTAAAACTACTTTTAACCACATGTCACTCGTAATCACCTTCAGCACTGTCAATATTATCTAAGTCCTGGCTCACCACCTCAGGGGTACATCTAACATTCTGCCAAGAAACCAACTGAAGAACTTTGAGAATGTTACTGTTACATAATGTTATTGCATATGTTATAGGTGTGACTTACATGAAAGAAATGTAATTATAATATAGGCCTATGCCTTATCTGTATATTGGAGTTGTGTCCATATGAACATTAGACCCGATATCTCCTCACAGAACTGGTTTAATTTGTACATTTACAGCACAGTTAAACTATTTTGGGTTAAGGGTTGATACAATCTGCTTTCTCCTTGCATAAACAGAAAAGGGTCAATTTTAATTGAATTTATTTATGACAATATTGTCAAACCACCAATACAAATAACAGAAAAATGTGTCAGTAATGGTAATAAAAACTAGATTTTTACACTTTCTGAAAACTGTGGTGCTTGTGTGTACAAAACCTGCTGCCACAGTGCTAGGGTCCTGTCAGGGCATTACTATGTGGTTGCTAAGTTGTTGCTAGGATATTCTTGGTGGTTGCTAGGCAGCTGCTTAGTGTTATCTGAAAAGTTATAGCACCTCTCCAAAACAAACTGCACAATCTTAACAAGCACCACCAATAATAATAAAAAACAAGCACAACGTTGAAAAACAAAAAACAAAAGGAAAGAAAACAAAACAACATAAAAAAACAAAACATCAAAACAACACAACATCAAAAACATGGAAACAATACATCAAAACAAAACAAATTAGTTTGACTCTTAGTTATGGGCGATTAGTTATTTGCGAGTGGTCCTTTCTCTAATTCAACCTCATCTCTTTCTTTGTCTCAAAAACATAACGCTGTAATCACACAGCTTTAAAAGCCCACAGAGCTGCAGTCAGTGAGTTCCTCACTGCTGTTTTAGTTGGTCAGCTCAGGCACCTGTTAAACATTGGCTAGAGCAAAGATCTTTAGTCTTAGAGGCTTTTCCGTGAAACTCCCCCTCTCCAGTTAAGCTAAGGAGACAACTTTCTGAATGTGTGTCTATGTGGACGCTAAGAGGGCTGTACACAGGGGGCAGGGGAAAGCATTTTATACCACCCTACCATGGATGGGTTTGATCCCAGATATGTGGACCGGAGCCCAGAAAAATACATAGACACACAGAGACATACTGTATAAGAGAACACACATGGAAAATAGCAAATACATGGAAACCTCTGTTTCTGTAATACAGATTAGTTCTTTCTAACTTCTTCTAAGTTCAAGTTGAAACTTGTGTTTTACTATAACATAATAGATCTAATAATTAACTCTTTGTTTATATCTGCTTCAAAACACAATTTTATACAAGGACAAAAGGCAGATTTGATTAACTCCTGAACAAAAAATAAGCTTTTTATTTTATTTTATATTATGACATGCTAAAGCTATGCACTCCATGCCTCTCATGTGGAAACTTTGTGGTTATAATGAAGCCCTTAGGTGACATTTTAATTACACCAAGGCAAAACTTACACAAGAATGTGTTCCCTTCTTTTTGTATAATTTCAGCTTTCTCCAATGTGTGTGGTCTGAGACTAGCCAACCTGAAGATGAAATCCTTGAGATTCTTCCTGTACAATCAGGACATCCAAAAAAAACCAGCATTGTGGGTGAAAACAGTATCATCTCCTGCAGCATCTTCTCACAACTGATTTTCTTAATGTTCATAAAGTTATGGTAATGAAGTATAAAAAAATAATTTATTGTATATCAGTCAGATCAGTGTAATGCAGTTGCATGTGTTTTTGCTGTAAAACTTTTATGTTGTTTTTACCTAAAACAACAGAAATAAAATCTGTAACATTTGTTTATTAACACATCAGAACTAGATTGTTATACTTTCTGAAGAATTGGTGGCACTTGCCCGTGCAAAACTTGCTGTCACGATGTTAGAGTGTTTAACAGGCCGATGCTATGGGGTTGCTAAGGTGTTTGGATTGGTTTTAGTATGTTAACTTATGGTTGCAACATGGGTCTGGGTGGTTGCTATGGCTTTGATAGATGGTTGCTAGGGTGTTTCTTACTGATTATATTCTCTATAATATTCTGGTCCTGAGATATAGCTTGGATTTCTGCTTTAAAGAAGTCTAAGGGATTTTTGACCCATTTTCACATCCGCCAGGTCAACATTTCAGAGTCTTGTTGCTTAGACAAAAGTTAGCCCACCTGCCCTCAACAAACCACACATTTTGAGGTCTCATTCATGTTAGTTTTCCTTAGCAAGAGTGAATGAGAGAGACAAAGAGAGAAAATTACATTTACACCAATGTAAAAAGGTTAAATTTCATTCTTCCAGAAATGAGCACTAATTATGTCTTATGTCTCGTGGGTGTTTTTTAACCTGAAAACTTCCATTTCTGTCATGTATGTCATATGATGAGTCTTGTTTTTGCAATGGGCCTTCCCCTTTTATGAATATTGGTGTATGACAACTCATCTCTAACTTGTGTTTGATATGAAAGATACAAGATGGTGCTGTTTATTGAAGCACAAGACTCATTGGACACAAAGTCTCAAAGCTTCAGGCCACTTTGTAAAACTCTACCAGTTTTTACTGGTGGTTGTAGATATTTTTAGCTGGAGGTTCTTGTCATGCACAATCAACTGTGAACAGACAGTCAGACTTGAAAAGATGACACACACACACACACACACACACACACAAACATACAAACTCTTTGAACTCTTCTGGTAAAAGGGGAGAGGCTTCAGTTGGTGGTGTTACTCACAATCTTTTGATATCAACCAAACCAGTCTTCAGTTTAGCATACTCTCCTGTTCTCATATCTGTTCTTGTGTTAAGACATCCGACAATTAAACTTAACATCTATGTCTTGTTGTCATTGTAACATTAGATTGCATATAAGGAGCCCATGCGACTTGATGGATTTGTAAGAGGTTGTCAACATATTTAATGGACAATTAGGTTTGCAAGTGTTTCAATACGTGTTTTATGACTATGACAATTAAGCTCATTTTCAAAAACAAAGACAAATTTGACAATAAACAATGAAACCCCACTTTTTGTGGGCCATTCAGAGTTTTAAAGTTTTCACCCTGAGCCAAAGAGTCACTTTTGTCATTGCATTAATCCGAACATGGAATGAAAGCATTAGAGTTTCTTAAATTATCTTTAGTGTTCTGCTCAGTAATTTATCATACAGCACTGAAAATGTCATTATCATGATATATTTAAAAAAAATAAAACTTTTCACAAGTTCAGGCCTGAAATCTGTATTAAGTACAGGAATTTGAGATTTCGTCTACAAAGAGATTGAGGTGAAATATTGTTTACAAGTTTACAGAAAAGCAGTTGGTAACTATCCAGAACATTGTGGCAGTGAGTTCTGCATGGACAGGCACCACTCACATTTGTTCAGAAAATATAAAAATCTATTTATCACTCATTACACACACACTTTTGACAAACATATCAATGTTAAAATGTCATTAAGTGCCATCTTAAAATATATCGTTATACATTATTTTCATTATATCATTATAGCGCAATTAGCTACTTTAAAAACATCTATAGGATATATGCATATTTAATTACAGTACATGCACTTCCTTTTTGGATGTACAGTATAAATTGATTGTTGCAGTAAAAGTTTAAAAGTAAGTAGTCTAGTCTACAAATATGTACATTGTATTATGCATTTAACTACTGGGACTTTAACATCAAGGTGGAAATCATGCAAATGAGGATAATGTGAGAAAAACGCAAGTAAGCAACAGGAAACTGTCCTTTTTTATGTTAAACCCAGATGGGGAGCTTCCCCCCTGAGTTTCCTGTGAGTAAATCGCTAACACAAGTGCTACAACAGAAAGTACGGGGTGAATACCTACATATAACATTCACGTGAAATTTCCCTAAATAGCTCCATTCCGTAGGCCGTGCCTTTTCTTGAGGTGACAAAAGCAGTTTAGCATGAAAACCCACAAATTAAAATTTCTCCAAGAAAAAAAAAAAAAATCTTATTTTACAAGAACAAGCAATTGAATCTAAACCCAAAGCTTTCAACCAGGGTATCTGTGATGAAGATATAGAAAACATATAGAAATTAATGTCATTTATTTAACTATTGGCTAACTTTTCACTTTCTAATCTATGGACAGTTAATCATAATATAATATGACAATGTTAGTTATTGTTCTGAAAGAAAGTTATCATGAAGTGTTATGGATAAAGTTTAGCCACTAGATTAGATTTATGGGTTGGCTGAGAGTATGGCTGGCTGGTGAAGGGGGTGGGGGGATGTGGGTGTTAAAAGGTTTAAAACTTACGAAAACTTCAGATTTTATTGATATGTATATATATTTTTACTTTAATTGACAGTTCACCCGAAAATTAAACATTTGTCCTCATCCCACACATTTGCCGTTCCAAACCGGTTTGACCTTTTTCAGTGGAACACCAAGGCAGATGTTAGGCAGAAAGTTAGCCTCAGTCACCATTCACTTTCATTGCATCTTTTTTTCCATAATGTGAATGTAAATTGTGACTGATGCTTTCACTCCAATGGAAGAAAAGTCAAACAGGTTTGAAACAAGATGAAGGTGAACAATTTATGACAGTTTTAATTTGGAGGTGAACTATCCTTTAAAGATTAAAAAAACATACATCAGGAAGAAATAACATTAAATGTTCCTGGAATTACAGGTTTGAATTTGCATTTTTACTATTTACTGTTATGAAAATTGCTAAAGTTTTGCATAATATGGCATTAAAACGTTCCTCCATTAGCATGGCTATCAAAGGCTTTGGCTTGTGCATGGCCTCCGGTTCCGTTATCTCAGTGAATGCTGCCTTTTTCCACAGCACATGCCTTTGAATGGGAGGATTTTCCCTTGTTCAAAGCTGCACTCATGACTCACACTCTTTCACCGTCCGCTGCTCTCTCACCCTCCTTCCATCCCTCTCTCTCTCTCTCTCTCTCTTCATCCGAGGGGGCTTTTTATTGTTTTGCCTTGTGGAGAAACGGACAAGTAAAAGGGGGCAGTTTCATGCGTGATATGAGTAAACTGCAAAAGTGCAAATGTATCACTACAGACAGGTGGTTTGATGCACTTCTGTGAACTTGAACACGTGTTGCAGCACCCACATAACTTGCTGCAAAGCCAGTTGACGTTTGAGTCCCTGTAAAGCAGGTACTGATGTAATCGCTCTTATTACACAACAAAAAAAGCATGAAAAGAAAGATTTCTAATTTTCTTTAAACATCAACCAATTAAATATACATAAAAAAAAATATGAAAGGACCAATTTGACTAGAAGAAAGGCATCAGAACCTTTGTAGTACCACACTGAGGAATACTAGTAATTTTGAATCAGAGAATACTTATTCAGAATTTCACATATAGAAGTGATTCATACCAAAAACTAACACAGGGTTGGGAAGGTTACTTTTGAAATGTATTCCACTACAGATTACAGAATAGATGATGTAAAATGTAATTTGTATCGTATTCTGTTAGATTACTCAAGGTCAGTAACATATTCTAAATACTTTGGATTACTTCTTCAGCACTGGTAGATTTCTTCACTTGTCTTGACTATAAAAACTAATTGCCAGTACAGTAAGACAAAATACACACTAAAAATAAATTCTCTGAATAACCTAAATATCTAATGCAGTGTTGTTTCGAAAATTTTTGTTTTAAGGATTTTTAGAGATTTTTTATCAAGAAATTTATTATCAAGAATACGATTTTTGCTCTAATATCAAAGGTCTCACTAGAAAAAAGAAATTATGATCTAATGTGAATTTTCATGATAAAAAATATGATCGTGTCTGGTAACATGTGCGTGTAAAATGGCTAGAAATAGCATTTTAGCTTAGCGTAAAGCTGACAATTTACACAAGGATTATTTATATTTCTTCTGCTCCAAACTTACTTCAAACGTATTCTCTGTCTGCTCGTATGAATGTAACACATCATAAGAAAGTGTTTCACCGCTGTTCAAATGCACTTTGGATAATTTATATGGATAAATGTTTTCCATCTGAAAGTACTAAATATTAAATGAAACAAATGACAATAAAATGCAAAGTAATCTCTTCAGTAATCTAAATACTTTTTGAATGTAACTGTATTCTAATGACAAATGATTTAAATTGTAATTGTAGTGGAATACAGTTACTTATAATTTAGATTTTAAATACATGTATTTCATTACTCCCCAACCCTGTATATACATATATATATATATATTAATAAAAGTAAGCCTGTTTTTATGATCATTTGGACTTCGTCGATAGTTAAGCATAATTCATTATTATTACTATTAATAATAATAATAATAATATTGAAATTATATCTGATTATTTACATAATGGAAGGATTTGTTCTACTGTCTGCTGATTTAAACAACTTGCTGTATTATTACTGTATATAATACAGTACATATAATACAGTATATTTATATATTCTGTATATTACAGGGATGAGAATCACAATTGAGAAAAATGTGAATTATAAAACAAATCTAAGTAAAACATTCAGATACATTATGGTTATGAGAATCTTTTTTGGGGGGAGGGGGGGGGTGCTTAATTGTCATGTAAATAATGTGACAATGAAACATTTTATGTTACTAAAATAGGCTTAATTTTCTTTATTCAAAACATAATGACTTGATTATTATTATTTTTATTTTTATTTCATTTTTTAGGTGGGAAATGTGACCTGGACATGTCTGTTTAATTAATTAATTAATTAATTAATTACTTTAATGATAATGAACAGAAGAAGCTTCATTTTTGTGAAAGAATCTAGACATTTTTTGACTAACCGTCTGAACGTTTTCCTCAATTTCCTAACTTGTCCCTACACATACAGAGATCAGCAGAACCTGATAAGCGCTTCAACCGAAATGTGACAAAATGTAAAATGATCTCTCATAACTCCCCTACAGGTGGTTCCTTCATACAAATTCAAAAACATGATTACAGTATTTGTTAAAGCTTGGTTTACACTACCCGATGACTGATGTGCATGAGGGTGTGTGCGTGTGTTTTTTTTCTTCTTGGTGGCAGATATATCACTATCATCCCAAGGCCAGAGATCTTTCTGCGAAGAGGGCACACAAGAGATGGTTGAATGAGTGCACGTGTCTTTGTGTATGTGTGGTTTTGAAGTTAATTGGATTGATCTGGCCACTTACTGAATGCCATCTAGATAAAAATGCTGAAATAAAAATATAGAAGCAAGCCTCAATTCTGTTTTTAATCTGTCTTGCATTCCCAAAAATCCTTTCTCAGGATTGTGATTTCTCTGTGCTCACCATATAACACAGATCATTCTATCATAGCAAGGTCATATAAAACATATCATCAGCATACATGGGCTGAAGATATTCTCTTTTGAGACATGCTGTAATTTAAAATGAGCTTTATATCTGCATAAATCCTTGAAAGCTGGACACTGAATTTCATACATGTTGTGCAGAATTTAGGTTTTCAGGGATCAGACAGCCAGCATACTGATATGAAATCATGCTTTAGTTACTGATTGCAAAACATAATAAATGTTATGACTGATTGCTATAGAAGGAGGGAAGAAGTGCTTCCAATCACTGTGTTCTTGTAAGCAATGGTTACCACTAAAGAAAGATGTGCAGCCATCATCACTTTGCATCAAATTGGCCTAACATGCAAGGAAATTGCTGCAAAGAATATTGCACCTGAAATAACCATTTACTGGATAATCAAGAACTTCAAGGAGAGGGGTTCAACTGCAGTGAAGAAGGCTTCAGGACATCCCAGAGTGTCCAGCAAGTGCCAGGACCGTCTCCTCCTGAGGAATCCGCTACAGAATCATGTCACCACTAATGCAGAGCTTGCTCAATATTGGCAGCAGGTTGGTGTGAGTGCATCTGCACGCACAGTGAGGAGAAGAGTTTTGGACAATGGCCTGGTGTCAAGAAGGGCAGCAAAGAAGCCACTTCTCTCCAAGAAAAAACATCAAGGACAGACTGAAATTCTGCAGGAAGTACAAGGATTGGACAGCAGAAGACGGGTGCAAAGATATTTTCTCTGATGAAGCCCCCACCCATCTGTTTGGGACATCTGGAAAATCAATAGTCTGGAGAAGAAAAGGTGAACGCTACCATGAGTCCTGTGTCGTGCCAACAGTGAATTATCCTGAGACCATCCATGTGTGGGGTTGCTTTTCATCCAAGGGAGTGGGCTCTCTCACAATTCTGCCCAAAAACACTACCATGAATAAAGAACGATATCAAACGTCCTGAAAGAGCAATTTCTCCCAACGCTCCAGGAGAAATTTGGTGATGATCCATGCATTTTCCAGCATGATGGAGCACCATGTCACAAGGCAAGTGATAATGAAGTGGCTCGGAGATCATTACATTGACATTTTTGATCCGTGGACAGACAACTCCCCGGATCTTAATCCCATAAAGAACCTGTGGTCAATCCTCAAAAGGCGAGTGGACAAGCAGAAGCCCACAAACTGTGATCAAATCCTAGCACTAATAAGGCAAGAGTGGATCGCCATCAGCCAGTATTTGGCCCAGAATCTGATATCCAGCATGCCAGAGCGAATTGCAGAGGTTATGAAGCACAAGGGTTAACAAAGTAAATATATTTGCATATATTGAGTGTTTTTGCCAATAAAAGCCTTTAAAACATATGAAATGCTTATCATTGTTTTCGAGTATACCATAGAAACATGTGAAAAAATGTTCTACAAATACTGAAGCAGCAAACCACAAAATGTATGTCACTGCCAATACTTTTGGTCACGGCTATACTTGTATATATGCAAATATGAATGAGATTTGAGAGCTGCAGCAGAGGGAATGATTTTCATTGTATAACGACTTAAATTTAAGACAGTTCCTCACACAAAATTATCACACGACTTCAAAAGATTTAGAATAAAGTTCACAAGTTATAAGAACTATGTTTATGGTACTTTATTGTCTATTTTGAAGCTCTAAAGACCTTGGCAACAGTACACTGTAATTGAATGGAAGAGAGCAGCGTCAACATGACCAAAAATCTCCTTTTGTGTTCTATATTGTGGAACGAAAGTCATATAAGTTCAGATACTACATTCCCACAATAAAATAAACATACCATATTCAAATCATATGCAAATATTATTCAAATTAATGAGTGGTTTGTAGTTTCAAAATTTAGAATGCCTTATAAAAGTTTTTCCTGTTTGCAATGCTTTTCCTACACATTTAAATGTCAAATGTCTTTGAAACGTTCATGTTCATTAAGAACAATATAGATTCTTAATGAGCCAAAGAACTCAGACCCATCAGAGTCAACTAATACGTGTGTCATGTGTTTCTGGCACATGTGTGAACTGTCAGAATGAACATGTGCTTGGAAGATTTGTGGGAAAATGTCCTGTGACAAAAGCATGAAATGGGGAGAGTGACAGTAGACAGCTGAACACTGAGAATCAAGACCCCTAAACAAAAGGACAGTATACTGTATATTGGCTGGTGTGTGTTTGTATGTGTGTGTGTGTTTAAGCATCTGTGTATCTGTTTGAGTCTGCAAACCGTTTCACATTCCTGACACACATTTGTGTTTGCGGTGATTTATAGGTAGTTTGAATCTGTGGCAAGAAAATGGCATAATTATGGAACATTCTATAAAGGAATTTTACATCTGGAAATACACATGGTCATGTCTACAGAGGAAAACAGATCATTCATAATGACCAGCTTCAAAAGATGTCTTTTTTCTGATTAACAATTTTATTGATTCAGACACATGAAACAGAAAAGCAAACATATATACCCCCATTATTCCTTTTCACCCTCCCAAACCCCAACCTCACCCTGACCCTCAACAAATATCCCTGTGGTCCAACTTGAGAATACACACAAAAAAAATAAAATAATAATAATTATATATATATATATACATAAATAAAAACAATTAAATAAAAATCACGCACATTTAAAACTACACATCTCGCTCCACTTCCCCTCCCCGTGAGCCTTCCAAAAATGGCAAATAGCTGCCACATTTTTTATTAAATAAAAATTAAATAATGTTTCCCTGCCTTCTATATGACATTTCTTCGAATGTCGCCATCTTGGCCATCTCTATGCACCACTCCTGAAATGAGGGCACTCCAGCCGACTTCCATCCCCTAAGGATGACTTGCCTGAAGATCAAAACACTGGCTAGGACCCAATTTTTTATGAATTTATCCCCAAAATGAATGACCGCCCCATTGCCTAAAATACAGAGTCCGGGGTAAAATGAGTGTCCAATATGTCGCACATAAAACTCTGAACCCTAAATCAAAAATCTTGGATCTTAACACACCACCAAAAAAACATGTGTCCCCATCTTCTGATTGGCATCACCAGCAGGTGGGTGTGTCTTTAAGATCAAGCCTATACAATCTAGAGGGTGTACAATAGAATCAATGTAAAATCTTAAATTGCATAAGGCGCACCCTTGCATCTCTAGATGTTGACTTGACTTTTTTTTTTTTTATCCTATCCCACACTACCTCCTTCTATACCAAGTTTAAATCTTTCTCCCATAATCTCTTGAGAGAAGTTGAAGCTCTGTCCCCCAGACTCTGAATTAGTAGGGAGTATTACACTGATGCCTCATGGCCTTTTCCAAAGCTTGATAGAAAGTCTTTGCAATGGCGAAATTGGGGGTTCCTGTTCAATACTAGGCAGGGGCTCTCTCAGGTGGAAGCGACCAATGAGACAAATGTCTGAGACCAAATGCATAATAATAAAACAAAATCTTGGGTATGCCCAGCCCACCTTTGTCAATTGGCCTATGCAATTTACTGAAATGTAATCTGGGACGTTTACCATTCCAAATGAAGGACTTCACTATGCTATCAAATTGCTTGAAATAAGAGAGGGGGGCATCTTCAGGGAGAGATTGTAACAGGTAGTTGAATTTTGGAATACAATTCATATTAATAACCTTCCCAATCACAGATAAATGTAATGAAGCCTACCTGACCACATCGCTCGAAAACCTTTTATTAAAGGGTCAAAATTAACTCTAACTAAATCACCCAAAGTACTTAATGCCCTGTTTGGGCCACTGTAAGGCACCCGGCTGAAAAGCTGTTACTGGGCAGTACCCTGTCAGAGATAAAGCTTTGGATTTAGACCAATTAACTCTGTATCCTGAGAATTTAGAAAAGTAATTAATAATTATGTGGAAGCAAGGCATAGATCTAGTTGGGTCAGAGACTAATAATAAATCTGCATAAATCTCTGCATAAAGCAAAAGCTTATTTGCCATACGTCCCGCCACCACCCCTGGAAAATCATAATGGCTGCTAATGGTTCAAGGGCAAGACAGAACAATAATGGGGAAAGAGGGAAACCCTGCTGGGTGCCCCTATCCAGAGTAAAATAATCTGAAATGTGATCCATTTGTTTATACCGCCACTACCGGGTGTCTATAAAGCAACTTAATCCATAGTATTCCCAAACCCATATATTTCCAAAATCTTAAAAAGATGATCCCATTATACAATATCAAACACCTGTTTGGCATCAAGTGATCAGTGACCAGAGTCTGATCATTTGCCACTGACCATATGATATTGATGAAACGCCTAATGATGTCAGAAGAGCTGTGGCCAAGAATAAAACCCAACTTTGTCCTTTTTAAGAATCAGAATGATCCGGGCATGTGTCATTGTTGGCAGAAGCTTTACATTCTTTAATGATTCCATATAAACTTCTAGCAAAAGTGGAGCCACTTAGCATTAGATCTAAACAATTCAGCAGCAAAGCCATCTGGCCCCTGAGCCTTGCCTGTAGGCAAGGCTTAATTACCTCACCAAGCTCCTACAAGGTTATCTCAGAATCAAGATAATTGTTTTGCTCAGTCATCAGTTTAGGAAGTTCTAATGGTTCCACAAACTTGCAAATATCTTCATCAGCAGACGAAGACATGGAACTATAGAGATTAAGATAGCATTCTTTAAAAGCATTACTAATATCAATAGCCATGGTAAATATTTCACCACCAGCAGATTTCACTGAGGGAATGGTAGAAAAAGACTCTGTTTTATACATCTAGCCAGAAGCTTCCCTGCTTTGTCCCCCGTCTCAAAGTCTGACTGTCAAAATTCCACCTTCCGCGACAAACTAGTATTGATGACATTCGGCACTTCAGCACTGCCTCTGCATTTTTAATATTACCTTCCAATTCCATGAGTTCTTGTGCTTTGGATTTTTTTGATGAATGAGGCATACTGTATGATCTAGCCCCTAAGAACTGCCTTAAGTGCCTCCCAAGCCACATCCACAGATTATATCGAGGACTAGTTGGTCTCCACATAGACATTTTAGCCTTTAGCATTTGTTGGAATTCAGGATTTTGCAAAAGGGGTATGTTAAAGCGCCAACTATAGGATTTATTTTCCTCTGTATGTTCCTCTCTAAACACACCAGGGCATGATCTGAGACTAAAATGTTTCCAACTGAGCAATCAACAATAGATGAAATGAGGGACTTAGATATTAAAAAAACTAATCTGTTCTAGAGTAAATCTTATGGACTGAAGAAACAATTTTATAGTCCCTACCAGATGGGTTCAAAAGTCTTCAAATATCTGTAAGACCAAGATTTTTACACATCCTGTGAAGCGTCACTGTTGCTCTAGTGGGACTCTAGAGTCCATCAAAAGATTAAAGTCTCCTCCCAATATTATATCATGAGGGGTGCCAGCGGCTTGCAGCATCTCTTCAAGATGAAAAAAGACTTGATCATCAACGTTAGGCACATAAATATTCGCCAAAATAAGACTTTGTCCCTGAATTTCAGTTAAAACAATAACGACTCTTCCTAATTTACTTTTACTCCGTTTGAGACATTTTAATTGTAGATGTTTACTTATCAGTGTAATGAATGCCCTGCTCTTACTCGAGCCAGCACTATAAACAAAATGCCCACACTACATCTTTCTTGGTGTGAAATTTTTTTTCCTGCAGAGAAATGTGCGTTTTTTGAAGAAATACTGTATCATATTTCTTACGCTTAAATAGAGAAATAACCTACCTTCTTTTAATGGGGTGCCCCATCCAATTCACATTCCACATGGAGAGAGACAATCCACTCATATTAACATTTTAAATTTTAAAATTTAAAAAAAATTGATTGTGTGTCAAAAACAGGATTATAAAGACCATATTCTAACATTAGTGCAACAGTCAAACCCCAAACATTCCCCAGAACCAAACAAACAGAAAAATGAAAAACGTGTGCATTAACCCTGCGTACGACAGCGCTAACTGCCGTCCATCTCTCCTAACTCAAAAAGTCCATATACTGTATGCCTACGAGAACCCCTGCAACAACTTTGCCGTCGGACTGCTCGAGTCCGGTATTTCTATACAAATTTTGTGAGACAGAATTACACAGCAAATGATAATCTATAAAACAAATGCCAGCCAATAGGCAGAATAAACACAAAGACTGTAGCTTCATCCAAAAAACTGTCCTAAAAGTGTATTATTCTACAACATAAACTCCAGCCACTAGGCAGAACCAGCACAAAAAGAGTGTGAATATTCTATAGACAGTTAAACGAATGTTCAGTGAGCAGCTCCATTTGGCTGCAACATGAGTGCAAGCAAATTACCTACTCCAATTACTTGGCCAGAAACAAATCACAAAATAAACTCCAGCCGATAGGTGGACTAAGCACAAAGAGCATGTAGATTCATCCACAAAACCATCCCAAAGGTGTGTTGCTCTACAAAATAAACTCCAGCCGCTAAGTGGAACTAGCACAAAACAGTAATCTTCAAACAGTCAAGCAAATGATCAGTGAGCCGGTCCACTCGGCTGCAACGCGAGTACCACAAGGTGACTTACTCACGCCACTGACTTTATGAAGGACATCGCTTGCTGTGGGCATGTGAATGTTTTACAGCCATCCTTATCATCTATTCTCAGTTTGGCCAGGAATATCAGTGCCCTTCCATTGATGTAAACGTTTCTTGCATTCCTTGAATCTATCACGTTTCTCTTGTTTTCGAGTTCGCAAAGTCTGGGAACAGAAAATGCTGTGGTTCTTCCAAGAAAGTCTTCCTTTACTCCGTGCCTCGCGTAAAACAAGATATTTATCGGATGATCTCAGATTTGATCAGGGCCTGTCTCGTTCTGCGGCTCACCGAACCAGAACCCTGTGGGCTCGCTTGATTTCCAGCTTATGGCCTACTATGTCAAGAAGACTCGGAAAGAGCCCATCTAGGAATTTCAGCATATCCTGTCCTTCTTCGCCCTCAGGAATTCCAATGATACAGACGTTATTCCGCCAGATATGGTTTTACATGTCCTCCAATTTCTCCCAGACACACTCCAAATCCACCTTGGTTGCTAGAGGATTAGACAATAATTCCCTCTCCGATGACTCCAGATAATCGATCCGTTTCTCAACATCCCCCACTCTTGTAACCATATCAGTGAAATTTGCCTCCATGACAGTGATCAATAGACAAACCACAGCAAGATTCTCCAAGTCAACAATTACCCTCACCAGCATCGCCAACCTGTTCAACATCTCTCGCAGCATTTCCCGTACCTCTCCAACCAAATCGACTCCCTGGTCCGCAGCCTGCTCAGGGGTGTCAGCATGAGCATGTAAGTGTCTTTTAATGTCTCCAGAGCCAGAGGATTCTTTCACATATTGTCCTGCTAGAACAGTTTGGAACAGTGTGTTTCGAACCTCACCGGTTTATGTCATAAAAAGTGTTAAAACTAGCAAAATGCGCCTGAGCTTACCATTCACATGAACAACACACTGAACCCACACTAACCTACTCATGCCTATGGAGACAACTGCAGACAACATGATTTTGATATGCAGGTCTGAGCAATACTAAAGGGGTAGTTTATACACAAAAATAAAAATTATGTCAGTAAATATTTAACATGAATTTCATGTAATTTCAAACTCATACAACTTTCTCTTCTGTGGAACACAAGAGGAATAATTTTCCCATTCGTTAATTTCCATGGTGTTTGATAGCGATTCACTCTAAAGCTGATATAAGAGCATTTCAAGTGTGACATTTATGAGGTTCCATTCAGTTAGGATGCTTTCAAAGCCAGCTGCCTATGTAGACATTAGACAGTGAGTCTGTGTTTTGGAACAGAGCCATATTTTACATTATGCATTATTAGCTTTAATGGTTTAAGGGTGTTTCTTGTGCAATTTCATGTCCCAGAGATTTGGAAGATTGAAATCAGATTTCTAACTTTTTTTAATTATATTTCTTATATGAAGGTCTCATTAATACTGACTTGGAAACCAGGCCTTCATCATTTATTTTTGGCAATTTTTAAATGCCTTTTATGTATAGATTTTTGTTTTATTCTTGTATCATACCCAGATTTTCAATATAA
This sequence comes from Xyrauchen texanus, assembly GCF_025860055.1. Taxonomy (NCBI): domain Eukaryota; kingdom Metazoa; phylum Chordata; class Actinopteri; order Cypriniformes; family Catostomidae; genus Xyrauchen; species Xyrauchen texanus. Next base: position 41,525,228 of record NC_068288.1, read on the forward strand.
AAAAATACATTATGAAAATAAAAATTATTACATATTTAAAACTATGATAATCTAAACAAAAAGTGAAATAAACAAACTTCAATATTTGTTGTTTGAAAATTATTTCTACGATTTAAAAAAAAATTAAAATACGACTGTCCACCACACCAAACAATTTTGCTACTAATAATTTGTTTTTTTTTCAAAAGTTAGTGGACTTGTTAACCAAGTCAACAAAGTCAGTGAAAAGCATTATTGAGATAAATATCACTTGTAACCAGAGTATTGTTTTTTGGGAATCATTTCCAATCAAGCTGTTATATTGCCAAATTATGCAGAGTGTTAAAATGTTATTTAATTATTTGTATTTAAGATGCATAAATGTTAACTATGAACTTAGCCTTAACAAAACATAAGGTGGTGGCCAATTTATTTAAGAAATGTTAAAAATATCATTTCCATCAGCGTCATTTCCACAACACAATACAGAATTTACACTGGTGGGAATTTCAGATAAAATTGCAAAAATGTCATAAATCTCACTGTTTGATACTGTTAGAAAACAAATTAATACTGAAAATGTTTAAACTAAACTTTATTCTAAGTTCACTATGCTAAAAGTGCTTGAAGTTGTAGAAACACCCTTAAAAAATGTTGTTCATAACTAAATAAAAAAAGGGTTGTACCAACATCTAAACATCTTCAAAATCATATAATCTGCCTTCCACTTCCAGTGTAAAGAATGGTACAATCAATAAAGACACACAGTACCTGTCCATTTAAAGGGATGGTTCACCCAAAGATTTTAATTCTCTCATCATTCACTCATCCTCATGCCATCCCAGATGTGAATTACTTTTTTTCAAAACAAAAAACGGATATTTTTTTAAAGAATTTCTCAGCTCTGTAGGTCCATACAATGCAAGTGAATGGGTGCCAATATTTTGAAGCTCCAAAATCCACATAAGGGCAACATAAAATTACTCCAGACAAATCTGGTGGTTAAATCCATGTCTTCAGAAGTAATATGATAGGTGTGGGTTAGAAAAATATCAATATTTAAGTCAATCTCCACTTTACTTTCACTTTCTCGATATTCTTGTGTTTTGGTGATTCACATACTTTGTGCATATCACCCCCTACTGGCCAGGGAGGAGAATTTATGCATAAAATTACATATATTGATCTGTTTTTCACCCACACCTATCATATCATGTCTGAACACATGGATATAACCACTGGAGTCATATAGATTACTATTAAGTTTCCTTTATGTAGATTAGGAGCTTCAAAATATTGGTACCCATTCAATTTAATTTTAAGGACCTACAGAGCTGAAATATGCTTCTATAAATCTTAATTTGTGTTCAGCAGAAGAAAGAAAGTCATAAATATCTGGGATGGCATGAGGGTGAGAGAAATTTCATTTTTGGGTGAATTATCCCTTTGACAAATCCTCACCATCTTTTTACTTAACAATGACAGAGATAACAGGAATGTTTTCATGAGTTTGAATAAGAACTGAAAGCTCATTTACATGCTAAAGAGATCTTGAGATTATCTGGGACAAGATTTCAACAATCTGGTACTAAATCAGGGTTTATAAACCCTTTAGAATTCATCACCAGAGTGGCAGCTATACGCTGAGAAACATCAGGAATTTAAAGTTCACTGAACCCTCTTTGTGCAGTAATGAGACTCCATTAACATGTAACTCTACACTATTCCTGGATCACAGGCAACAGATGCTCATGTCTTTACACAGGCTATTAAGTGGAGGTGCCATTTCCACTATGGACATTAAATGAAATTGAAGAGAGTTGAAAAGTGAAAAACTTGCAGACAGGGTTACTCTGCTGAAAAATAAAAACCCTCCAGCATATGTCGTTTTGCACACTGGTCCCCAATACAATAGGATACTGGTGTGCTGGGGTCCCCACCAGGCTGTTTAACAAGTTTAACCAGCAATACTTATTTGGTCAACCAGCTTGACTAGAATAATTATGCTGGTGGTGTTTAAGTGTTGAACAGCCTGCCAATGCACATCCAGCAGCTAGACAGGCACAAAACAAGCATTAGGCCAGCATGGAAATTCATACTGTTCTATGCTGGTGTTTTAACCAGGGGGAAAGTACAATTTCAGCACTAAGAAACTGTGATGTTGTACAAATCGTGAATCTCATAAGACAGATCCAAAAGTTATAGAAATATATAATTTAATACAGTATATTCCAAAGCACTTCCCACCTATACATGTGAGAGCATTGGCACTCACTAAGCTTTGATCTCCCCATATTAGAGATGTATATGTCACTTAGGAGTGAGGTCAAGAGGTGCGGTCACTCCTTAAACCACCAACCAATAAGTAGAAACAAAAGTCTCCCCCTTTAAAAGACCAAAGAGAAGGAGTTAGAGCCAGACTGTTGGCTCTAACTCCTAAAAACAAAGAGTTCACCTTGATGAAGTACTCAAATTGCATGAATCAAAAGCCATGGAGTTGATTCCATCTTTTCAAAACACAGAGTAGAGTGTTTAGTGACATTTAAAAGAATGTATTGCTTTCCAATGTACTCTCTGTTTCAATTAGTATAAAAAGTGTTCTTGATATATAATTATACTTTATATAAATAAACACATTTGAAGTAGGTTGTATATTGTCTAAATATTTGGATGTGTGTGCATCTTCCGTGCTCATTTGAACTGTTAAAAATAAGCTAGAACTGTAGTCATGTACTTTTTTTTCAACTCATAGTTTAGTGGATGAATCATCAGAACCACAAAATCAAACTGTGTGTGGTTCATTCTTAGAATCCTTTTGAGAGTTTCCGTTCAGAGACTTTGAATTTGAGATCAGGCATACATTATTTCAGTTTTAGTTATAATAAAAATGGACTTATATGCATAACAATGCATGGGGAAATCTATTCTATATAGCCCAGTTCTCATTACTGTAATGCGTCCAGTATTGGGTGGAAACATTTTATGTTTGAGTTTTTTGTGTGCTTTTTTTCTAATTATTCTCAATAGTGATTCTAATTACTGTAATTACAGTATTTTAATGTTTTAAATGTAGTCAAGTGGAGAAATTTCATATAATTTAACTCTAGTCATAAATTGGATGTGGCTCCTTTAAGAGCCAGAGTTTTGCAACACCTGCTTGTGAGAACATACGTTGTGCAAGAGAGCTCCTAGTTTTGTTAATCGTTTGAGAATTCTTTGGGTAAATATGAAGTTTTACACAAAATGCTTATAATGGCATAAAATATTTGTCCAGAAGAGTCGTATGTTAAAACTGAGTGTTTGTTATGGGTTTCACCAAGTTTTGTGCACATGCGAAGCCTGGGTATGTAAAATTATAATTAATGATCTCATTTAAAGGTGCAGTATGTAACAATTTTTATATAATATTCGCCTTTTTTGGCAATGTGTGAATGGCTAGTAACGCAACTTAAAAAATTAGGCCTTCCCGGGCTTCCTAGTTTGCCTATTAAAGCCTGTAGACTGATTTTCATGCGAAGGGAGCGGGTCGGTTTATTTGTTTATTGGACAGGTAAGCTTACATAACTGCAAAGCATGTGAAATATAGTGCCATAAGGACTGATCTGTGTCATTTTACCTAAATTGATCTTGCCTGCTAACGCTGAAGAATTGCAAGCTGCCTTGATTCGTAAATTTCAAATAATATAAACAATCACTTTATACTAAAAGTATATACAGGTATAAAGGTATACAGGATAAATGTATGTGGTTTCTTGATTGTAGTACAACATATGACATACATAACATACAATAATGCAACATAACAGCGCAGTGTAACAGTAAATTGTCTGGTACAGTTCGATAGTATGTAGCTGTATGTGTGTATGTGTATGCTATGCTAGCTGATAAGTAGTTTTAATTTAGTCTCAAAGCTTTTGTAAAACAAGCATAACGTTGTAATTTTAATTATGCGACCTCATCTGTCAGCATGATGAGAGTGAATCATGTTCAGACTCTTTGTATGTTACGTCATTGTTTTGGCCGATGCTCGCTGGCCCGCGTCCCTATGGAGTGTGTGCACAAGCGCAAGCACAATGCAACAGGCAGCTGGCTGCAGTTCACTCAATGGCCACAGGTGTCATTAATAACAAGGGCTTCTGAATCATACATACTGCACATTTAATGATTTATAGCCTTATCCAATTATGTGAACATGTGTAATGACAATTGTATTGTTTTAAACTGTTATATATGTCCTTAAAGTCTGGTTAAACATGCATAAAATGCTTTGAGTGATTTAAGCATGTGTTAAATGCATAAAATGCTGTGAATTATACAAGCATGAATTAAGGTGATGCATGCTGAAGCATATGGGTAGGCTAATGCCCTGTTTGTATTTTTCATTTAGCCTCTACCGTTTTTCATTTTTGTAATTACTTTCTGTATTTCATTGTACCGTATTTTCTTTTCTTTTCTTTATTCTTATACATATATATATATTTTTTTTTCTTCTGTCTGCTCGTATGAATGTAACACTTCATGTGAAAGCGACCAGGATAGTCTTAAAAAAAAAATCACATTTTGTATAACAGTCATTCGGTTTGGAACAACATGAAGGTGAGTCAATTATGACAGAATGTTCTTTTTTGGATGAACTGTTCTGAGTTCATTATTGTCACGTTTCAGAGTTATGGTCAAACTGAAGCTCTTTCACCTTGTCTCCTGTGGAGAGAAGCTCCTGTTCAAACAAAAAGCCTGTTACCACAGCTCATCTGGACAAATGTTTGTTTCTTCATACCACTTGAATGTGATTTCTCTTAGCACTGTTGAGTTGAAGGTAAACATGAGAGAGGGAGAGAGACAGAAGGGAAAGTCAGGCATGAGTGCTTCGGGATCTGGTCCTTTAATGAAGCAGCTCAGATCACCTTCACAGATGCTGTGAGAGAGGCACAGACACATGCACAATAACTATGTTTAAATTTTCTTAAGAAAATATGAGTGGTGCTTGCCAGTGCAAAACTAACCACCACAATGCTAGGCTAATTTCATGCTTCAGAGTGCATTTTAGCATTTTGCCATGCGGTTGATGAAGGTGTAGGTGATTACAGACATTACAGCTTTTTCTTCTGTTACAGCATCATTTTCTGTAAGAAACACTGTGTTGTGAAAGGCGCTATACAAATAAAATAGTTTTCTTTTAAAAACTAAGTTTTTAAAACTGTTACTAAGGCGCTCTAAATGGTTTTCAGCATGTAGCCATGTGGTTGCTAGGGTGTTTTTAAGGTGGTTGCTAAGGCGTTATGAAGCGTTTTAAGAATGTTGCTATGTTGTTGCTAAGGTGTTTGAGTTTTTATTTGGCGCATTGCTTTGTGGTGGCTTGGGAGTTCTAGGTGGTTGATAAAGTGTCATGTCTGTTCTTTAGTGTTTTGGGTGGTTGCTAGGGCATTGCTGTGTAGTTGCAAAGGTGCTGAGTGTGTGAGTGTTTTTTTTTTAGCATGTTACTATTCAGTGCTATGGTGTTTTTGGTTGTTGCTAAAGTGTCATGACTGTTTTTAGTGTGTTGCTGTGTGGTTACTAGGGTACTTTGGGTGATTGCTGGGGTGTCTCTAGGAGGTTGCTAAGGTGTTGGAAATCATATTAAGTATGTTGCTATGCCATTGCTATGGTGTTCTATGTGGTTTTTAGCATGTTGCTAAGTGCTTATAGCATGTTTCTATTCAGTTGCTAGAGTGCGTTTGGTGGTTGCTGAAGTTTCATGACTGTTTTAGTGTGTAGCTGTGTGGTTACTAGGGTATTTGGGTGGTGGCTAGGGTGTCACTAGGTGGTTGCTAAGGTGTTATGAGACATTTAATATGCTAAGGTGTTTTGGGTGGTTTTAAACGTGCGACCATGTGGTTGCTAGTGTGTTTTTGGTGGTTACCTTAACAGATTCTTGCCGAATTTATTATTCTTTTTTTTATTTATGTTTTGCATGTTACTATTCAGGTGTTTTTGGTGGTTGCTAAAATGTCATGACTCTTTTAGTGTGTTGCTGTGCGGTTACTAGGGTATTTTTTGGTGGTTGCAAGGGAGCCTGTAGCTGGTTGCTAAGGTGTTATGAGTCATTTTAAGAATGTTTCTGTATTATTGCTAAGGTGTTCTGAGTGGTTTTTAGCATGCTGCCATGTGGTTGATGGTGTGTTTTGGATGGTTGCAAGGGTGTTGCTGAGTTATTTTAGCATGTTGCTATTCCAGTTGCTAGGGTGTTTTTGTTGGTTGCTTCAGTGTCATGACTGCTTTTAATGTGTCACTCTACTGTTAATAGGGTGTTTTGGATGGTTGCTACGGGGTTGCCAGGCTGTTATGGGCAGTGTTGGAGAAGCTAATTTGAAACTGTAGTTTGACAAGCTATAAGCTTCTCATCATTTTAAGAAGTTGAGCTACATTCAAGCTACACTTTTGAAAATGTAGTTAGCTACACTACAAGTTTCTATCAAAAAGTAGCTAGCTATATTGAAGCTACTTAATGAGGCAATATTTTCTTTTTCATTTTACTATCAAACCAATAATATTAATAACAAAATTCACTCTAATGACATGTATTAATTAATGTATTAATTAAATACATTTAATGTGTTTAAATATATTAAATGTATTTAATACACTTAATGAATAGTAACATTAATACATAATAGCGGTGGTGGTGTAGTGGTCTAAACCACATAACTGGTAAAATTGTAATCAGAAGGTCACTGGTTCGATCCCCACAGTCACCACCATTGTGTCCTTGAGCAAGGCACTTAACTCCAGGTTGCTCCGGGGGGATTGTCCCTGTAATAAGGGCTCTGTAAGTCGCTTTGGATAAAAGCGTCTGCCAAATGCATAAAATGTAAATGTAATACAGTTAACAATGACCATAAAATAAAATAAAACAAAAAAGATCAGACACCATTAAAAAATCATTTTTATTCTATTCTTCACACTTTTCGTCCTTGCTGTGGCCAGGTGTAGCCTATTTCCCTAAATATCACATTTGTATGACAAACTCTCCTTGGGCTGGCATTTTTTTGTTCTTGCCATATAATATTTACTATATCTACACAATAAGGAAGGCTATTAGTTATAATCTGACCAACATGATGTAGCATTTGGTCACGCTGCACCGCTACTTGCTGGAAAAAAGTAGTTTGCTACTGTCAAGCTACTCTGTTTTAAAAGCAGCTGAGCTACTGTCAAGCTACTGTAAAATGTAGTTAAGTTAGTTGCATTGCTACATGTAGTTAGCTACTCCCCAACACAGGTTATGGGACATTTTAAGTATGTTTCTATGTCATTGCTAATGAGTGGTTTTTAGCGTGTTGCCATGTGGTTGCTAGTGTGTTTTGGGTGATCACCAGGGTGATGGCAAGGGTTTTTGCATGTTGCTATTCAGTTGCTAGGGTGTTTTGGGTGGTTGCTAGGATGTCTCTAGGTGGCTGCTAAGGTGTCACAAATCATTTTAAACATGTTTCTATTACATTGCTAAGGTGTTATCATGTTGCATGTGGTTGTGGTTGTTTAGGGTCTTGGGTTTTTTTTTGTTTTTTATCATCTGCCAGGCAAAAATTTTAATCTGATAACTTAGAAAAGCAACAGCACACCTCTTTGGTACAAGCCACAAGATTTGAGTAACATTCTTGTGTGTACTACAGACGGTTACAGAAGAGTTACAAGCTGAAAATCAATACCTAGGGTGAATACAGTAGTAATAGTGATGCTTGCTTTAGCAAACACCAATAAAGATTGCGAGGTGGTCTTATGGGTTGTCATTCAATTCGGACTAATGAGTGTACAAAAGTACAGCAGTAAAAGAGTAGGCTACCTTAATGGCAATACTACTGCATGCAAATGTATCAAAAGAGTATTTGACTTAAAACTTCTTAAAACACATACAGTTCCAATCTTACCAGATAAAACAAAATTAGTTCTCTAACACACACACGCACACACACACACACACACACCATTGTGCATACCTCCAAATCAACATACATGTAACAAAAAACATTTGCATGTGTCTTTACATGTGTTCTTCACCCACTTCCTGTTAGAGAAGAGTACTTCCTGTTTTTCTGTGGTTACACATTAATTCTGGATGAGTTCTGTTTTACTATATGTGACCTTTCGCAAAGCTCAACACTGTTTGCCAACAGCTGTTTTTCACATCAGTCTCAGACATGAATCAATTACAAATGCAATTTAACTGAAAAGCAAATGTAATTTCTGTAAATTTAATCCTGAGACTAATGGACATCTAAGAAACACCCAAATTATTTCAAAATCCTTGTTTAGAGATTTATGGCCAACAACTAACTTAAAGATATCTAAGTTTTACATTTTCTAGCCTATTTTACAGTTTGAGATAATGCTGAAAGTGAACGTTTGTACCAGGAAGCAAAAATACGATGCACAGATTTTAAATCAGGGGAATTCAATAAATGGCATTAGGCAGTTTATTCAACCTCCAAGTAATGCATATACTCTCTGAGAAAGACTGAAATGACCCTCCACCATCTATAGCACATTCGATCCATTCATACAACCTCTTTCTTCTCTCTTGCCAAATAATATGCCATTCATACATAGTTTTTGCCAAGCATAGGACAAAAATGGCAGCCATCTCTAAAATTGGATTCAGTGTAAAAGCAAGACCCTGAGTCATTACAACTGTCCTTTGATCATAATGTATTTTACAGAAGAACAACAAGGAAACAATCAAGTGCTTATTGTATTTACCATTTCTTGGCAAAGTGGTCTCCATATTTCTATCTGTGCTGCTTTAGTGAGAATCAGAGAACTAAGAACATGCATGTAAATAGAACATTGATCTGTGGTTTATGGTAGAGAGCGAACTGTTGTTTGCAACCTACACATCACAACAAAGGGCCTACGTATAACAGCAAAAGCCTACACTAAAGGGAAATCGCACACACAGGTGATGTTTATTTGAGGTGCCATTGTGGGCTGCTCTCTGTTGCCTCACCACGGAACTGCAGCTCTGACAGGAAGTTTCCACTGTGGTTACCATGACGAAAGCCTTGGAGTCCAGGAAGTGAATGTAGGAAGTTTTAAACATACAGTATATGCATCCGTTGTCTTTTATAGATTTTGGAGAGTGTTTTGCAAGTTAAATGAATTAGCATTAGCACTTTGGTGATATGTCTGACTAGGTTTTCAAAACTAAAGAAACCATGGATATAACCATTTATTCAGGATTTGGAGGGGGTGAATTCAGGAGAAAATGTGATCATTTAAGAATCAACCATTGGGGGCTGATATGCATTTTATGAATTTTTATTACTAGGTCTGTAGATTTGACATGTTAAATCAGTGAGATCAATTATATAAAACACAACACATTAAAAGATGAACGCAATTAATCATGATTCAGAACCGTAATAAGGAATATTTCTACCATCGGAGCAATTCAAGCTTGAAGTTCAAAACTCCAGCTGTATAGGCAACACCCAGCTGTACAGACAACAACCCATACTCAGGCTTGCTTGACACTAGCGACAGCACAAGATGAGAATGCGTTACTGTTGGACGGAACGCAGATGAGTCTTTTTCTAAGTTTCAAACTACATTAAACTTGCTCCAAAAAAGCCTCTGTCTGGTGTAAGTGTACATTGATGCATCATTAGAAAGGCCCTTAGACTAGATCTATCTTGGACAGATTGATGAATTGTGGACTGTAGGCCAATGAAAGGCTTATGCTCAGTAATATGGAAATAAACAATATACTGCCTTCTAAAGCCACTTTTTGTATTGTCTTATCGATGCAATTATTCACCTTCCATAATTATGTACTGTGCATTCTGATAAACAGAATTATTTAAAATATATTTTATATTTAAAAATTATTTAAATATAACAATTTATACATAATTAATAATTCTATCTTTAATTAATGTTATTTGAGGGCCTTTCTCAGAATTTTTTTATAAATGCGATTAATTGTAATTAATTAGATTACAAATTTTTAGCGATTGATATTTAGTATTTTTATTGTTTTATTATATTTATTATTTATTATTAAAGGGATAAAAGAGAACAAGTGCAGTACAAATACAAAAGGCATACATATAACAGTATAAACAGATAAAATTGTTTGTTTTAATGATAAACAATCACATTTTGAAAATTCAATATATTCATGCTAAATGTTTTTGGATTTCTGGGTTTGGATCATGCAAGTAAACTATAGTTGGATAAAGATCTATAGCGGTGAATGGGAGACAACTATTACGGTACCACAACTTTTGAAACGAAAATTGAAGTACGACAGAAGATAGATGCCAAATCATTGTATTTGAAATCCCATCTTCGTAGCTGTTACCCCACCCTAATTAAAGCCAGGGTAATATAACACAAAGAATAATTACCAAACTATCAGAGCTGTGCCAACAACGTTACTTTTACAGTTCTATTCTCTTATTCATGTCAACAACTGTCACTTAAGTCTGGTTTTGTTTCTCTTTAGGAATATTAGGAGATTTTATACAAAGTTGATACTTAAATTAAACAAATTTGAGAACTCCATTAAGTCTTATGAGCTATGAAAGAGCAACCACTGAGCAATTACATTTTCCTCTGGGTTTGATCAATTAAGACCCTTCTCATCTCAAAAGTAGGTCAGTTCACTCCCTTATACCAACACAACAGTCACTGTGTCCTTGCCGCTCCTTTTCTAAACAGTAGAGAGATTTTCAAAGTGCTTTGGTTTATCCATTATGTTTGCATATTGAGTCATACTAATCGTGGTTCTTGATGAGTCAGTGGGGCAAAGGCATATGACTACCACTCAAGCATTCAATGAAAATACGAGATCCTGTTCTGACCTTCTATTAGCTGGCTGTTGTGCGGTGGGCTTCTCTCTTGGAGACTTCACTTTACCCATACCAAAAGTATCTGTGTTATAACAGAAGGTGAATGCCTTGGCAATTGATATCTTGCTCCATTGTGTGTTACAGTGCTTAGGTCCAGCTAATTTTCTAAGAAACGAATATAACCTCTTATTGCTCACACTGTGTACTTGAAGTCAGCCTTTTAATAATATGTTACAAGCTTGTGCTCTTGTTATAAGAACAATGAGTCATCTACGATTGTTGTTACTGTTGTCCTTATCTTTCCAAATTGTTGTTTATGCCGTATTTATTGTAAATGAATACAGTGATTGTCATATCTCTGTCTCTATGTTAACCTGATAGTGCCCAGCTGCCTGTGTCTCAAGAAGATATAGATAACCAAAAACCTTTGTACCTAACTGAATCCTTAAAGCTGATGTGTGTCATGTCTTCATGGTTAAAATGCTTTTTTAAGCTGTCCCAGCTTAATATGACAGCTTGACACAGCAAAACTGGTGCAACAGTCGCGCTCCGGAAGTAAAAATCCCTTTCATTTTCTCCATAGAGTAATTAATTTTTAATTATATCTCCTAAACTTTTAATGGCAGACCTACCATTCCCACCAACCTATGTATCATTTATAAAATCCTGTTTAATAGCGTGCCTTCTGGTGAAGGACTACACTACCCATGATCCCGAAGAGAAACTCTCCACCAATCAGATAATCGTGGCAAACAAAGCGCACAAAAACAACTCAGCAGCAACCACCTACTTGCATGACCCAATCAAGTCATTCTAATTACACTGTAAAACTACTTATATATTTGTATATACAATGCATTCATAAAGTATTCAGACCCCTTTTGCAGCAAAATGCCAAAATGCTTTAAATGATTATTTTTTTCACATCAATCAACACTCCATATTCCACAATGACAATGCAAAAACCAGATTTTTTATATCTTTGCAAATTTATTAAAATGAAAAAACTGAAATTACACATTGACTCAAGTATTCAGACCCTTAACTCAGTACTTAGTTGAAGCACCTTTGGTAGCATTTACAGCCTCAAGTCTTTTTGGATATGATGCGTCAAGCTTTGCACACCTGGATTTGGGGATTTTTTGCAAATCATCTCTGCAGATCATCTAAAGCTCTGTCAGGTTGGATGGGGACCGTTGGTGGACAGCTATTTTCAGGTCTCTCCAGAGATGTTCGATTGGGTTGAAGTCTAGGCTCTGGACAGAGTTGTCCCTAAGCCACTCTTGCATTGTCTTGGCTGTGTGCTTAGGGTCGTTGTCCTGTTGGAAGGCGAACCTTTGGCCCAGTCTGAGGTCCTGAGCACTCTGGACCAGGTTTTCATTAAGGATATCTCTGGATTTTGCTACATTCAGCTTTCCTTCAATGCTGACCAGTCCCCTAGTCCCTGCCACTGAAAAACACCCCACAGCGTGATGCTGCCACCACCATGCGTTGGGATGGTATTGCGCAGGTGATGAGCGGTGCCTGGTTTCCTCCAGATATGATGCTTGGAATTGAGGCCAAACAGTTAAATCTTCATTTCATCAGACCAGAGAATCTTGTTTCTCACAGTCCTTTAGGTGCTTTTTTGTCTTGCACTGAGGAGAGTTTCTCTTCTGCAAGATTCTCCCATCTTCACACATGATTTCTAGAGCTCAACCAGAGTGACCATCTGGTTCTTGGTCACCTCTCTTAACAAGGTCTTTCTCCCTGATTGCTCAGTTTGACCGGTTGGCCAGTTCTAGGACGAGTCCTGTTTGTTCCAACTTCTTCCATTTAAGAATTATGGAGGCCACTGTGCTCTTGGGAACCTTCAATGCAGCCAACATTTTTTTGTAGCCTTCCCCAGATCTGTGCCTCCACACAATCCTGTCTCTGAGCTCTACAGGCAGTTCCTTTGACCTCATAGCTTGGTTTTTGCTATTATATGCATTTTGCTGTGAGACCTTATATAGACATGTGTGTACCTTTCCAAATCATGTCCAATTAATGGAATTTACCCCAAGCGGACTCAATGTATAGAAACATCTAAAGATGATCCAGAGAACTGGGATGCACCTGAGCTAAATTTCAAGTGTCATAGCAAAGGGTCTGAATACTTATGTCAATGTGATATTTCGGTTATTTCTTTTTATTAAATTTGCAAAGTTATCAAAATCAGTTTTTTGTTTTGTCATTATGGGGTATGGAGTGTAGATTTATGTGAATTTATTTTATTATGAAAAAAATGTATACTTTATGAATGCACTAATATATATATTGTTTCCATACTTAAAATCAACAACTTTAAATCAATATTTGTATATATTTCTATCTTTTTATTATTATTATTATTATTATTATTATTATAACGTCATTCGCAGTGCATCATGGGATTGTAGTTCCTATTGCCTCGTAGACCTTATTCACGCTAGCGACATCTTTGATTTTTAATGGGAATGACAACAAGGCTGTGAGGGATAGACTTACAGTCTCTTCAATTGCACAAATGGTTTAAAGCTGTATAAAGCTCCTTGATCACATCTGATTTCCCACAACACATGTTGTCTGGAGTTCTTTGAATGTTCCTGGACAGATATGTTATCAATGTTTTGTCTGTGGAACGATTAAAAAACACTTTAGACTGTGGTACAGTTCATTGAAGACACTGTATAATGTTGTGATTCACTTCAGAGCTGTTTCATGGCTTAGAACCTTTTATAAAGATTTTATGAAATCCCTATAAAAGAGATGAATGAGAAAAATACTTCTGGAAACAAGATGGCTGAAAAAGAGATTTGAAATAATTGAGTTATTCTCTGCTTTCAAAGTCAAAGGAACTAGATTACTACAGGTTTTGAATGACACGGTGGTGAGTAAATGATGACGGAATTTTCATAATTAGGTGAAAGTTTATCCCTTTTAAGAAAATACTGAATCTGATCTACATGTCAGGTTTTGTAGAAGGAAGGGCGAGGACTCAAATGCAGAGTAGCATTAAGGGCTTTTATTAATCAAAAATATAACAAAAACAATCAAAAACTACCCCGAAGGGGCAAAACAAACACAGTCCAGGGCGACAACACGATGCTGGGTGGGGCCGGAACTGGGAACCAACAGGAATCCAACTTGACAGGAATAAGACAGACAGAGACCACACAGGGGACGTAAGACAGACAGAGACCACACAGGGGACGTAAGACAGACACAATATCCCACAACAAACTGGCACAGTACAGAACACGAGAGGAGCTTAAATAGAAGAAGGAAATCAGGTGTAAATGAGGAGGGCAGGTGGAACAAATAAACTAATAATCAGACAGATAACAAGGCAAACGTGAGGGCGGGGTTATCACTGAAGACAGACACAAATGCATAAGGGAATGAGAAAACACAATGTGCATACACACAGCATGAGACAAAACACAAGTGCCTGGACCAAACCAGCCGAAGTGGCTAAATCCAGACACGAAACAGAAAAATGACACATACATGTCACAAAGGGGGAAAAAAACTAAATTAAGGGCAGAACCCTGACACTACAATCATTGCACAGTTCCTGCAGACACAAGAGTGGATTATTCGAGCTGTATATCTGCAGGTGGTTTCAAATGAGGTTTATGGTGAAAAAACAGACACATGATTTGCTTGTAAACACCACAGCAAGTGTGACCAGGGACACATGAGAGAATCATAGATGACTTTCACCACCCCCAACGATTGTAAATGCGACAATGACACATATTAAAAGGACCAAATTGAATAAATGAGAGTCAATAGAGATAGGAAACTTCCCCACACACACACACATACATGCACTCATTCAACAGCCAGCAAACTAAGGTGTGACCTGGCAGGTTTATTGACAGGAAACAGGTCAGAAATAACACACTTATCACAAGATTGCAAGTAAAGATAGTGTTAAGGTTAGTACATTATGTACGGTTGTAATTAGCTTTATATAAAACAATAGTCTTTAAGTCTATATTGTTTATATACATATTATATTATTCTATAAATTATATTATATTATATATCTTTATAAAAACAATGCAAGTCTATGGTATGTCCTCATTTAGATAGCAACTGTAAGTACACGTGTGTGTTTGTTTGTGTGCAGCCGTGGCCTTATAAATGGGCAGGATCTGGGTGTGTGTGAGAGAAAAGTATATTTGCCATGTAAATAAAACAATAAACACCTGTTAAACAAACTGGCACTTGTCTTATTCTCATTTTGCAAGATTACGGCTGGTGGTTTGACATTGAGTTCAGTTATTCAAATCATGTATTTCACAACAGTTGTGGAACATTGAAAATGTTATCCACAAAAACATCCTGCAAGCTAATCTCCAACGTTACTCAATCTGAAATCCATTGTATCAACAAATGAAACCAAACCCTGAACTATATAGGGAGTGGTTGTGGCATAGTGAGCTAAAGCACATTACTGTTAATCAGAAGGTTGCTGGTTCAATCCCCACAGTCACCACCATTGTGTCCTTGAGCAAGGCACTTAACTCCAGGTTGCTCCGGGGGGATTGACCCTGTAATAAGGGCACTGTAAGTCGCTTTGGATAAAAGCGTCTGCCAAATGCATAAATGTAAATGTAAATATATCAAATCTTATTCAAATTTACAGTGAAAACATGGCAGATGTGGATGCCAGAAATTAATTGTCAAATATACAGTGACAAAATTTCATTCATCATGGGATAAATCAAATGTGGTGCATTGCACAGAGACCCATGGTTACCCCCATTTTGCGCCTGTTCTAGGGGGGCCTCAGACAGGCCGTGCCCCCTCACTTAAACATTTTTTTATTTGACCAAATTATCAGTCTAATATCTATCTTTTCCATGTGTTTTATAATTTTCCCAACAACAGAACACTAACAAATTTTAGCAATGTTACATATAATTAGGGAATAGTGACAAATGTGGGCTCCTCAGAAATTAAAAATGCCCTTTATGTATTTCATCCTAGTGCCGACTCTGCGTCCTTTTAATGCTTTTCACCATAAATTATGTGGTGACCTAAAATGATACTTTTTAATTACAAAACATATTTCACTGTATTTTTAATATTTAAATATGTATTTGTTTTAATTTTGTTTCTGTAAAATCATGTATTGTCTTGTTAAAGCAGGGATAGTCAATAGGCGGAGTCTGGTCCGGATCCGGACCAAAGGACAATTCAAACTGGATCTTTGTGATAGTTATCTAACACCTGGCTTAGTTATTGTGTAAGCGTACATGTATATGCGCGCAGAGCGGGAATAAAGCGCACCATATCTTCCAGAAGCAATATAAAAGGTGCAGGGGAGGAGTCATTTTTACTCTAAATCTCCACTTTAACTTTCACTTTCAGATGTGAAAGTGAAACTAAACAGGAAAGTGTAGATTTAGCGTCTAAAAAAAGAACGTAGATTTGTATGTTTCTCACCCGCACCTATTATATTGCATCTGAAGATATGATTTAACCACTGGAGTCATGTGGATTACAAAATATGGGTATCAGAGCAACACTAGTTTGTGTTCTGCTGAAGAATGAAAGTCATACACATCTGGGATGGTAAGAGGGTGAGCAAATGATGAGAGAATACATTTTTTTAATGAAAAATACAAACATTTTTGTATTTGATATTTTATCAGTCCATGCAATACATTCCCTTAGAATCGAATCCATGACCTTAGCATTGCAATCATTATAAATTCAACACTTGAGCTACACATTATTATTGGTCACACTGGAAGTCGACATATTGCTACCAAATGTATCCTGGCATTCTGCTGAATTAAACAAGTGCTGTTCCCATCAGATATTTTTGCATCAATTTAAATGCATTTACCTTTTCCTGTGGCGTTGCTGATTGCGTGTTGCATAAGCAGCCTCGGAGACACAGGTTCTGGTACCGCGGAAACCAGCAAGTAATTGTGTTCACCTCATCAGTAATGAGCGTGATTTGGAGGTTGTGTTGTCTCTCTAAGATGACTTTTTCTCCACTGACTGGTTGGGTTTATGGTTGGGATTGGGTTGGGAGATAGATTCAATAAAATATGCATTAAAACTTTTAACCGTATATTTTAAGGTTAATTCCAGTTAATCAATGAACAGGTTTTTACTGAAGCATTCTTGCATTCTATTTCTGTTCAATTTACACTGCTTTAGTGTAGAAGGCTGAATGAATTATAGCCTGCTAGTTGGTACTGCACGCACTAACAGAACCCACTCCTACACAGCTCGGAATTCCTTACAACAGATTCAGATTGGTGCAAAGCCAAAACAAATCATCAACGTACTGTTTTTACATGTCACCCTGTAGCTTTTAATGCCTCCAAGCTCAGTTTTCTTCTTCTATTTAATGTCTATCTCACTCTTTCTTTTGTTTGATTTGAGGGTCTGAATGATTCATGGTTTCGACGAGCACTTCCTGTGTACACGGCATTCATTCTTTCTATCTTTCTCAGGGTATCTCTTTGAAAGCATGTGTGAATCCATGTGTAGGTGGAAGCCGTTCTCTCTCTCTCTGGTTGCAAAGAAGCCAGTTTGTGATCAAATATCTTTGCACAGCTTCTTTAAACAGTAATCTGACCTTATACTGTGTTCAACATATCATTTATTATCTTGCTTGGGCAAATTGCTCGCTGATTGCTAAAAGTTTGTAGTGAGCATGCATCAAATGCATCTGAATGGGCTTGCGGTCAAAAGAGTAAACTTTGAAAGGATGAGCGATCAACTGTGCACTAGTAAAACTATGTATACCCTTGTCTCAAGGCCTACACGGGTACCTGCATTTTAATGCAGTATGCTAACTTAAATGGAACCTCATAGGTAGCTGATTTAGAACACTGACATAGTTTGGCGTTAGCATAATGCTGCTAACGCTGTAATACTTAGCATTAAAAATGTACAAAAAAAACACACAAATATTGTGTAAAATATATTTATTTATATTTATCCATCCATCCATCGTCAACCGCTTATCCTGTGTACAGGGTCGCAGGGGGCTGGAGCCTATCCCAGCTAACATTGGGCGAAAGACGGGGGACACCCTGGACAGGTCGCCAGTCCATCGCAGTATTTATATTTATATAAATTATAATTTGATTAAAGTTGGAATATTAATATGAACACTTTATATTTTAAAGAGCACCTATTATGGTTTTGAAAAGTACCTAAGTTTGTTTTAAAGGTCTCATACAATAGATTTACATGCATCCAAGGTAATATTTTTTTTTTGGAGTCGTCAAAAACGACTTGTTCAATGATCCGTTCTAAAGGATTTATTCTAAACTCCTCCTTTCAGACAGCCTACTCTGCTCTGATTGGTCAGATGTCCCAGTCTGTTGTGATTGGTCTACCGCTAAGTGAAGTGTTTGAGGGCGGGTCAAAGCTGTTTGCGAGCATCCAATGAAGACCAGAGGTGGGGATTTTTGTTACCAGATTACTTAGGTTTATACAGGAATTAAGTCTGGAATAACTAACGACTCGTTTCAGCCTTTCAGGTGTTCAGAATATCTCCCATTTGTCGTGCACTTTTTTTGAAACTTTGCAGATTTTTTACATTCAGAAACAGCTACAGAACACACTACATGAAAGGTAATATTTGACCATAAACCTATTAATTTAGCTTAACTTTGTTGCATTCTGAAATGTGTCAGTATGCAATTCGTTACACAGCGCATTTACGTGTAGCATTCCCAGCAATGTCGCAAAGGATGCTATCGCCAGATTTTCTGAGCAACCACTGGGTAGTGCCATGATGATTCTAATTGTTTTCTGTTTCTGGTCTCGAGACGCAATGCAAAAACTACCAAGACAAGCAATCCAGATGGATAACAACAATCTTTTCTTTTTTTTTTGGAGTAAAAATTAATTTCAGGCTCAACTTGTGCTGTTGTTGGCTGTCATAAGATTACAACAGTAACTAATCTGGAGTGGTGGTGGCATAGTGGGCAAAGCGCATAACTTGTAATCAGAAGGTCGCTGGTTCGATCCCCACAGCCACCACCATTGTGTCCTTGAGCAAGGCACTTAACTCCAGGTTGCTCTGGGGGGATTGTCCCTGTAATAAGTGCACTGTAAGTCGCTTTGGATAAAAGCGTCTGCCAAATGTATAAATGTAAATGTAATCTCGGACATTGATTCATGTCAGGTTGTATAATGTCAGTTGAGGCACTGTCAATAAAAAAATGGTCATCTCAACTCTGTGATGTATCGGCACTATATAGCCACATTTTTACAAATGTTAAGCATTTAGCATTTATGCATTTGGCAGACGCTTTTATCCAAAGCGACTTACAGAGCCCTTATTACAGGGACAATCCCCCCGGAACAACCTGGTGTTAAGTGCCTTGCTCAAGGACACAATGGTGGTGGCTGTGGAGATCAAACCAGCAACCTTCTGATTCACAGTTATGCAATTTAGCCCACTACGCTACCACCACACCAAATGTTATACCTTACCTGCTAAGAATGTACAAATTATTATTGAAAACAATCGAATAGTGGAATACTTCAATGTTCAGGAAAAAGGTGGATAGCAGACTCTGTGTAAACTGTCTACTTCTAGGTAACTCTATCGCCTCCTTGAGTACTGGGGCTTGTACGCAACACAAGAACGCACGTCAAGTACATTCTAAAGGACTGTGTGTTTGCAATGTGCTGGCCAAGCATTCACAACTGCTTTTGCATATATTTGCATAAAGTATGTTTACGGAGAAAGAGATTACATTTCAGATTCAAATATTTGCACTGAATAAATCTAACATGGTATTACAACAAAGGACGGCAGCACAAAATAAAATTAAAATGATTGGAACTGACAGAAGTTACAGACCAACCGGTGTTAAAGAAGACACAATCGGTCCCATTGTGCATTTGAGGTGAACCAGAAGAAAAAGAGAGAATCTTTGTTTGCTGAGGTTCACATGGTCTAACTGAGTGATAACAGGATGGTAATGAACGGCTTTATAGTTGTTGAAAGACAATAATTCAGTTAGTTTAGACAGTAATTATATCAACACAAGAGTTGAACCTCCACAGAAAATTACACTCATTCTATTCAGTAATAGCCCTTTTAACTGTGATGTTGACTCAATGTAACCACAAACACTTATTTTGCATTCATCACTCCAACCCTTTTCTACCCACTCACACACAAACCTTTAAATTTACTTCACCTGGGACTGTGTATCTGTCAAAATCATGCACAAACCTTTTAACTCACTTCACCTAGGTCTCTACCTGTCATAGCATGAGTCACGTAGATTATAAGACTCATTGTAGCTTAAAAAAAAGCTACTCTAATTGAAAGTAACATGTCTAAACATTTCTGTAAAGCTGCTTTGAAACAATATGGACCATGAGAAGTGCTATACAAATAAAATTGACTTGACCTCTGTGTGAGTGTAATTTGAAAAAACAAAAAACTAACACCACTTACTTAACAACTAGGCTACTACTAACTACTAAAATGTCCCACTTTTGTCATCCCTGCCATATTGTCTTAAAAACAGATAGTTTTGTCCTAAAATACACAATAGTAATACCTATGACACAAAATGCTTAATTATCTAACTACTGTGTGTATATCATTGTGCAGCTCTTTAAAAGAGGCTAATGGTTGATTAGCCTCATCAGGGCCAATGTCTTCTAGCGGAAAGATAGCACTTAATGAATTTGCTTAATGCAATAACATTTGAATGAAAATGTGCATCCATAATATTTTATTATTTAGTGAGCAATAAGACACTGGAGGGTCATGCCTAATACTGGCCTTTACCTGTGACTATATACACGGTCTAACATGGCCTCTCGTACCATATTGCTTAAAGGAGACCCATTATGCCCCTTTTTACAAGATGTAATGTAAGTCTCAGGTGTCCCCAGAATGTGTCTGTGAAGTTTCAAATCAAAATACCCCACATATCATTTATTATACCATGTTATAAATACCTCTTTTTGGGTGGAATCAAAAACACGCTGATTTCGTGTGTCTCTTTAAATGCAAATGGTTCGCCCCTAAAGTGCGTCAGCCCACCGGGAAAATGCTGCGTCTTCAGTGGCTCTGATGCTGGGAGTACATGAAGACTCTTATGTTCCAACAATAGAACACTTATGATGCTTATGAAGCTGAGACATTATTCTTCTCACTGTATCCACTCCAGCACAGAAAAAAATGGCAGACCATGTGTAGATCACTCAGGGTAGGATATATATAGGGTGGAGTCCGTCACTAAAGTGACATCACTTTAGAGCAGAAACTAAAACAGTTAATTTTGACACACTGTTTTTGATGAATATATAAGAAAGAGGAGTGGGAGGACTTTTAACATTGTAGGGTGTTTGTTAACACACTCTGCCGACTCACATTTATGTACTAACACCATGTAAAAGTGAATTTTGCATAATAGGTGGCCTTTAAATTTACTTAAATATTGTAATAAATGCGACGGTAACACTTTACAATAAGGTACAAGTTGTTAACATTAATTAATGCATTAGGTATTATGAACCAACCATGAACAATATATTTTTGTCAGCATTTACTAATCTTGGTTAATGTAAATTTATGACAATACAGTTGATCATTTTAAAAATGTATGTGTATGTTGCAATTCCATGGATTCAGTTAGTGCTATATAAGTATTGTTCATGTTAACTAATGAAGATAGCTAATGCTATCGAATACAACCTTGTTGTAAATGGTTACAAATGCACTAATAAAGCATACATTTATCAGAAGCTACAGAGTAGCGATATGTCTAAATGAAAAGTTTTAAAAGAGAGATGATCTAAGTAAAATAATTGGAGGTTTTCCGATATAAAACCGGGAGGAGCATTGGTAAATTTACAAAGGCCTTAGGCAATAGTTATTCCATAAATGTCTTGACATGACAGGAGTATCCAAATATCATTTTACATCATATGCTGTGTGTGTGTGTGTGTGTGTGTGTGTGTGTGTGTGTGTGTGAAGCAGTAAAGTAATGGGTATGGCATCTACAAGATGCTGCTGGTAAAACAAGCCCACACAGCACTCGGCTCTGAATCACACATTCCTAATAGTCCTTCATCAGTAAAAATAAAGCTCTCTATTGCTCTCACTTTCTCTCTCACCTTCTCAGTTCATGTACATGACTCTATCGAACCTCTCTCCATCTTTTAGGGGAGTCCTCAAAAAAAAAATGGTTTCGTAATGTTTGCACAAAAACAGGATTCACGGGATGCCAGATTTCAACCACCTTTGCAAAACAGGCAAGTACACAGGCAAAGTCAGTGTGTTAATATTTAAAGAGTAGAACTGAATATTTTGTGGCAAGAATCCATTAAAATAATTTGAAAAAACATACACTGGCGACCAAAAGTTTGGAATAATGTACAGATTTTACTCTTATGGAAAGAAATTGGTACACACCAAAGTGGCATTAAACTGATCACAATGTATAGTCAGGACATTAATAACCTGAAAAATTACTATTTAGTAATTAAAATTACTAGTAATTATAATTACTATATAGCTGCCGGTTTGTCCAGTTACTCAGGTGACATTTCACCCCATGCTTCCTGTAACACTTACCATAGATGTGGCGGTCTTGTTGGGCACTTCTCACGCACCTTACAGTCTAGCTGATCCCACAAAAGCTCAATGGGGTTAAGATCCATAACACTCTTTTCCAATTATCTGTTGTCCAATGTCTGTGTTTCTTTCCCACTCTAACCTTTTCTTTTAGTTTTTCTGTTTCAAAAGTGGCTTTTTCTTTACAATTCTTCCCATAAGGCCTGCACCCATGAGTCTTCTCTTTACTGTTGTACATGAAGCTGGTGTTGAGCGGGTAGAATTCAATGAAGCTGTCAGCTGAGGACAAGTGAGGTGTCCATTTCTCAAACAAAAGACTCTGATGTACTTATCCTCTTGTTTAGTTGTACATCTGGCCTTCCACATCTCTTTCTGTCCTCGTTAGAGCCAGTTGTCCTTTGTCTTTGAAGACTGTAATGTACACCTTTGTATGAAATCTGTTTTTTGGCAATTTCAAGCATTGTATAGCCTTCATTCCTCCAAAAAATTATTAACTGATGAGTTTCTAGAGAAACTTCTTTTTTGCCATTTTTGACCTAATATTGACCTTAAGATGTTAAGCTTAATTTAACAAACCAAATAGCTTTCAACTGTTTGATATAATGGCAAGTGATTTTGTAGTACCAAATTAGCAATTTAGCATGATTACTCAAGGATAAGGTGTTGGAGTGATGGCTGCTGGAAATGGGGTCTGTCTAGATTTTATCCAAAAATTATTTTTTAAATAGTGATGGTGCATCAGTAATATCCTGACTATACTTTGAGATCAGTTGAATGCCACTTTGGTAAATTAAAGTACCAATTTTCTTCTGAAACAGCCAAGTCTGTACATTATCTCATTTCTGTAGGTCCATACAGTGAATGATGATCAGACCTTAGTTTGTAGCTCCAAATATCATATAAAAGGAAACATAGAAGTAATCCAAATGACTCCAGTGGTAAAATCCAAATCTTCAAAAGCAATATAATAGGTGGGGGTTAGAAATGTAACAATATTTAAGTCCCTTTTTACTCTAAATCTTCACTTTAACTTTCACTTTCAGATGTGAAAGTGTAACTAAACAGGCACCATGTGTGACTTTCAGATGTAAAAGTGAAAGTGGAGATTTAAGAGTAAAAATAGGACTTATATTTTGATCTGTTCTGAAGATATGGATTTAACCACTGGTGTCATATGGATTACTTTAAAGTTTGCGTTATGTGATATTGGAGCTACAAATGTCTGATCACCATTCACTTGCATTGTATGGACCTACAGACTGGAGATATTCTTCTAAAAATCTTTGTTAGTGTTCTGCTAAAGAAAGATAGTCATAGACATCTGGGATGGCATGAGGGTGAGTAAATGATAGAATTTGAATTTCAGAGGGACTATTTGCACCCGGCTTTTCAGCTGTAAAGGATGTAATACAATGAAGAGGAATTAATATTTTATAAACACGGTCACGCCACAGCGGAAGGTTAACATGCTTGAGTCGATGCAAAAATGTCTGATAGGAGATGCCGTTTGTCAGTGAATTGGCACAATGTGACGTCCCGTGTGATCATGTTGGATGACTTCACTGTACTGCAATCTTAAAAATAGTAACAATAAAGAATGAGTAGGTGTGTCTGAACTTTTGACTGCATATTACTGAATGATTTCCATTTTCACATACCATGGTATTTACATTGTCCTCCAAGGTAGTTCAAAGAATGATACCATGGTACACGTTCTAAATGAAAACATGGTAATAGTATGGTACTTTTAGGATTTCAAGTGCTTCGCCGTATGTATGTACAATGTAAAAATGGTCTTTCAGAGGGAGTCAAATGACATGGGATAGTTCTTTCACAGCTGCTCTATTTGACCTATGAGAGGCAACATAAACAACCCATTTATATAGATAACACCACTGAACTTTACATTCTGTCTAAGGATTCAGGCTGCATGCAGAATCTTGTCAGTCTCCATCCATCATCCACACCTATATTTATTAATGTTACACCCTTATAATGCTTCTGAAACAGGCAAAAGCATCTTCCTGCAGAAATAGACTTTTGGATCAAACTCTCAGATCTAGAATTCCCATATGGTTGACTGACTGAGAGCAGAGAAAATTTAAAGAAGCCACTCATTGAAAAATGAATGGAAAATATCATCATGTTTTCTTGACTTTATACAGAATGGCACAAATGGTTTTGAAACCATTGTTGCCCAGTTTTATTGGTTGCCCAATGATGTGACATTATCATTGAAGTGTATGCTTGGCAAGCATTTTTTTTTTGTTGTTGATTTCAGTCTCTCTCTATTCAAGTAGATAGGAGCTGTACTTACTAGAAAATAGCCAAGATGGCCGCTGATTCGACTGACTTGCTTTCAAAAGGACTGAGAGTTTGCTTGAGTAAAGGTGTGTTTATGTAAGCTAAACAGTGCAGAATGTGTCATTTTAAAACTACCATAAATGTGCATACCGAACAGTAGGATATTCAAAGAAAGAGAAACGCACCAGTGGATTTCAATTGCCTTCATTGACTCTATTAGTTCACAATACTGTTAACAGATTTTAAAGTTTATATACTTCATTAAACTTCATCGATATGCTTTATTCACAGAGTTGTAATGTGTAATATGTTTCTGCATCCTTTGCTGTCAATAAAGGGATAACTTGCCAAAAAAAATGAAAACTGTCATCAACCACTTATCCTCACGTCAGGCCAGGGTGATGTTTTCTTCTTCCCTGGAACCCAAATGTAGACCATCATGTTCTTAGTACATGACATTCGCCAAACGCTGTGCCAACCCAGGGCAGCCTGACCATTAAACACTGACCTGCTGCTCTTACAACAGGTCAAATGTTAAGCAATGAGAGCAAATCAATAAAGTTTCTTCTATTTAAGCTGTTAACAACCACACTCCAATTCAAATGCAATGGTTTAATCAAAACCTATTTTTGACAGCAAATGAAATGTATACATGAGATTTTCTTTTTTTCTTTCTTTTGTACAAGAATAACTGGCCAAAGTGTTGCCTTTCCACTGCACAGGTCTAATTAACTGCAACAAAAAGCTGCTGATTTTATGCTTGCGTTATGCCTGCTAATTTTGGAGGTTCCATTAGTTACATACTAAAAATAACGGCTGATTTCTTAAAAACTAGAATAGGCCTGTTAAAATCAGTTGTTTTTAAGGCTGCCTCCAAAGGCATACTTGGGGTTTGGGATTTGAGCATACCCCTAACCTCTAGTATAAAGTTTCAGCAAGTAACTTTTCCAACAACTTTGTGCTACAGACAGGAATAATCATTCTATCAGGAAGACTTGCAGACTTGAGTGAAATTTAAGATGACATTCGTTGATGAATATAAAAACAGAAATCTAATGTCTCTCTTTGGCGTAAGCCCCCGTCTGACGGTCCGAAGAAGTTGTACTCGGAACCGTCATATCCTGCCGGAGATAGGAGGCAGGGACGAGGAGCCTACCACCATGCAGGATGGACTCAACCTGTGGTGGTGGGGTGGTGGAGGTTGCTGTGTTAGCACACTGAAACAGCAATATGATAGATTGTGAGCAGACTTATAAAGCATTGGCTTACATGTGATTGGCTGGGAATTACCCAGCTAATGGTGCGATGATGTACAGCCGCTAGTCTTCCCGCTAGAACTACACTGCGCTTACATTTCTGGTTTCATAGAATCATGTTACTATAACTACAATTTTGCATAGTTAATGATTTGTAAGACATTACGTTTTAACATTTGCATTACATAACCAAGTACATTTACAAACTTGTAATGCATTCAAATTGCACAGTAGCTCAACTCGGAAAGGAAAGGATCAGGCTGGGAATGAGACCTAAATTTGTGTGACTTGTTGAGGACAGATGGGCTATTACTTTTCTAAGCTATCAAACATTCCATTTTCTTCTGGTGGACAAAAAAAAAACAGGTGAAAAAAATATTATAGAGACTAACACTGAAGGAGTGTCCTGAGCAATATCTGGGGAACAGAATGTCATAGAGACCTGGAGGTGGGCTCCTTTGACTTTAGCCAATAAGAAACCCCCCAGAACCCCATTGCAACCGCTTAGCAACTGCATAGCAATGCAAAAAATCCTGGCAACCACCCACAGCACCCTAGCATCGAGAAAGCATGTTTTTCACATGCATGCACCACTTACATCTTCTGAAAAATCTAGTTATTATTATAGTGATTTTAATAAAGATCAGATCACATTTCCAGAGCCATTCATGCTGAAATGTATGATTAACCAATTTACAAATGATTAGCATAAGGCCCTCATAAAGCATTGCGCTGTCTAGACTTTGAAAAAGCCGCCAGCCAATCAACTGCAGGCTGTTCAGATACATAATCTACCGTATCTCTTAACACAACTCAGAATAGCACCACTATGGTGGGAAAATATGTACTCATACACATATGC
The DNA here is from genome assembly GCF_025860055.1 of Xyrauchen texanus. Lineage (NCBI taxonomy): Eukaryota > Metazoa > Chordata > Actinopteri > Cypriniformes > Catostomidae > Xyrauchen > Xyrauchen texanus. The sequence continues at coordinate 41,552,051 of NC_068288.1, forward strand.
AGAGAAAGAGAGAGACTCTATGTTTAGTGTCTCGCTTGAGCATGAAGCAACAGCATGTTATAAACACCCAATGACACTCTCCCAGCAGATATATAATCTATATTATCAGCCAAGTTAAATTACTCTGTAGTTAAAGGAATTTTAGACTACACTCATTAGCTTGAACTCAAGTCTGCCTAAGGCCAATACTTAAAGGGATGTAATAAATCACAAAAAAATTATAAATCACATAAAGCAAAACTGTCCAAAATAAACGTGATTTAAATTGTTCACAAACTCTAATAATGCTGTTGAGTAAAATGTAATAACACAAATGTCCCAATTACGCCGCAATGGAAAATGTAAGTTAACAGTAACATTTTAACCTGCTCTCTGACTTCATAACCGATAATGAAGGGCTAGAATGAGATTATGAGTGGTATCATTAGCTAATGTTTGGTATTGGCTGACTTGAACAAAATGATAAGAGCTACAGATGTATTTTCTCACACAAGTTGTGAACTGGCCTCTGAATTTTTAAAAATCACATATTTCTGATTTAACAACTTAAGGGTGCAATAATTTACAATAAGGCTCCATCCGTTAACAATAAGGCTCCATCCGTTAACATAAGTTAATGCATTAGTTATCATGAACAAACTATTAACAATATATATATATATAGAGAGAGAGAGAGAGAGAGAGAGAGAGAGAGAGAGAGCGCATTTATAAATCTTAGTATATTTTAGTTTACAATTGTTCAGTATTAGTTTATGTTAGCTCAGTGCATTAACTAATATTAAATAATAATAAACAAATACTTATAAAATGCATTAGAAAATGTTTTAATGTAATTAACTCAATTTACTAAGATTAATAAATGTTTTAAATGTATTGTTCATTGTTAGTTCATGTTAACTAATGTTGTTATCTAATGTTAACAAATGAAACCTTATTGTAAAGTGTTACCAATAAATTTTCCCTCAAAGTATTTTTTAAATCCACCGCACCTTAAAATGCAAATATAACTGTGCATGTAGGTTTTTCCACTATCAATTATCATTATTTTTGCAAATATGATTAGTGGCGTAGAAATTACGAACTGCACCATTACATGAATCTGATAAACTGGCGACTACGGTCTCAAAATGGACAGCCGGATGATTTTGGGGCAATACTGAAATTTCAAAATGTTTTTTTTTTTTTTTTTCAGAAACAACCCAGTATGCATTTCTACAGTGGCAACATTAGTGCATCACTATTCATTTTTAGCTAGCTGTTATTACTTATCAAATATACTGTATGCCAACTCCAACACAACCACAGAGGTGGGAGCAATAGATTATGGTGTTTTGGTATCTGACATGTGAGCAAACACTTTCCACTAATCTATCTGTATTTATATTACATTTCAAAGCAGACAGATTCCCTTGTAACTGCCAGAGTACCGTTTGTCCCAGCTGTGACCAACAGTGTCACTGCAACACTAGCGCCCCCGAGTCCATCATTCAGGTTTACCAATACATTGCGGCATGACCATAAAGCATTGACCTACTGCCCTTACTCTTACGCAAATTTGGGTTTGTTTATACAAATGTCTCGGGTTCAATACAAGTTGAATCAAACCCAGTTGGCTCAACTGACAGCATCTGTGGCACACTGTAGATTACCAGCCTTTATAATTTTGACAAGTCCCTCATTTTGTAAAAATAAGCATTTCTTTTTGTTAAAGCACTTGTATTAATTCTTTCGTACCAAACTGAGAGCATTAAAATTGTCTAAAGCATAATTTTTGTGATAGGAGTACCACTTAGTAGTACTAGCTGGATGGAATTTCTTCAGTTATGTGTTCTATACTAAATTCCACTAGTTGGCGTTTGCTCCATGATTTGCACATAGTTAGGTTACTCCCCTGTGTGAATCATACAAAAGTAACTTGGTTAAATGTACTTTTTATTTGATACAATTTATCACATTTTATTTGGGCTTGTTTCAATCAGGAGCATCAGCTGTTTTATAGTCTGTTTATGTTTTGTGAAGTTGGATTTTACATGACTGGGAATATAGATATGCATCTGTTGGTCACAAATACCTTAAAACATAAAGAGGTGGAGGCGTGGATCAGAAAACCAGTCAGCATCTGGTGTGACCACCATTTGCCTCAAGCAGCGCGACACATCTCCTTGCTCAAAGAGTTGATCAGGCTGTTGATTGTGGCCTGTGGAATGTTGTCACACTCCTCTTCAGTGGCTGTGCAAAGTTGCTGGATATTGGCAGGAACTGGAACATGCTGTCGTACATGTCGATCCAGAGCATCCCAAACATACTCAATGATTGACATGTCTGGTGAGTATGCAGGCCATGGAAGGACAGGGACATTTTCAGCTTCCAGGAATTGTGTACAGATCCTTGCGACATGGGGCCGTGCATTATCATGCTGAAACATGAGGTGATGGCGGCGGATGAATGGCACGACAATGGGCCTCAGGATCTCGTCATGGTATCTTTGTGCATTCAAATTGCAATCGATAAAATGCAATTGTGTTCATTGTCCGTAGCTTTGCCTGCCCATACCATAACCCCCCACCTTCACCACGGGTGCTCGGTTCACAACGTTGACATCAGCAAACCGCTCGCCCACACGATGCCTTCCACGCTGTCTGCCATCTGCCCAGTACAGTTGAAACTGGGATTCATTCGTGAAGAGCACACTTCTCCAGCATGCCAGTGGCCATCGAAGGGGAGCATTTGCCCACTGAAGTCGGTTACGACACCAAACTGCAGTTAGGCCAAAACCCTGGTGAGGACGACGAGCACGCAGATGAGCTTCCCTGAGACGGTTTCTGACAGTTTGTGCAGAAATTCTTCGGTTGTGCAAACCCACAGTTTCAACAGCTGTCCGAGTGGCTGGTCTCAGACGATCCCCCAGGTGTAGAAGCCAGATGTGAAGGTCCTGGGCTGGCGTGGTTACACGTGGTCTGCAGTTGTGAGGCCGGTTTGACGTACTGCCAAATTCTACTATATAAAACGATGTTGGAGGTGGCTTATGGTAGAGAAATTAACATTAAATTCTCTGGCAACAGCTCTGGTGGGCATTGCTGCAGTCAGCATGCCAATTGCACGCTCCCTCAAAACCTGAGACATCTGTGGCATTGTGTTGTGTGACAAAACACCCAATTTTTTAGTGGCCTTTTATTGTCTTCTGAAGTAACCTCAAATGCATATTATAAATCTCCATTTATGCATAGTCAAATTTTCTGATGCAAATTCTCCCACGTAATACTTTTTTCAATGCAAGTAAAGGCTGATTTATACTTCCGCGTTGAACCTATGCCATAGCCGCTACAGCTGTTTAATCAGCTTCTTGATATGACACACCTGTCAGGTGGATGGATTATCTTGGCAAAGGAGAAATGCACACTAACAGGGATGCAAACAAATTTGTGCACAAAATTTAAGAGAAATAAGCTTTTTATGCATATGGAAAATTTCTGGGATCTTTTATTTCAGCTCATGAAACATGGGAACGACACTTTACATGTTGCGTTCATATTTTTGTTCAGTGTACATCCATTTTATTCGAGATGCATACAAACACAAACTTAAACTAGATTTAACTCAATTTGGTCTGAGTGAGACAATATGCATGTTGTAGTCTACTCTAGACTATTCCAATGATGTTTTGACTTTATGTTTGACAGTATAGTAGTGCACACTAA